>NW_025335268.1:76973892-77314175 GCF_004798865.1 Varanus komodoensis | reverse complement strand
AGAGAGAGAGAGAGAGAGAGAGAGAGAGAGAGAGAGAGAGCGCACGTAGCTTTTATTTAGAAATTTTCCACTGAGACACGTCGCTGCTATTTTCATATAAGCTTTATAATGCTTCCCCCTAGATGGCAAAATCATGTCCAAGCGCTACCTAGGGAACCCTGGGTGCTGCTCAGGGGAAGGAAACCTTGGCATTAACAAACCCCCCAGGAGAGGCTGCTTCTGTCGCGCTAGCGAGCGGGCTCAGGCTGACTCAGCAAAACCGTGCCCGGCCTTTTCCCCCGCTGCAGGAAACACCGGACCTGCGCGAAGCAAGCGCGGATGATGGGCGCTAGGAAGCGGCAGCGCGGGCTCGCTGGCCCTGGAAGCCCGCTGCGATGACAGTCATAGGCCTGCCTACTTGGAAGTAAAGCCCCATTGTGTTCAATAGGACTCCCTGCCAGGCAAACGAGCACCACCCGCAGGGAACAGACCCTGCGCAAGTGGGGGAGAGCCTATACTTTTTCAAAAAAGTCTAGGATCTCGCTGTTAAAACCAAAAAACTATGGCGGGGGGAACACTCCAAAAAGACGCTCAAGGCTACTCTGTCAGTGCGATTCTAGGGTACACGCAACACACAAGAAAACTGCACCCCCGTAACAAGCGCAGCTGCCGAGCATTCAAGCGGACTAGTATTAGACCCCCCGACGTGACAACGAGCGCTTCATCCATCCGATCAACTTGGCCAGGATTGGTGGGGGCAGCAGGCGCTGTCCTCCCATTGGCTGCGACGCACTAATGGACCGTATCCGGCAGATCTTATGAACTGGAGTAGTTGAAAAAATAAGGAGGGCGCGTTCCTGTTGAATGTTTGGAGTTTGCGGCTGGTTTTTTGTTTGTTGATTGTAGGAGACATTTTCTTCCCCGGAGCTGGCTGACGTTTGGGCGGCGTGCACAAGAAAGACTCGCCCCTCCTTTTCTTGGACTGCCTCAAACCGCCCCAAGGCTTGCGTTTGTCAGATACTGTTAGAGTTGGAGATGCGCGTGGCTTCTGGAGCTAAGCAGGTGCCTGGACCCTGAAGCCAGTGAAAAGCGAGCTCGGGTCCCTCGTGTTGCAATTCTATATGTGTCTGCTCAGAAGCGAATCCTGACGAGTTCAGTGAGACGCTGGAGTAAGATGTGTGCAGATTTGCAGCCTCGAGCTCTGTTGAGCCAACCAACCAACCAACCAACATGCCACTGCAAAGCCAGCCCTGTTGAGTTCGGTGAAACTTACTCCAAAGTAAATGAGGATATACGCAAAAGCTTATGGAAGCTCTCGAAAACATTTTGTCATCACTTCACGAAAAAGCAGCATCAAATGAATTTCGATTTGGCACTCGATTTCGAGCTGTTAAATGCTTGAGTGCTTTGCTTTAATTGCTTTTCTTCTACAGTTTCCCCCCAGTAGAGCTCCTGATGCATCACTTTCATAACACACCAGAAGACATCAAGTGCCACCAGCTTTGAATTCTGGGTTCTGCCATGTTTTCCATTACTCCTGGCAAACTTTCAGGCTGGATAGGGAGCATTGATGAAGAGCAAACTGCAATTCTTGCCAAAGATCACCAGTAGGATTGTGATCTGGCCTCTGACTGGGCCTCTCTAAGACATTCAGAGTCTTGCTCCCTGGGTTACTTTATCTGTGTGGTGAGGGTAAAACTCTGCCTCAGTCCCAGGTTTCTTGCAAACTGGAGCAGGTTTTCCTTTAGAATTGCCCTGTATTTGGCTTGCCCTCAATCCTTATCCATTTCCTGGTCCTTGCTGCAGAAAAGCATCTTCAGAACATGATGCTGCTGCCACCAAGCTTTACCATGGGGATGGTGTTCTCAGGGCTTTTTGCCATGCATTCCGTTTTTCAGCAAGGCCAAAAAAAATCAATTTTGGATCAAACCAGAAATCTTTTCCTACGTGTCTCCTGTGTCTCCCACATGCCATTCTGCAACCTCCACACAGTCTTGGTCTGGGTTTCTTTCAGAGATTGCTTTTCTCTTGCCACTTTCATAAAGCCCAGCTTTGTGATTATTGTTCTCCCATGGATGGTTTATCCCATCTGAGCTGTGGATCTTTCCAGGTGCTTCAGAGTTTCCATTGGCCTCTTGGTTGTTTCTCTTACTAATATCCTCCTTACCTGGTCACTGAATTTTCCATTTTATAAGAGTACATTTAGCAGTGCTCAGAGAGATACTCATATCCTGATTAGTGCTTCAGCAGAACTTTATCCAGGAATGTTTCGGCATTTTCCTTGGTCTTCAGATAGCTGTTTACAACTGCTTTCCCACAAACTTGGGGACTTTTAAGGAACAGATGCACTTAATTTGAGATCATGTGGCTGGAACAGCACCATTCAGCTACCGTGTTTCCAGTTTGTGACTTAAGGACGCGGTGGGTAGCACCAGAGCTTATATAGGCATGTCGCAGCAAAGCGGGTGAACACTTGTGCAACCAATGAGTGTCCCCTTGTTTTTGTTTACTCAAGTTTTGTGCCACAATATAATATTTTGCACCTTCACTGTGTTATGAATCTTGTGTACATCAAGTGGTAACAATGTCAAATCAATTTCAGTTCTAGGTTTACACAACAAGATCTGGAAAAGTCAAAGGGTATGCGTGAATGTTCGTGCAAGGCACTGTCTACAAGATGATGGAAACATAAATTGTATCACTTCGATTAGTTAATATTAGCCAGTCTAACTGCATGACAGGTGTTAATTAGCCATGCCCACTTGCCAGGGTGTTAAATGGCCTTGTGCTACTTTTATAAACATGCACACTATAGGTTCATACCATTAAAGGGTTGGATTTCTACTTTTTATGTGCATGCATGTAGAAGTGGGATTCTGTTCAGTGGTGACATGTTGCAAGAAACAGATGCTAGCAAATTTTCATATTAAGACTGCATGGCTGTGACCTTGAATGAGGCATTTGAAGAGACCAGAGCATTACCTAGACCAGGTTGGTATTGCTGAGTATATTAGAATGTGGTACAAAAGGTTATTTAGATACATGCAGCATAATAATAGGATTTTTTTACTCACTGATGTCAGTGCAGGTTTATTGGGCCACAGTAACTATCTTTGTTGCAAAAAAGAAAATGAGTCTGCAGCTTTGGTGCAGAATATCAGAGGAGGGCATGTATACACATACATATATACATGAGAAGATATTTTTACATGGAATTCATCTCCAGTAAAGTATAAACTGCACTGTTTCAACATGTAAATTAAACTGACAGATCATCTCTGCAGCCTTAGCTATACTTACCTAGATTTTGGGGAGAACCAATGGCAATTGAGCAAGTAGTGTACAATGCAATTGTGTGTGTGTGTGTGCGCGCGCGCTGATAAATAAATGGGCTCAATCCCGTGTCAGTCTTGCAGCTTATACACATGCCCAACTTAGAATGCAGACTAACAGTTCGATGGATAATATGGCATGGCATTTTGAAACTGAGTTGGAATATATTTCTTTTATTTAAAATGGAACAAAGCAGATAAGTGTTATAAGTGGAAAAATGATACTGGGTGGTATAACTTGCATGCAAATGATTTCTGATAAACACGCCTGTATTTCTAAATATGTAAAGAAAGACACACTGGGAAGGATACTTCCTCTAGAAGCTATGAAACAGAAGAGAAGAATATTGTCCTCATAGAAAGTGCAACATTGAGGTAAGCTGTATTCCTTAATGTGTGTGTGCGTGTGTGTGCTTAAGAGGTTACTGTAAAGTTTACCAAAATCTTGCTTATTTTATTGTTTTTATAAGCATCATGTGATTACAAAATGAATTGTGCCTGCTTCCAATTTAGCTAAGCACACAAAGTGAATTATATTCTTTTTCAAGAAAGAGCATGGAATGTCCAGACAGGCTAGATTAAAACCAAGCACAGCCTTTTGATCTATTGAACTGACACGTGGGAAATATATTTGAGTGTATGTGCATGTGCTTGCTTTACTGTATGGTCCCACGCACATCTTCTTTTAAATAAGTGCCACTGAAGCCCGTGGAATTCACTGCATGATTACTGTGCATAGGATTGCGCCTGATAATTTTGCATAGTGACTTTACCTTTCATCTTACATCTTTTACCAGGGTCTTGCATCTTACATCTAACACTCCTTGGATTACATTTGTATGTGCACTGACCTGAAAGTTGGGTCCCATTCCAACCAGTAGGTTATTTACAAGCATTATACGTCAGATAAAGGTGCTGTTCGAGTTAAATATTTTTCCCCAGTTATTTTGCAAGTGGGAGAAATACGTATAAAGCTCTAGGGTGGTATTTGGGGCTCAGAATTAATTGGATGTTATTTTAATTGCAAATCATATCAGTTCTACCTCTGAGTACTAACAGGCAATATGTGGCTCTCTGCTAGGGTCCTAAAATGGAAAGCATGGAGAACAAATCCATTATGGAAGAGCTGCTGGTAAAGAAGTCTCAGCAGAAGAAAATGGTGTCACGCAGCAATTACAAAGAACGACTGTTTGTTCTTACAAAAACAAGCCTCTCTTACTATGACTACGACTATGGCAAGGAGGTGAGAAACAGATGCCTTGCAATGTTCTGTAAGGTTTTAGGGAATCGCTTGGGTGTTTGGCTTCTTGTGAATTCCCCATAATGGGGCATTAAGCTGTCCGGCAGGGGCCTTCGCCTCATGTATGTACCCACTGTTGTTTATATTTGTGAGCATGGGTGGCTGATGCTCTACCCTTTCTCTGTTCTTAGAAAAGAGGAACCAGAAAGGGGTCGATTGACATAAAGAAAATCCGATGTGTGGAAGCAGTGCATCTTGTGGAGGAGACCCCTCCAGAGAGGCAATATCCCTTCCAGGTAACAGCAAAGCCTTTGTGTCGGATGGGGAATACAAATTGAATGCATAGAATGTTTTTGGGTTCTGCAGAGTGTGCCAAAACTGACATATTGCTGGTGAACCTGTTGGTCCTCTAGATGGTACCAGAGTCTATTCTCCTCATCGCTGATCTTTAACATCACATGTTTTTACACCGTGGCATGATAGTTCTGTTTAATTTCTGTTTTGGCCAGTTATACAAATTGTGCAAAATCATGGAGATCTAAACAACAACAAAATCTAAACAACAGTAGAGACAGGACACTAGATTAGGGAAACAGTATCTGGCAGGAGAGAATTGAATCCACTGCCTTGTTTTTAAAAAAGATTCTGGGTTCAGGACTAAACCCAAGCGCAACAGATTTCACTAGTATGAATGCCCAAATTTGTCAGAGGTATGCCTTGAATTATTCCCTCCCCGCATCCATTTCTGATCCTTCATTGCCTACTTCATTTATAACTGTATGAATGGCTATCTAGGCGTGTTTTATTCATACCTCAGATGAAACAAATGTAACTTTGTTTTACACCATTGGCTTCCTAGCAGTATGTGATGCTGTTATTTCTGGAGGTCATTTAACTACAGAACTGCTTTCTCTTACACTTAAGATTGTGTACAAAGATGGCCTGCTCTATGTTTTCTCTGCGAATGAAGGAAGCCGAAGACGATGGTTGGATGCTTTGCATAGAGGTACTGAGTGCTAGACTTGGAAACCGCTTTTAAAGACAAAGTATAAAACATCTTCATTATGGATACTGCATTAAAAACGGAGTTGCCACATGAGTGTAAAGTCTTTTCAGGACAACTTAAGCAAAAAGAAAGGGAGAATGGAAGGAAGAAGGGAGGGAGGACATTTTAGACAGAAAAATGTGTGCGATTCTATGCTGGCATCTGTCAGACATTTTTCTGGCTAAACATGCATAGGTTTGCACCATAAATTTATTCAGATATTAATAAATAAGGACCCTTTAGAGGTCGGTTCCTGTGAAAACAGAAACTAATTTTGTAATGATCTACATTATAAATGTTGGGTGTTGGGCAGCTGAACGTCACTGTGTTCAAGTAGCACACGTCCATGCTACAAATTAATTCAGCAAGTATGTACATGGCGCTCCCCCATTTATTTCAAAGAACAGAAGGCTTCATGTGTGCAAAGGGTTGTGTATGGCAAGCTGCCCCCACCAGTAAAAGGAATGTGGAAAGCCAGCTTATGTTGGAACCCAGTGTATGCCATAATGATCATCTTTTTTTCTGCTTTTAGGGTTTTCAACATCTGTTACTGTATCTGTTGTTGGGGTTCCACTTTGTTTTTTACCTTGTACGACAACCTGGAACCTAATAGGTTCTAAAGCACTGTAGAGTATCTAAGCGTTTGAAGTTAAACAGTCAAAGGGCCAGATCATTCTGGACCAGCAGAGGGAAAACAAATTCAATGCATCGTATTCACTCAGAATGGAGTCCAACTGCTTTTAGTGGGACATACTGCCAGGGAAATGTCGATACTAGGATAACTACCTATATTATCGCTAAGCTGGGAGTGAAGCTATCACACAGAAACATTGCACTGTTTTGCTCAGTGTATATTTGCAACGCGCTGTATTGATTTTGTGAAGTGACCCTAAATCTAAGTGTCTGTTGCTCTGAGATCTTTGTACTAACACAGAAAACAATTTCAGCAGCGTCTTCTCTCCCCCACCGACCTATGCACTTTGCAGAGATCAAGGACAATGAAGATCTACTAAACAAGTATCACAAAGGATTCTTTTCGAGTGGAAAGTTCCTCTGCTGCAGTCAGGCTTGTAAAGCAGCACCTGGGTGCACCGTCTGGGAAAAATGTAAGGGTTTTTTTTCCTGTTTGTAGGTTCCACTGCTTGTGAAAGGTGTGCAATACAGCAGGACCCCCGTATCCTCAGGGGATGGGGTCTAGCCCCTCCTCCAGCACAAGCCTGAAACCACAGATATTAGCATACATGTAATATCCATTGCATGTATTAGCATAATGTATGCTAATACACACACACATACGTGTAATATCCATTACATGTATTAGCATAATGTATGCTAATACACAAAAATTGTGAAATTTTTCACAATTTCACCCATAGAAGATTCCTTCTTACCATACATCCTAGCAACCTCAGGGTACTTTTTTTTTCTTCCTCTATAAAATTGCAAATTTTCACGTAAGAGAAGCACTTCACAACTTCTCTTTTGGACTGAGATCAACTGTGGTTAAGCAAAACTGCAGTAACTGGGCCAGTGGAAATGGGGGTCTTGCTGTGCATAGTGTGTGTGTGTGTGTCCGTATTTTTATTAACTCTATAGTGGCTTGAGATCTGACTAGTGTTGCTTTGGAAAGATGAATGGTTGTATTATTGTTCACCCACAGTGTTCATCTGGCGGCCCAATCCTAAGCATATTAACAGGGAAGTCTATGCTCCCCAGCAGACATGTTGGGATTTTCTACATGAGGCATTCAGATTGGTTACAGATTCTTTGGTGACATTGTGGCTTTGCAGTTTTACTTCTGTGTCTAACAAATATATTTGGAAAGATTTTGTAGGGAAAATGAGGTATTTAATCATAATGGTGAAAGAAACTGCTTTTTAAACTACATATTTGCACTATTCCACCATATGACAGCACCACCTAGAGGTTATGCTGTGGAAAAGCAGGAAAGGAAATGCTGTAGTGCTCAGATCTCAATTCTACAACAAAATCAGAAATATATAAAGCAGGTTAATAGGCAATTAACAGCTTTCTATAGAAAGTATTCGTAACAGTAGGCAGGAAGGTGGACGTTTAACCCTCTTCACACCCAGCAGTTATCTCCTATAAGTCCATCTCCATACCCTTTTCTCCCATATCTAGGCTACTTCTAACCTTAGAAATCTGTTGAGAAGGAAAGCAGTCTAAAGAAAAAGTATGGGGGCATTTTCACGAAAGAGTTGGCTGGTATGGGAAGAAACAACTATCTGGATTTTGACCATTTTTTTTCTCCTTGCAATACTCTCTTTCTCAGTCCTGCATTAGCATTATGAGAAAAATACTTGGTCAGAAGCCTATGTTTGCTTTTTAATGTGTAGGTCTTCTTCAGTTATGCTGATCTCAACGAAGCATGTCCATTTAGGGTACCAACTTAATACACAAGTTTAAAACATGCAATTTACACTGAAGGAAAGTCAAATAGATCCAAATGCCTCTGTAAAATACTACAACTGTGTTTGTAATCTGAGTTTCTTGGGAAAATGGCAAGATAGTGGACTAGAATGCAAGTGGACACTAGGGGAAGGTTTGCTTCTTGCCTCTGCCCTGGGTCACCCTCCTGCCACCACTTCATTAAATTTGGGGGTGGCTAAAAAGTACCAAAGAAATAAAATAAAAATGAAAACTGCAGTTTGCTTCTAAAATGTGGTGGCAAATCACCTCAGTATGGTAAGGCTACGTTTTACCAATTTGTTTATTTAATTGCAGTGCTTGCTTTGTGCTGTATAAAGTGTTGGTTCCACAGTAGTGAGCAGCAAAAAGCTAAAACAGATCAAAGTACTGCTCTGTAAAGCTATTAGGCTGTTTCTTTTGCCACTGTTAGAGAGTTCGGTGGCAGGGCTGCAGGAGCTATGCTGGATGGTTGCACAGGCCACACACGGCCCGCCGCCTGGATGTGACCTACCATGTACTGGAATCACAGTTCACTCAGAACTGGAAGCCCATGCTTGCCTCTCTGCCATAGTTGGACTCACTCGGTGCAAGTTACTTCCGCCACAGCCTCCGTTAGAGCATGACTTTTATGAGGGTGTATGTGGGTGGAACCATTTGAATTGCAAACGGTGCTCGAATGATGGAATGTTCCTCTGTTGTAACCAGCTCAAATACTCCGACTCTCTGCAAATAAAGAGGCACATCCAGGGAGAAACAATCGCAAGGCACTAGCTTTCTCTGTGTAGAGATGGGTTCTTGCAAAGGATGAAATATAACTGCAGTCTGAAATGGTCCTGCTCAGACACCTCTGAAGAGCCCCTGGTTGGGCAAGACTGTGCTATAAAACAAGGCTCTCTTGTTTTTGATCAGTTACCATTTCTATACAGAAATGGGAACATGCCAGTGCATTTCCAAAGCAAACTGTCTACATGCAAATATTGCTCTCTAACATGGTTCCTAGCTAGAACATAACTGGTTTCTCTGCCAATTTATCTGTACAGATAGACAAGGAATAAACTCTTCCCAGTCCCTTAGAGCACAATGTATTTCAAATGTTGCTTCTCTCTAAATCGTATAGGATTTTAAAGATGAATTCAAGGCAAGCTCCACTATTGGGAATGGTATGGAATAAATAAAGCCATACACTTTCTGAAAAAGTTAAGCGAACTTTATTTAACCTGACCTGCTTCAGATATTTATTTATTTGTTTATATTTCAATTTACATGCCGCCTACTACCAAAGTCTCATATGTGAAAATACAACTCCCACCACCCCAGCCACCATCACATCCAGAGAGCACTAAGTTGCAAAGACTGGGTTAGGCCACACTTGATTTGAAAAGTTAGAATATAACTGTATCAGACCAAGATCCATATATTTCCGGTAGCAGCCACTCAAATGCTCCTAGTCTAGGCAGCCTCAAGAAAATGGCTTCCCTTGTTGTTTGTCCCTAGAAATGTACTTTTGATGTAGCAATTAAAACAGCAGAACCCAATGATTCCAATATCAGTAAGGTTGTGTATTCACCTTGGCTTTTAGTCTGAACTTTTAAGGAGCTATATGTGGTGCTTGACCCTATCTCCAAAACAGGTTCAGGACCATGGACAGCTCTTTCAACATCAACCTACCCCACTGACATTGGAGCCGCCGTCCAAAACTGATTAAAATTATTTACATATTGCTTCTCTGCCCACCAGGAACCTTAAATCAACATTGCATAAAATCACAAGTATTCACAGGTGTCCTGAATTATGGCATATGCCTGGACCAGATGCAGCCTCCAGCTCTTGCTTGGTGAGCAAGGGGGCGATGAATTTTGTCAGTTCATGTGTGCTGGCAAGCTTCTGCTGGCCATGAACTAGCAAGTCAGTGGACTGGTGAGCCCAAGGAGAGGAGAGAGGGCAGAGTCCTCGGCTCATGCACGTGATGCCAAACTAAATTTTGCCGTTGTATTTAAGCTGGACAATGCCTTAGTAAGACTGAAAGAGCACCTTCTTCCCTATGTGCCTGCCTGCCCCTTGAGATCCGAGGCAGAGGTCCTTCTCTGGGAGCCATCTTTGAAGGAAATTAGGAGGGTAGCTACTCGGAGAAGGGCCTTTTCAGTGGTGGCGCCCAGACTGTGGAATACGCTCCCCAGGAGATTCACCTGGTGCTGTTGCTCCATTCTTTCCAGTGTCAGGTGAAGACCTTTTTATTTTCCTGGCATTTTCACAGTTCATTGGTTTATCATTGTTTTTATCATTATCAGATGCAGTGTGTTGTTTGTTGTATATGGTTGCTTTGGTTTTTTGTTTCTTGTATGCTGCCCAGACACTTTTAGTATTGGGACGCCATATAAAAACTTTAAATAAATAACTGTCATGCTAAAATCAATGTAATAAATTATACTAAATTCCAGTGGGCCTTTCTGGCGTGAACTGGAAAAACAAATGAAAAGTGTGTGTCATAAGCACAACTGGGAAGGAAGCTAGTGCCATTACTTCTTTACCATGGAGCACTTTAGATGGGTAATAACTCCACAGTAACACAGCCCAGAGTTCACTATGTATGGTCTACTATTTCTATCATAGTATTCAAAGCTTCCCGGTGGGCTTATCCAAAGCCTGCTTGTTGTTTGTAGGTATAGATTCAGGACATAAATTTCATCCAGCGTCTATTTTTATTTTTTTTCTCTCTTTGATGTAGACTCCAGCCTACAGAGTGCAAGCAGTTCCATGAAACCACTGCCACCCTTACCAAGACAATGGTCGAGTATGAAGGTTTGCAGCCAGCAGTGAATTTATCTTGCCTGGACTAGGGACAGGCAAGCTTAAAAATGAAAGATTGGTGGGGGGCTTAGCGAAAAGAGGCTCTTGCTGGGCCTCTCTTCCATCTGAGAGAAACATGAAAACAATACAAAACAGCCACGGTTTGTTTGCATGCAGTTAATTTCCATAGGGAAATGAAATGACCTGTGACTGAATGACATTGCTTTTTGTACCAATAATAGTAATCTTCTGTAATGATTTGGTAAAACTTCTTTGCTTAAGCTTGGCTCAGTGGAGAAGGCCAAGACTGCCCTCTAGTTTCTGGGGAACTTCATCTTTGAAGTTTGGATGCATCCTTATCAAGGATCGACAGAGCTCCACTTTTGCATTCTGTCTGAGTTCAGCTAATTCCATGCTATTTTTATAATGCATATTCTTACAAACTTTCCCATGTGTGTGTTCACTAAATTATGTATGATAATGTGTAATGAATATGTATAGTATTTAGATGAACCTTGCACTATAATTAATGCATTTTATGCATACATATTTTTATAGTTTTGAATCCTGTTTGCTTTTCCTCAACTCATTTTGGCTTTTCCCTTACCTACCTATCTCCTCCTTGCTGTCAGCCTTAACTCCTTTGAATGTTTTTCTGCATCTCCTGCTTTCTGTTCTTCCTATCTGGCTAGCCAGGAGACCTGCTTCCCATGTGATTTTAATCTGATCATTGCCTGTCTTACCTAAGCATTCTAAATACATATTTTTGCATATTTGTGAGCATATACATATATACAGATAAATTTATTCTTCCTATGCTGTTACAGGTCATTTGCTAACAGGGATTGAAAAACTGTTTCGTGGCATTCAAAGTGGCATATAAGCTTGTCGAAAAATATGGTCTGAGCTAGTATTTAGTGCAGATTTATGAAGCTCAAAAGGAACTGCAGGATGCATACATTCTTAAAGCACTCTTGACCTTAGGAAACAGGCTCTTGCTAGTTGTCCCCAGCCCTGGTGGCCTCCAGATATTTGGAATGTTAACTACCAGCATTCCTAACCAGAAGCCATGCTGGGGCTGACAGGACTTGAAGTCCAAAATATTGGAAGGGCACCAGGATAGCAAGGACTGTTCTGGACTTTTAAATTACCGGAACAGTAATTTAACCCTAGTGCTTGTTTGGCATCTTCAAGCCACACCCAAGATAGCTTTGTTTCAGTTAGTTACATGAATACATTTTTATCCCGTACTGTCACTTTGGTTAAAAAGTGGACTGTTCCCACTCTTTCAACTCATGTTTCAACTCATTAAAATATTGGGTTCCTTCCGTAAATAACTCGTTAAGATCTGCCCGTGCTCTCTTGTACAAACATTACTGTATCTAGTGGGATAATCACTCACGCAAATCAGCCCAGTGTCTGTGGTCATGCTGGCCTTTAAAATGAGGCATTAAAGGCATTTTGATGACTTTTAATTTCAGGACCGGGAAAAAATAGCAAAGCTCTGTGACAATATTTAGAAAAAATGGAAACAAAGCAAGAAACAAAAATCCTCTTAGCAAATCACCAGTGCAATGGGGATGCTGGTCAAACTAAGTTAACTTCCCCTGCTTTCAGTTAACTTAGTTTGACCAGTGGGACTACCCTGAGTATGGGAGAATTTGGACCCAAGTCAGTGAATGCTCTGAGCAGTTGGGGCATACTATGAACATTCAAACTGTGATGCTAGACTACCTATAATTTATGTCTCTGTATTCTCTCTGTGTTGTATTTCCCTCTATCACTCGATCTGTTTTCAGCACATGGAGTACCAGCCTGCAAGTCCAACATCTGCTAAGTCATTTCTGAAAGAAAGAGCATCTGTTCATAACTATGAACCCAAAGGCAGTGGTGTTCTGAAACATAAAGAACCTGATTGGTGGCAAGTGGGAGACATGGAAGGGTAAGCTTGTTCGCCATTGGGTTGTATCTAGTTTTAGTCTAACTTAAGACCATTCCTATAGTCTGCACTAAGAAGAACTAACACTGGTTACAAACTATTCTTTGGAAATATTTTTTTCTTATTACATAGGGATGCTTTTCATATCCCCATGCCTACTTAAAGAAAATACCCCAGACCCATAACAAATTTCATTACCAATTGCATTGGTAGAATGCATTTCAGTCATTTTGGTGTCTCCACTATGTAATATAATAGAAATGCTAAAGAGAGCACTAGAATATTTCTTCTACTAGAGCAATGTATTCTTTTGAGGAGACTTCTAGAAGCAGGCCAAGAAAAGATCAAGGAGTACCCTTCTGCGAAGTAGGATCTATGACCATCCCAGATGGCTCATTCAGGTGTCCTCCCCATCTGGGCTTCATTGCTGCACTGCCTATAAGGAGAGGACAAAGCAAGGGGAGGCTGAGCTCTGGTTTCTGCCCAGAGAGAATCAGTGAGGAGGCAGGGTCGTCTGGGAGGAGAACGAGCAGCACAGAGGCAGGGACCTGGCACTGTACCGCCTGCTGGGCTTGGCCTTGGTAGGCCCCCAGCAGTGCTGACTCCTGCAAGGACGAAATTGATCATTCCTGAGTGAATGTCCACTCAACTGAGCCCGGCTGCTTGGTGAAACAGAAGACTGCCATGTTTTGACTCGCAAATATGGAAGAACCAGAGCCTGACTACTGATTGCATCGAAGATGAAACCCACTGAGGGGAAAGGTTGCTTAAGTTTCAGGTGCAGATGCTGCATCAGTGCTGCTGTGGCCATGGCAGAGAAATAAGGTGGATGGTTCAGCAATGCTCGTTGGACATCGCTGTGCCTTTTTCCCCCCTTTGCAGGGGAAGTGCTGAGACGGCTGAAGTTCTGTCAACAGAAGAGGAGGAAAACACCGCTAACTATGAGTAAGAAGAATACTGGGTGTAATGGCTGGTCCACAGAGCAGTAGGCATGCAAACACAGAGGCGGATGCTCTGGCTGGCCGGTACAGAGCACTATATGTTGCCCTGCCGCTGCAGCGGACTGCCTGTGGCGCCCCTGCACAGCCGCCAGGATGCGATCTCGCTCTCCAAAGTGTTGGAGTCCCTTCTCAGCCTTCCTCCTCCATCCAGAGGGTGCCTGTGGTCCTCACCCCCACCATTTCATCTTTGAAACAACCCTGTGAGTACTGTCAGGATGAGAGCATGGCCCAAGGTCACCCAGTAAGCTTTATTCTGAATGAGGGTAAGAGCTCTGGTCTTTTCAGTCCTATTCTTCACAATGTCTTAAGACGCACGGTATTAATATTAATATTATTGGCTTTGCTATGATAGCGAGTCAACTGACTGGCTTGTCCGCAAATAGCTGCACAGTGATCGAAGGCATGATTCCGCCAACACTCTAAAGCCCAGGTCCCCTCAGGAAGATCAGGCGAGAGGCTCAGGCACCCAGTTTGAAGAGAGTGGCATCATTTCTGCTGCAACGTGGCTGCATCTGAGCATGAGTGCCGAGTTCCTTATCAGATTGGCTGCGGTCTTTTTCAGTGCTCTCATGTGAGCACACCTGCCCCTGCCCTACCAAGCAGCTGTTATACATGTTACCTCAGCTGTAGTAGCCACGGATAGCCTTGTCCTACATGAATTTGTCTGATGCCTTGTTGAAGATTTCCAACATAATAGCCATGTCTACATCTCGTGGTAGCGAGTGCCATAGTTCAGCTATGCACTGTGTGAAGAATGACTTCCTTTTTCCTGTCCTGAATCTCTCCCCTTCCCCATTTAGCTTCATTGAAACATCACAACTTTTAGTATTAGATGAGAGGAAGAAAAACCAACATTGTGTTACCAACAATCAATAAATGGAACAACAATAATCTGTTGTTATGGTTGTGTCTGAGAATTCTGTTTCAGGAGATTTCAATGGCAACCATTTTTAAATTCAAAGATCTCATAGAAAGAGTTAATTTGAAGTTGCATACTGCTTTTAATAAAAGCTCTTTTCAGAACTTTAAACTTGTTTCATGGGATGCTTACTTCCACAAATGTATTCTTTAAGTGGGTGCTTTAAACCACTTTCAGACACCATTATTCCAAAGTCATTGCATGCTGTAAGAATGATATGTTGGCTGTTTCTTTTGTTGCAGTTGGTATGCTGGTAGTCTCTCAAGGGCCCAGGCGGAACAATTGCTACGGCAAAAGGTAGCATTTTAAAGTGCCCATATTTCTGATAAGGCTCATCATTTCCCTTTAGCTACAAGTATCTCCTTGCTTGCTTTGGTGCGGTGAAAGACAAGTCTGCGTATTGCTCTCCAGAGTTAGGGAATCTTTCAGTGGAAGTGATGACAGTTTAACAGCTTCAGGTACCATCATTTTCAAATTAGTCAATGTTTTACTGATTTCTGTGTTGTATCTTCCAGTCACATGATCGTTGGCCATAATATGTTTCTGTGCATAAACTGCAACCTGCTATCAGAAAAATGACTTAATGAACATATTCAGAACTTAACAAGAAGAGGGAATTCTACAAATCTGAAGCTTCAGTGGGTTACTAGCTGTGACCTTTCAGTTCTGGAGATTTGGGTCATGCTTGGAGCAGTCCTCTTTAGATATGGAAGGCTTCTGCCTGGGGGCAGCAGAAGAAAAGGAACTTCCTGAAGTTAAAGCCTGAAGGAAAGGAATGTTTTGCATTTGAAATTATTATTAAATTTCCAACTAGGAAGTGAAACTAGGCTTCAGTGCTTACTTGGCAGTTAATTTCAACAAAATTAACCAACTGTCCTGAGACTTTTATGTATAGAATGGGATACAAACTTTTTAAATAAAATAAATAAAATCAAGAGAGGGAATTCAGAGAGAATTTGTTTAGGATAGGAAAGAAACCATTATATCTCTTTCCGTAATCTATGAGTTTGGACAACACTTCCCCTCAACAAAAGTATGTACCTCGGGGTGTGTGTGGGTGTGTGTGTATTTTCCTGCTGCTGACAATAACATTAGAGTTCATGTTAAGATGAAGCCATGTTCTCTGACCCCTTTCCTTGGGTTACGTTCTACGCTCCGTACTTTTCTACTGCATCCATTTTCACATTCAGCTCCTTACCATTGAATGCACAGAAACCAAGTAAAGAGTGATTCACGTGGGTGTGCCAGCCATCTCCCACTGTCCATCGCTTAGTGTGCGCGCGTGTACACATTTATGGAAAGCTGGTCCTTCCATTGGGAAATGTGAGTCAATTGCCCCCCGTTCCAGATGACGGATGGAGGCAGTGGCAGCCTGGACGGCTTGCCCTGTGCTTTCCTCAGGAAAGTGAAGAATGTGAAGGCTGCTGCTGCAGCCGCATTACAAACGCCAGATTCAAGTGCCAGTCCAATTAGTGCTGCTGTGGGGGAGGCTGATAGGGAGGGGTACCTTCTCCATCACCTCAGGAGGCCAGCCTTGTGGGTCTGTTCCTTGCTGTGATCCGTACACAGGTGAGCTTCAAACACACTATTTAAATGGACTTTAGGAAAAATGCATTTGTTTAATAAAAGAACTTGCTGTGAATGGTCCAGACAGCCTTGCTATTGGGCAGTATAGGGGAAACATAAAATGTTACATTTTATGAAACTGAAGCAGCCCTAATACTCAGAATGAAGATGTTCTTCTGGAATTTTTCTTCCTTTTGTGAAAAGGGGAAAGAAGGTGCTTTTATGGTTCGCAATTCTAGTCATGAGGGGAAATTAACCGTATCTGTACTCAGCATGACCTATAGGTAAGTATGTAACAAATTGCATCTTGCATGTGCTTCGTAGCTGCTTTGTAGCAACCATATTGATATGGTCTCTGCACGCGTGAAGTAACTGTGCTGAGATTTATTCTGATTCTCCAACTGCCCTTGTGTCCATCCATAATTCACACTAAGGTGTCTCTGTGCCAGTCCCAATGCTACTGTTGTCGGTCTCTTCAGGGTGCTTATAGAAGGCCACAAAATGGCATAGAGGTCTCTTCCCTTCCCCCTCCCCCTCCCCTTCCTCTTTCCCTTCCTTTTTTTTTGGGAGGGGGCAGGGGGAGTGAGAATAGCTGACCAAACAGAAGAAATTGTTTTCAGGAAGTCAGTTAAGAAATTTCCCAAAATTGTGCTACGTAGATATTTCTCCCTATTGTAACACAAGCTGGAATCTTCGGACTGTAACGATGGTTTGTGGTGGTATTTTTTGCAGGGACAAAAAAGGAATAGTGAAACATTACCATGTGCATGTAAACAGCGCAAACCAGTTCTACCTGGCTAAGAATTACTGTTTTGATTCACTCCCCAAACTTATTTACTATCATCAACACAATTCAGCAGGTAATTTCAGGTAGAATTTATGGTTTTATGTCGTGCTCATGAATGCCAAGTCTGTGAACGTGTGTGCACTATTGTTGCAGTATAGGGACTTCCAGCATGCTCAGAAGTAAGCTCTATTGTCTTCAATGGGGCTTACTGGGTTTTACAATTGTACCAGCCAAGATTAGACAGGGAATACTTGTAATAGTTTTCATGTTCTGCTTTGTTCTCTACATTCATAGTGGAATGATTCAAACTATTATATGTACAGATATTCAAGCTAACTGAACCTTGCTAATCTAACTGTGCTATTTCCCCAGTAAAGTCCATTGTCTCAATAATTATCTGCATGCTTTAAATGCAGCAGATTTCTTCCCCGAAGCCCAGAAGTGAATTGTGCTCATTCATAAACATTGTATTACATGAGTCCAATTTTGTATCCACGGTGACATCAAGAGTTCTGTGCATAGGAGAAGTATGTACTATACGTTTCCAGACCAAGGACAGGGGCTGCTATTGGTGGTAAGGTGCAAGGTTAAGGGAGGTAGAATTCATGCAGTCACATTTGGAAAATTTATGTTATCTTTCAGTGTTATTTTTAATGTACAATTTCCATCTGACTTCTTCAATCCCCCACCTAACCGAAGAACCATGCAAAACTGCTGATAATACAAAAGAAAAGCAAAAACACAAACAGATATACAGATAAAGAAAAGGGGGAACAAAACATACATTTGGTCAACATATCTCCACCTGCATTAGTGATATAAAACAGGAACTTTGAATATATGTGCACATATATGCACATGTTCTTGTGTAGATGTATACATGTACTGTATATTATTAGTAATACTCTCAAAATCAGTGTAATGCATCTCTGATCATTACTGTGTGACTGTACCTTTCAATGTCATTTCAGTTCAGCCTTCCCTAACCTGATCAGCTCCAGATATATTGCACTGTAACTCCAGTAATTATATGAGCTACAATCCAGCACGTCTTCAGATGAAAGTGTTTTAATTACCTGAATCCCTCCTGCTTGCTTAATCTTGGAAGCTAAGCAAGGTCAAGTATGCTTAGAATCTGGATGGGAGACTTGGTTGGACCCAATGGTCCTCTAGGCCCTTTCCAACTGTGATTCCATGGTTCCTACTGAAAACAGAGGGTGCAGAGGATGTAGAAATTTTTCTTGCACAAATCAAACACACGTTTCAGGTTGTATCAAGCCATGGATTTAAACCAGCAGAAAAAAACTCTGTGCACACAAGGTGGGAGTCACCTGATTTTTACTAATGTCTTCCCAGTGCAATCAGCTGGGGGAGCTCCTGGAGCAGTATGGGACATAATACAGAAATCTATGATACATGAGTAAAAATCTGATGCCCTGCCTTGCATGACTGGAGGTTATTTCTGTTAGCACAAAGCCATCATTGGATACAACCCTATATGATTGTGATAATGAGGCCATGGAGGGACACAGACGTTCCACTGTGTTATACACTGTATGACTGCAGTTGTGAATAACAGGCAATCTTATCTTCTAGGTATAGTTACGAGGCTTCGACATGCAGTGTCTCCAAAGGCAAACAAAGTTCCATCCACAGCAAGTTTGAGAAATGGTATGGAAGACTTTGTTTTTCAAAGACCTTTTGTGTTTGGCAAGAAATGAAGTGTTATACCTGAGGTCTGAGCTTCTTTCTGTCCAACTAGGGCCATGGGAGCTCAAGCGTGAAGAGATTGTCTTGCAGAAAGAAATAGGGAGTGGCCAGTTTGGAGTGGTGCAGATGGGAAAATGGAAAGGGAAATATGATGTTGCTGTTAAAATGATCAAGCAAGGATCAATGTCTGAAGATGAATTCATAGAAGAAGCTGAGACCATGATGTAAGTGATGCTTCTCCTAAGTGATATGGTCACATGGGCCTGTCCATATATCTGACTGCCATACAGGACCTTCTGCAGGTACCCTAGACAATTGAGACGAGGTGCTCCAAACTAGGGAGCAGGGCTCTGGTACATGAAGGGTAGAGTGTTCTTAGAGAAGTCCACCTGCTTCCTATTTTGTTGTCTTTTTGCCACCAGGCAAAAACCTTTCAATTTTCCCATACTTTTTAATTAGCCCTAGGTTTTTGTTAAGTTCTTGTGTTAGTATATAGTATATTATAATCCATGACTCTGGACTCTTAAATATACATATATATTCTCTTTTCATGCAAGGTATCCCAGGATTTTTTTGTTGAAAGGGGATGCAAAAGTATTTGTTATAAATAAAGTAATGAAAGGAAATGAGCAACAGAAAACTTGCAGGAAAATCTATGCATGTTTTTTTTAAATCCTCCCAAATGCTTGTGCTATCCATTTAAGCCTTTATACTAGAATTAGTTTAACTTTCTGGCAGTTCTGGTCATACGATATTCACAGAGCAAGGCAAACAGTCAACAGTCACCTAAATAGTTCACACAATCATTTTAATTCTACAAAACTTACCTGGTTATAGTCAGCCTTTGAGGGCATCCAGATGAGTTCATGGTTAGGTAATCGCTTTGTATAATTCATAGAATTTTACTGAGGTGGGGAAGGGTCTAGATGACATTGTCATCCATTTGTTTTCTTCTATTTTCAATTTCTCTCCCCGCCCCGCCCCCCCCCCCCCCCCCCCCACACACACACCGCACAAAATCCATTAAGAGGCTGAAGAGCCTCACAAGGCCTTTGGACTGGGAATACCAGAGGCCCTGGGCCTGGCCAGAAGCACCCTATAAACACAATGGAATGTTGTTGGCATTGCAGACCGATGGGAAGAAAAAGCAGAGGGAGGACATTTGTAGCATGGGCTTTACATTCACATGATAAACTCTAGAAGCACTGAACCCTAACCTGAGCACTCCTCCTCGGTACTCTTTTCAGCCATGCAATTCAGTAGTTTTACTCAACCAAAACATATGAATCATTATTCTATGTCACTTCAATAGCTTCTAAAAACTTGCAAATCTGTACATTTTAAACCCCTCCACTTCATTTTAGGAAGCTGGATCATCCCAAACTTGTTAAACTGTATGGCGTCTGCACAAAGACTTACCCCATCTATATAGTGGCTGAATACATGGCTAATGGCTGCTTACTTAATTATTTAAAAAAACATGGGAAAGAGCTGCATCGCTTTCAGCTTGTGGAAATGTGTTTCCATGTTTGTGAAGCGATGGCTTTCCTTGAGAGCCATCAGTTCATACATCGAGACTTGGTGAGTTTGCGGGGATCATGGGGGTTTTATTTGTTTCTGAGAACTGTAGCAAGAATTCCACTGAAGTTCCTCTTGTTTCATGGGCTGCAGACTGGCCGTGCCTATGCCAGCGGAACACAAATGTCAAAGCTGTTCAATACCTGAGCCAGGGGTGGGGTTTGAGGGCTGGGCTGGAAATTTCTTTAGCTGGGAGGAAAGAGGCTGTCTCAGATTACAGCATTCAAAGCAAAGAGACTGAACAATTCTTGAGTGAGCTTAAGCAAAATGCAAAACAATAAACTAGGAACCTCTCGGCTGTTTTTGTTTCCTAGTAACTGTGGTTCTCTAGGTAGATTTGTGGAGGATTATCTAGAGTGGTTCACCCATAATATAAATGCACAGGGTTATGTACCATGTCACTCTTGCTCCGCTCCCTTTGAGAATGAGATTCTCTGCATCCACTCCTGGTCTGAGGCAGACCAAAGCTCCCTGTTTGGTCTGACCCAGCAAACTATGATTTGCCCTGCAAACTAGGAACAGCATCTAGGGTTTGAGCATTCCTAACTCCTGACTGCTTGTTCATGTAGTACTAGGCCATGGTTTGGCATTTTTTTCTGTGTTCATCTTCCATAACAGAAGAATAAATTGGTTCCTATGCCAATCTTACTACAAAGGACAGGATAGGGGGTTTTCAAAGGAAAAGAGAAAACCTATGAAAGTTCCTAGGTGGCCATCATAGTTATGAGAATTTGAAGCTGTGTTGCAGGGAGAGACATGTGTGATATACCCAGCCCTCACATGGTAAACTAATCCTTTGCTAAAGATTGGAATATTTTTGTTTTAGAATATCAGCCCACATTCCCCTGATCAAATGCCTACTATTACACTTTGCAAAATATTACACATGTCTTATTTGCTTTATCTGTATGCTGCCCAACAGCTGGGGCTCTGTATGAAAATATAGGTGCTTTATTCCTTCACATTGTATATGGAAAGAGTAATATTTATGGAGTCACCAGTGTTAAGGCAATCTGAATCAATGTTCTAAGTACTTTCCCTTGCTTTAACTTAGGAATTGAGGTCTGTCTCTCTGTTCCAGGGCTGTCTTGTGACATCAATATTTCAGTATATACTTGTCTTATTTGAAGCTTTTGCTAATCCATCTTTTACAACAGGGAGCAGCCTTTCTGGGTTTCATATAATTAATTTCTTTGCTGCACTAGTGTTGATACACCAACTACAGCCTAGCACATTGTTGGCTATGGCATTCAATGATTTCAGTGGGACTAAGGGTCAAGCTGTACATTACGCAGAGAAATTCACGATCTGACTGGGGAGCAAAAGTGTGAAAACTTTTTCCATGTGAGTTCTTTCCTGATCAATTTTCTCCTACATTATTTGCTCTGTTGGTAGAAGATGGGTGCACCTCAGTCATGCCTATCGCCCCATATTTCTCACACACAGCAGACTGCCACTTGCAAGGAAGCAATTTAGATGAGGGAAATGGCAGAGATGAAAGGTTTAAACACCTCTTCTGCTACTACTACCACTCCGATGAAAATTGGAGCTGCTTTAAAGGGGGAAGAAGTGAGCAATATATAACACTGATCAGTACCATGTTGTATTTTCTACCAAGGCTGCTAGGAATTGTCTGGTTGATACAGATCTAACTGTGAAGGTGTCTGATTTTGGAATGACAAGGTAAGCCACAATCCAAAAATAAACCCTCAGATGACAAAAATACACTAAAAAAAGAAGAAAAAAGTGTTTCTTGCCTCTGAATGACTTAACATATGGAAAGTACCTTGCTGTGTATCAGTCATGGAACTCGTACAGAGCAAATGGAGCATCTCCTATTTCTTAAAGTAGGAATGGAGGACGTTTCCTCACTACCACCTCAAGGGCCAAATTCCCTTCGGGGTGACCTGTCAGACAGTGGGGCCAACAGGTAGTGGGCTGGAATGTTTGAATTACAAGCACTAAAACCAAAACAAAAACATGTCAATTATTTGATAAAATGGGAGTAGAGAACCTCTTTCATCTTGAGGACCAAATTCTATTTTGAAGAAACTCCTATGGGCTGTAATCCAGGAGTAGATAGAACTTGAAAGCAAATGGGCAGGCCAAGCTTCCCAAGATTTTGAGTATGCTTTAGCTTCAAGTTGTTACTATAACTCAGAGCCAAACAACATGTTGTGCTAATCATGTTTTTGCTGAGGTCTATCTCTTTTTAATTTCCTGAAAATGCTTGGGTCGCCACACATACAACTCCGCCACGTGCCCACAGCCCTGCATCTCTCTTACCTCTGAAATTCTATTAATTTTTTTAAAAAGCATTCCAGTGGAGATTTTTTCTATTTTCTCACTCCCCCCACCCCCCATCCCCTGGGAAATGGTGTGTGCAATGCTGGAAAAATGGGAAGAAGAGAAAGCCTCATCTTCCCTTCCTGGAGTGCAGCGATCCTGATCCAAATCCAGGCCACACACATTTCCACAAAACTAAACAAAGCTTTCTGACTCAGCTACATGCTCCATAATTAGCATTGCATGTAGTTTGGCATCCTGCCTTTAAAGAAATGTTTCAACTCTGTAGAATGGGGAGGAAAAACTGCAACAGCTGGGAAGTCACCAAATTAAGGAGAGGGCCTGTGGCAGGGGAAGGGGGCATGGCTGTCGGGGAAGAGCGGGTCCCCGGGGTGAAATTCTGTCCTCTGTCAAAAAAATAGTAACTTGAGATTGGGGCTGCCATCGTTCAGATCTTCTGGTGCATCTGACTGTCCAAGATTTATTCCGGTGACATTTGGATAAGTTCTTTATTCTGCCCTGTGCAACAAACTTTAGCCTAAAACCACCATATCTCGCTTTGTAGGTATGTACTGGATGACCAGTATGTCAGTTCCTTAGGAACAAAATTCCCAGTGAAGTGGTCAGCTCCTGAGGTGTTCCATTATGCCAAGTTCAGCAGCAAGTCTGACGTGTGGGCCTTTGGTGAGTGCAGGACACGCTTCACAGGAATACGCTCTGTTGCAAGGGGAACAGCCTGTGTGCCGTGCATCTGAAGAGCAGGAGCAATGGCTGGGAGCCAGCCTCAGGCTCATCAGGTGGAGGTTGGGAGTACAGAGCACGAGTCACCACTGCTAAGCAGGCTGTGCTGAAATAAACAGGACTTGCACGGGGCCACTCTGTGCGGACCCTGCCCTGGTGGTGGGGAGGAGGGGAATTCCTACGTATCACCTGTTTTCTACTGGATGCTGTAGAAGTGCCAGCACCAGAGGGACAAGGAAAGCAAGAGGCTCTTCCTATGCAGAAGAGCTGCTGATTACTCTGGTTAATTACTGTTTTAATTATTTGAAATATTTTTAAGCTGCATTTCGGGGCAGGAGCCCTCCCAAGAAGGCAAACAGAAATAATAGGTGTATAATAACATTATAATGGAAAAGATACAGCTATCAAAACAGGAAATGTTTCAAGAAACAACAGACAGCAGCATAAAAGAAAACCTGAGACATAACAGCAGCTACAACCCCATCTGAAAAAACATACTCAGAAGGCCAGAGTAGACAACTATAGGGTGATCCTATGCATGTTTAGGAAGAAAAAGGTCCAACAACTTACAGCATTCCCTGGCTTACCATGGTGACTGGGAGCTGTAGGACTTTTTCTGTCTATGAACATGCATAGGATTGTAATTTTAGGGTATTTACTCAGATGACCCTAACCAAATGTGCAAATAAATACGGTGCCACTCTTTTCTGAGAGAGAGAGAGGCATGGATTTCACACAAACAGGCAAATAAAATTAAGCAGATAACTTGCTCCATAGGACATATAATAAATTTCAAGTTTCAGTTGTCTTTTTCATTTTAGCAATACATTGGCCACTCTCCTTTTCTTACCTCTGCATTGAAGTTATGCCCTAAAAGTCACTAGGTGTTCTATTTAATTGGTAAAACAATCAAAAACATTTTGCCAAACTTATTAGAAGCATGAATATGCTCCCTGTTCAGCTCCTTTAATGAACTTGCAGATATGTAGTTGTCCTAAAAAGAGAGGCTTGTTTGCATTTAGAGATGGTTTCCCCCTGCAACAGTGGCAGGGGAGGGAACTTGTACCCCCCCCCCCACCAAGTTGTTGTTGAATGCAACTCCTATTTGCCATGGAGTTGATGGGAGCTGAAGTCCGACAATGGCACCACCCCCTGCACTGAACAAGAAATAGAGGAAGGGGCACCTCTCCGGAGCAATCGCAACTGGTGCAAGCACACTCTGCATCTGCCACAGTGCTGCACCCATGCTGACCCTCCCTGGGTGGGAGGTGGGAGTCTTACACAACTGAGGCGCTACAACTTAGCCAGCACGCCTGACACCTGCAACGTCCTAGGAGCTGTAAGGTCAAAGAGAACGGAGGCATCGAAACACAGAAATGAAAGAGAACGACATAGGAGTGACCCACAACAGAAACAACCCGGGACAGATTTCTGTCTTGTCACAGATGTCCTTTTGTAAAGGAAGGTGCTCTCAACATCCAGAGCAAACTGCGACAACCATAGTTTTGCAACATGGCATGTGATGGGGAATGGCACGACTTGTAACGTACTGTGCAATCACATGGCATTTTGTTTCTCAATACTGTGGATGTGTCTACAGGAATCTTAATGTGGGAGGTGTTCACGCTGGGGAAACCACCCTATGAGCGGTATGACAACATGCAAGTGATCGAGAAGGTTTGCCGCGGTTACCGGCTCTATCGGCCACAGCTGGCTTCCAAGGCTGTCTATCAAATCATGTGCAGTTGCTGGCATGAGGTATGTGCACTAGCTTGCCGGAGGCTGACAAAAGGACCTGCACTTCTCCACCCCACCGATGTAGCTGCTTTTGCCCACAGGGACCTCTAATGTGCACACAGAGCTTCCTTGTCCCTAAGGCAGGGGTGGCACAACCCCTTTCCCCACACAGGACCATGTGCTCTGGCAATAGGAGGGGTCCCAGCCAAACAAGAGTATTTCTTTCCCTCTCTTTCTATGCCACACCTTCCAAACTATCTTTTCTTTGCTTTCACCCAGCCACATCCCATTCACACGCACATGTGCATACACGCATTCACACATGAGCATCTGCTTCCTGCATACACTTCTCTCCCTCTCTCTTGCTCTCTGCTCCTCCCTCTCTCATCATGAACAGACACACTTAAGCTATTTCCTGCTGATCAGCTGAGCTCAGTCTGTAAGGTAGAAGTCTCGTTGCTCCGTGATCTCGCGCCAGCACACACTGCTCATCTGATCAGTGGGAAACAGATGAGCACCGGGGCAGAGATGGTTTGGATGCAGAGTCCCAGCAGCTCTGCAGCTGTCCTTCTTTCTCTGTCCTCAGGCATGCTTGATGCCAGTCGTTTAAGCTATGTGTCAGGGAGGGGGCTCCCCTCCCTTGTGCTACTCTGCTGATTGTTGGGAAACAGCTACGTGATGGGGGTAAGAAGACGGGTGAGGCCAAAGAAAGTGGCCAGGCTTGGGAGGAGAAATCGGTGAGCTGGATGGGAAGGCCTTTCGGGCTAGAGATGCCCCATCTCTGCTCCATATGGTTTGTTTGAAGGAAGGGACAACATATGCAAGAGGTTTTGTGCACCAAGTTACTCTGATCTGACTTCAAAATATGTATAACAGAATGAAATTTTAAATAAAATATTTGCTGATTTGGCCCTGACCCTGGTGAAGCACTTTCATCATAGCCCAGTTTTGCCAGACCAGTTCAGAGGTTATTTTCAGGACTATTCGGGTATTTTTGCCCCACCCAATACCCACTGGGTCTCTGGATGGCTCACAGTTCAAAACCAATACATACATATATACCCCAAAAATACAAATACTCAAACAGCATAAAAACATAGTTAAAATTAAACGTTAAAAGTATGGAAGAATAAAAAGGTCTTGACCTGGCACCAAAAAGCATATAACGATGGTGCCAGGCAGACCTTTCTGGGGAGTGCATTCCACAGCCAGGGTGCCACCACAGAGAAGGCCCTAAGGTACTAAGGCCAAGATTTGGAAAGCTAAGGCTTTGTGCCTCCCGTGGATGATTGGGTATGTAGAATCATCTTTTTGTCATCTATACATGAAATTTGCAGGTAGAGTTGCCCCTCAGGAAGGTTTTATGCCTGTCCAACCTCTGAAAAATAGATACAGTTGGATGTGAGCCGTGCATCTTTATGTTTTAATTTATATTACATGAACTGCCAATAACTTTGCTATTTCTTGGCTTAATTGAACAAAACAAAATAGTTACACTTCCTGTGGGGAATGACCCTGCCAAATTTCAAACAAATGGCTGTGGGGATCTTTATGCTAAAGCAGCCTTTAAATTTTAGGTCATCCAAAAAACAAAAGTGATACGCTTATCACTTTATGGTCCTTGTGGACCATTCTTCTAAAAGATGACTGATGGCATAGAGATAGCCTATGTAAGAAAACTTCAGAGTTCCAGAAGGATAGATAAATTATGCAACTTATAAGAATGAGGAGTGAGTAATTCACTTTCTCTTCTTGTAACCCATTGAAGTTTTGGGGGCAATATGTATGAAAACAGTATATATTATAGATTTATCTCTAGGAAAGAAATCTGCCAGGTTTCAGAAGTCTAGGTGTAGGTTCTAGGGAGTTATCACTGAAAATGTGCTTGGTGCTTTTTATGTATACAGTAGCACTGGGAGAATGGTCATCTTGAGTTCCCATCTTTGCCTTTTCTCAAAACACAATATTGGCAAAACATGCCCTGTGACTGGAAGCTGCACTTGAAGCCACTCAACTCCTCTCCCCCCCCCCCCCACTTTCAACAGTGTCAAGAGAAATGAAAGCGAACGGTACTCTTCTTGAAGTTTCCGTTCCGGCTATATTAAAGGGAAGCTTACTTCATTTCCAGAAGCACAAGAAATGGAACTGGCTTTGGTCAGATCCCATGCATTTCTGCAGTTCTTTTTAAAAATAGTTATTCAGAAAGAAATGCCTGGGTTGCAGATGGCACCTAGACCATTTCGGTAAGAATTAATGTCTTTTTAAAATAGGAAGAGTGTAAGTAGGAAAAGAAAGTTGTGGCTCTGATTAAAAGATACTATAGATGTTTGCAAAGCTATTTTAAAGAATATTACTGTTCTAGAACAGTGAGAACCTTTTCTTACAGCTTCTAAGGCACAAGCAATAATTCAGCTGAGATTGCTAACAATTCTAAGTGTAGAAAAGTTTGGTTGCTCTATTTTTTCTCATTTTTAGTGATTTCTGCAGTTTAACTACAGAAAAAATGAATGGAGCAATGAAATTGAAAGATTAGATCTAGTCAGTTCTAGTCTTAAACAAATCGCTGTGTGTAGCTATGCATCCATTCTTTCACATTCGACTCTGGTTTTTTTAAAATGTATGGCAGTGTCTAGAAAGAACCTATTGCCAGTCGAATGAACGTATCATCACGCTTATGTTCAACTTCATTCAACTTTTAATGCAGCACCTAAATATAATCAGCCCTGCTCAAAATGGTGACACATTTCTTAGGGGATTAGGAACAGGCAGTGCCTATTTTGCATGCAAGTTGTCTCAGGTTCAGATGAAGACCCTTGTGCTGTCACTGGAAAAGATCTCTGCATCCCAAGGCCTTGAAGAGCCAGAGTAGGCACAACTTGGCAGAATGGAGCAAGGTTACAAATCAGACCAACTTGTAGGACGACCTGATTACAACTTTATGGACTCAGCATTCCATTGTTTGGAAAACACTGTGTCCAAAGATTTAAAAAATATGATAAGTGAAAGCCCTTCTACTGTTCATGTTGTAGCAAAAAAGTATTTCACGCAATTAAAAGATTGTACAAATGTCAAGCTGTTTCTTGCTGGTTTCTTTTTCATACAGTTGCCTGAAAACAGGCCCACATTTCACCATCTGCTTTTGCTCATGGAACTGCAGAGAAAGGATGACAAACCCTGAATAACAATCCATGCTAAATGGTACCTGGCTCTTATTTCCTCTCAGCATCTACTCCCACCCGTCACTCCTGGAGCACTTATCCAAATGTCACTGGTAAAATGTGGTCTTAAAACTTTTGCCAAAATGCATGGGCTAAAATAATGATAGAAGAGAGTCTCAGCTGTTGGGAAGTATAAAAATGAAATAAAATAAATAAAAGAAACAGTGTTGTGCAGAGATTAGAGACTTAGACCAAGAGAGTCTAGGGATTAGATTTAGACTAGAGATTAAACCTGGAGAAACCCGCTTTAAGTCCTCATTCAGCCATGAAACTCGTTGAGCCAGCCACTTTCTCCATTGTATTGTGGCTGATATACTTGCTGTAAGGACAGCCCTTAGTGGGTAAGGTGGTTTATCTATGTCATCTTGAGTTCTTGGAGGAATGTGGGTTACAAATATAATGAATACCTAAGTAAACAAAAGGAATCAATGGGAAGTTTTATAAAAGAAATACATTAAATTCACAGCTAGCCAAGCACTAAGAGAAAATTGGTTTAAGATGTTTTATCAGTGGCATATTACTCCAAAAGATATTGAAAAAATAGATAAGAACTACAGTGGGAAAATGTTGGAAATGTTAACAGGATAGATGGGACTTTCTACCATATATGGTACACTTGTGAAATAATGAAAAGATTTTGGAAATTGATACATTTAAAATTAAGTTTCCTATGAGTCCTAAGAACATGCTTTTGAATAAATGCCAGAGACTTTTTAAAGAATATGTCATTTAAATATATGACAGCAAGAATTATAATTGCTTCTAAATGGAAATTATCAGAATCCCCATCAATTGAAGAGTGGGAAAATGAGCTGGCAGAATGCACAGTGATGGCAAAATTAACTGATTATGTAAATAGAAGATTGGTTGAGGAATTTAATGACAAATGGAAATTCTATTAAACCCAGTACAATTAATGGGGTGTGAAAAGGAGTACTTTAAAAAGTAGTTGAGGATCTATAATTGACTTAAAGCGACTGGAAAATTTGTTGGTGTACAGAATAATAACTTCTTTTCTGAACCCCCATAGAGTGTTGAATGGCAAATAGATAAATTTGGGGGTTTGAATGTATTGGATGTACTTGTTTAGAATCCCTTGGCAACTTTATTCTATTTTACTTTATTTACATATTCTTTTCTTCTTTTTGTATTTTATGTTAAGAAAATTTAAATAAATAAATAAATGTGAATTAATCCATGTATGTTGAATTGTTCTTGAGAAAGAGAGAGAGGAGCTGAGGGCAGGTTCAGGGCTCCATCTGCTGGCAAAGAACCGGCATAGCAGCCCTGGTAGTTGCAGGATCACTCCCCCAATCTGCTCCAGCTGCCAGGGCCCTGATGAGCACCGCCTGGAAGCCCTGGGGAAAGAGCTATATGAGAACTGGCTCTTCCTTCCAGAAGCTGCCTTGCCAATGAAGGTTCCTGGGCTTGCTGCAGTGCTCTTTCTTTGTTGTGACCTGGCTGCTTGAACTTTGCTCCTGCTGCCTGCCTGCCTGCCTTCTTAGCTCTTGTTACTAGTTCTTGTTTGCCCTGTTCCTTAGTTTCCTGACTCCTGGCTTGCTTGACTGTGCTTTTGCCTCTTGGACTGGACTTACCTTGCTCTTCTGTTCCTGGCACTGAACTTGGACGGTTGGCTGAGATTTGGATTGGAGTTTGGACTGTAGTCTAGCTGCCTGAGTTTGGGTGCCTGTGCCAGTCAGCTGCCCATTCTCCAAATGCTGACCATGTGCTTATTCCCCCTCCCCTCAATTACAACAGAAGCTTCTGAAGATATTTTGGGGAGTTAAATGGTTACTACCATCCGTGCAAATATCGCTGCAGAATTGCCCTAGTTCTACTCAGTCTGGCAGTTGCTCCTGATAAAGTCCTTGGAAAGTGTTCCTTAGTTCTTTAGACTTTTTTAACAGTGGAGGAAAGAGTTTGAATATTTCAACCTGTTTTTTCAACTCTCCTTGTGCTGCTGTAGATATTAGACCAAGAGAAGGAAGAGGTTTACAGTCTAGAAATAAAGCCACCAAAGAGGATATCAAGGTTTATACATAACTGGCTCTATTGAATGGTTAATTATTTTGAAAGGGTGTTGGCATTTCAAAATTGGTGATGAGCTGGTTGTCTTACATTAAATGATCACATGCAACTCCCTTATATCACAAAAATATTTAAGTATCAGCTTTCAGTGTGATAATATTCAGCAAGGGCTATTGAAAACAAGAGCTTATAGTTAGGCACATAAATTAAATGTACCGGAATAAATGGCAGGCTGTTATAAATATGTCAATAAATTTTCCACTCTTTGTATCTTTGTAAGTAACACCCTTATTTTTCCCTAACAGCGTGGTGGGGTAGTGGGTGATTATCCTCAGGGCAAAACCCATGGGCAAAAAAGTTTTTCTTAACTCCTAAGCCAAAGCCAGTAATCTGCAAAAATCTGTAAACAGACAAAACCTTCACAAATGTTAACAAAAAATGGAGACAAGAGATCTTGTTACTGATCTCCAGGATTGCACTTAGTCTGGTCCTAACAGTATAGATTCCCAGGCAGACATGCTATACTAAACAACAAATGATGCAGTCATGGTTGCCAGGGCCAAATTTCTATAGCGTCCAAGATGGTCTGTGTGGTTCCTAATACTAGACCAAAGCCCCCGTGAGCAGCCTTGAATAGGCAATGGGTTACTCAGCATTTAGATGGGAGGATTAGCCACTTGGGAGGGACTCAATCCAGCCCCGCTCCTCCCTCTTGAGCACAGATGGGTGACTCTTTGGGTTCAGGGCTCCTCTGCTGAAAGCAGGCAATGGGTGCCACCAGGTGTTAGCATGCATACACATGGTCCTTCATAAGGTCACACAGGTACACAGAAATGTTCCAGCAGCGCACTTTATGTTCAACACTATCTTCATTCTCGGGACCCATCCAGTATCATGCTGTTGGAAATGGCATACAGTGATAAATAAGAAATGTCAATTGGATTCTTTTTCATTTTCTAAAACGCTGAGGTATCTTCATCATTCAGAAATGTTGAATTGTTTTCTCCCTCATTCTTATAAGGATTGGGGTTGGTTGTTGGGACTAAATCATTTTCTGCTGCCCTTCTCCTACAAGAAAAACAATAAATTAATGTTGGCGTTTAACTGTTTCATGGCCAAGAACAGGTTCAAGCATAACAAAAGGCAAACATTATCCTTGTCTGGTAAGGCTGAACTTGATCTTTTGTGTTTGTGTGCTGACAAACTGAAGTGTAGGGTTTATTCAGTTCAGTAACACCGCTACTGAAAGGGATTGCATAGACACCCAACTGATGCATGTGAAGAGAAAATGATGGAGTTTGCTTTGTGGAAGAGAAGATCAAAAGTGTGTTGTCTTAACATTTCTCTCTTATGTTGCACAAAATGAGCCTGTGTTCATTTAAGAGGGTACAAGTTCTATCAAATATCACTTACCTTCTTCGGTCTCTCACCCCGATGATGATCAAGACAATGGTTCCAACCACTACAAGGCCTATGACGATTCCAAAGAGTATTAGCCACACGGTGACAGGCGGCTCATAAGGTGGCGCCAATGTTGGGGAGATGCCCACAAATTCCAGAGTTTGGTCATTCAAGCCAAAAACTTCATTAATGCGTCCCCGAGACATTCTGCGAACATAGTGAGCACGGGAGAAGCCTTAGAAAAATATCCTACTTTTCTGCTAAAATGTTTCATGGAATTCTACCCAGTGGTGCAGCTTTGATATGAAAACACCTAGTATGTAAAGAGGGAAGTATTTTAATGGTATGGCTTACATGCTATCTTTTTGCTCCTATAATTAGTTTCTGTCTTCTTTCTCATTCTCTCTTTGATTTCCAAATTTGATGCTACTTAAGGGTTATCTTTTATGCTTCATTAATCTGTCTAATGCTTGATATTAAAATGCTTCTTGTGAATGGACTATTCCTCATTATCTTCCCTGATATTCTCACTAGCTCTCATCTTTAAACAGATTGGGTCTAAAAGTCACATTTTCTGATTTTGTCTTGCTGAGTTTTCCTTTCCAACTAAGCATACTTGTGCATAAGTTAATCTCATTAAGATAAATAGGACTCCCAGCACAACTTACTGGAAGTTCATCCTGTTGAACTCAGTAGGACTTCTGAGTAGATATACAGATTATGATATAAGGGAGACTAAACAGAGAAGCACTATAATTTTGTTGCATGAATTACCTGGTGCTCATTTTATCATGAATAAATGGAATGTGCAACTACTGCATTGGTTTCCTGATCCTTGCATTTGCCATAAGATAAACCCTGGCATCACACTTTGCATATGCAGTATAAAGTGACATGGATCCCAAGTTTTTATTATTCATGTATTATCTCTAAATGATTTTCATATTTCTTATCAGAATTATCTGTTTAGCTCTATCTTCTGATTTATAGGTTGGATTTAGATGGAATGATCCATGATTTGTTCACTAAATCATGGTTCCAATTTATATCTGAATAAGTGTATACTCACAAAACCATAGTTAGTTGTGGACAAAGGATTGTAGAAATCACAGCTGGAAACTGGTCTCGGGACTACAGCTTGTGCTAATAGTAGTTTACTGCTATTTTTGAATGTGCAGACACATGACAAGCAGCAGATGATTTCATTGCTATACTACCCATTTTGATCAAACACAAACATTTTAAACAAAATTAAGAGCGGCTTAAACAGCAAATGCACTTATACAGAACATCTGCAGCTGATAATTCACTCAAGCCCTGGAATATTCCAGTGTATTCTTAAACCTTGGCAGAAAGGGCCATCTGAAGCTGGTGCTGAAAACATGACAAGAGTAGACGCAGGCAGGTCACAGTGGGGAGGTCATTCTATAGATGGAGAGGGGAGACTCCAAAGAAAGCCCTTCCTCTTGTTGCTGCCCATGGAGCCACCTCAGAGGAAAGCCCTAGATGCTAAGCCTGCTGCCGTAAGAATGAGCTTATGAAGCTGACAGCCGAATTTCTGCGGAACAAAAGTTTATAGTCAATACAAGCCAGTTTTCCATTACCACTGAACAGAATCACGGATGGGTCTTAGAATTCTTTGTCCAAGATAGGTAATATCCGACAATGTTTTCTTCTAATAGCAAGACAATCTCACAATAAAAACAGGCTTTGCAAGAATTCTGCTTACTATAATGTTATGAGTCATTATCATGCTGCCTGAAGTGGTTAAACAATCAACAAATACACCATGGTGTGTGCTTCATGGAAAGAAATTTTTATTTGTATGCAATTCTAAGCATTTTGCAACCAGTTACCAAATACTCTTGATTTCAATCTGAGAAATCTAAGCACATGTTTGATTATCCCATGGTAAGTTATTGCCTGTAAGCAAGGCATAAATGGCAGGTCACCTCCTGCTGCATATCATTAATATGCCAGCTTCTTCACTCTCACACAGATCATCTTGCTCGCATACTATTTGCTTGCAATAGGAAAAAAGAACTTACGTGATTGCAGCTTCCACATCTTTTCTAGGAACCAAATCTGATACATTATTAGGCATGCTGACTGTCAAATAGAAAGAGATCCTTTGTGTCACATTATTTACATAGACATCGTTTGTCCTGGTGGGGGGGAAAATGTCTTTAGTAGAAGTCATAATATAATCAGAACATTATTTCCACATAAGCTATCAAGATCTCCATAGAATACATGCATTGTACACACTGACTAATGCGTTGCTTCACATACAGAGTATGCCTTGGCAAAGATGTTCAATAAGCTAGCTGCCCAAACCCAGTTCTTTCTGTAGCGTCAAAGATACAGGGGCTGGTTCGTTGAGAAACTCAAGGCTGGGTTCATATTGTTATTGCAATATGTGGCAATGAGTTAAACCTGTGTGGAGTTATTTACTGAGTGCCGTGCCCTGAATTGCTTGTTTAAGGGCAACCACTCAATTATCATCCTTTTTTCTAACCCAGCCAAACTATATTAAAAAACAACAGCCCACCCATGGGAAATAACCCACAATTCACAACTGAACAACTAATCATGGGTCGTTCACTTTTGACTCATCCTCGGTCTTTGAGTGTGCCTTATCATGCTGTCTGAACCCAACCCCTGGAATTCCCTACTTGGAGATGCCCGTGATTGACCCTGGTGGGGGCTTTGCATGCAAGGCACATGTGCTGCCGCACTTCTTTCCCCCTGCACTGGCCCACGAGCACCAAGAAGTTAATAGAGAACAACAGTTCAAACGTAGCAGACCAGGCTGTCTTAGCTCTTAGGGGATGGAACGGTGGAGGAGGGGTATCCGCCTACATGGACTTCCCCTTTGTTAAATTATTATCCTGTGGGGGGACAGAGATGTGTGGCTTCTTATTTTAAAAATGGGATGTGATCACACTGTTAAAAAAACCCCCCATAAACACCCTGCTAAAATGCTTCAAAGAGCCAGTGGGGTGTAGTAGCTAGAGTGTTGGGCTGGGACTTGGAAGACTGAGGTTCTAGCCCTCTCTTCACTATGGAGCTCAATGGGTGGCTTTGGGTCAGACTCTCAACCAGGCCTACTTCACAGGGTTGTTGTTATGAGGATAAAGTGGAGGAGAGGAGGGGAGAACCTGGTAAGCCACTCGGGATCCTTCCAAGAGGAAGAAAGGCAGAACAGAAATGCAATGCAATGATAACGGCGCTCTCAAGTTCTGTATAGCGACACACTGCAGCAAAGGTAAAGAAGGGAAGTGCTTACTGAAATGGCACTGTTTTATTATAGGTCTCTGACATGTACTTCCTCATGGCATAGGCGATGGTGGCCTTGAATAAAAACATGTCATCTTCGCCCCATGTGTACTGTGAATTCAAAAGGACAGTCAGACTGAAGGCTGCATTCTCAGACACAGTTGCCTAGAGGCACTTTCAAAGCAGACTGTATAAGTAATCATATGCACCTCATCAGTTAAGAGCTAGGCATACTTTGATTTCCCATAACTTTGTTAGATTTTTATCCTGGATCATTAGCCACAAGGCTCCCTTTGAGCACACGATTGATTTCAGGTACAATCCTGGAAGCTGACTCAGCAAGTTTTTCCTCTGCTATTGTAAACAGATCTAGCCTGCATCACTATCCAAGGAGACACCACTTACCCTGCCAGCTCTTCAGAGCCCTTCCCCAGCCTGCCTGTCACAGTTCAGAGCCTTAGCATGTAGTTAAACTAACACAGTCTCTGTTTGTTCTGGGGAGCGGAAACGGAGATGAATTATGCAGGTAAGTTGTTGGAACTGCACCTTTGTTTGTTGACAGGTCTATAAATTTGAAGCAGAATGGGCCTGTTGGCCTTGTGCAATACTGGAAAGAGGGATAAGAGGTGAGACAAGAATCGCGCTCTCCACTAGCTGGCACTACTCACTCATTTCTGCGCATGGTTTTTGACACTTGCTTACTGCTTTCTGTCTGCTTCTCACCCCTCACTCCACTTCCAAGTTTCTTTCTTCAGAATGAAGCCATTATGAGTTAATACTTGTTTGCTACTTGGATGGTGTCTAAATAATTCACACTGCTCTTAAGCTAACAGTTTGATGCCCCTTCTAAATTGTCCTCCCTTGATTTGTGCCTTCATTGAGAAACCTCTCAGGGCCAAAGGCAAGATTCTGTTAAAATGCAGCTAGCAGCTATGTCTTTTGTTTTCACTTCGAAGTAAGTGTAGCTGCCCCAGCCTGGATCAGGATCTCCCCAGAATGGACTAAGTCCAGTTCTTGTTCCACGCCTAATGTCTGCAATTTATATTGCAAAATAGCGACCTATTGCTCTTATGCAGGGGTGGGCAATTTACAGAGGTCAGTCACAAATTGTTCCCTCCACTGACGCCGCCCATGCCAGAGCAGAACTGCCACCAGTGCTGAACTGCCATGGCAATTTTCCAATGAAGCATGGTTTATAGGAAACATGTGCTCTATTTGCAAGCTGAACTGGACTCCGCGGAGACTTCCAGGAGCAGAATCTGCTTGCAGAGAAGGTGCACACTTTCCACTCACCTTGATCCCTAGCAAAATTGCCATGGGGTTCTCCCCACTATTGCTGCACATGTGGCAGAAGCAGAAGTGCAAGAGCAGGGGACTAAATAGCCTTGGGGGTCACATGCACCCTGTGAATTGTCCATGCCTGCATGAATGTTTCGCTCTTTGGCACACAAGGACCCAAACAGGCCTTCTTTTAAATGTGGGTCCAGCAGCAATATCTCCCCACTGCCCCCTTTTTAATCCACTCTAGTCATGAACCCTGGATCTGGAACAGGACCCCAGCATATGACAGAGGAACAGAGGGGCTTTTAAGATATGAATTGTCCTGTGTGTACTCTAAAGTAAGCATGTATAAGAAATTCATTTTTAATGGAATTTATGCAGTTTGCACCTTCTAAACCAAATGTACACTTGAGCATGATCTGCAGTTGGAGTCAATATATTTTAGAGCTTGCAATATGATTTGCAGACCAAAAAAGGTATTGGATAGCATGCGCACAATTGAAAGTGCACATCAATCTGCATATTTTGGCGAAATACATGCAAATACAGATTAATCAATGAGAAGAGAATGTGTCTATGTCAAAGATGAACACAATGTGTACATTTGGAAAAAATGCATGAAAAGCTCATAATCTGAAAGCTGGAACATACTTTAAGATGGAATTCAGAAAACTTTGGCAAGACTCAGCTTTGCAGATCCCTATTCTAATGTAAAAATGAAATTTTTACAGCTGTTAGTCAGACATAAAGTAAGGTCTGCTTTGTTCCCAGACTGCAGGTGCAATCTTGGACTCATAATGGGGAGGAGAGGGTGAAAAAAAAATCCTGTGCCGCATCAAGGTCCGCAGTCCACATAGGTAATGTCTGCTTGGCCCTAAGTAGCCTGGAATGCTGGGCTGGCTTCACATCTGGGCAAGCATCAGGATTTGTTTTCCTGTCTGCCTCCTCAGTGGCATGTTATTAGCACATTCTTCTAGATATACATAGAAACAGATGGAGCGATAGGTAGCAAGTGTAACTGACACAGTCTTATGTATGTTGCAGCTGCAGTTTGAAATCTGATAACATACATAGATATTTATTTTGAAAAAGAACTTGATTATGGTTCGGGGGCCAATCCTATACCCACTTCCTAAGAGATAACCCCGAATGTAGTGGGAATTACTTCAAAGCTACTATGCACAGTTATGTAGTTTCATGTTGTTTTAGAAAACAAAGTAGGGTTCTCTTGTGTCAGTCTACTCACTGAATTTTCTCCCAGGGCTTGTTTCAGGCTGATCCTGACTTTGACTGCATCCTTACGGTCTAGATGAGAGGCAAAAATAAAAACCAATCTTAACACAAAATTTCAAACTCAATTCCATAACATGCTGCATGACCAATCCCAAGAAAGCGGCCTGCATTTAGTAGCCTGTGTCCAACCCACATGCACTGTGACAGCTGATGTTGTAGCTGTGTGTTTGAGTCTAGTGATGGACGCCTAAGTTGTGATATGTCACTCGCCTACCTTTCCTCCTCCAACAATGACCGTCTGGGAACATAAGAATAGCCACGGTGGATCAGACCAAAGGCCAACTAGATGCCACAGGGAAACCCACAAATAGAACACAAATCCAACATCAAGCAGCTCACACTCCCTATACAGAGACATAACGCTTCTGATATGGGACGTAATAGATAGCCATAATACATAATAATAATAATAGTAGTAGTAGCATGGGCTTGATCTTATTCAAGTGTGCAAGTACACATGTTTGCAAAAAAGCAGGAGAAAGGGCAAATGGGAGGAAAAAAACTGATGGCTCATCATGGTGTTTATATTATTTCCATTTAGGTCAACCACTGACAGGGGCACAACGATCAGTTCCAGCAGCTGAAATCAGAGTGACTACTACCATAGCAATAGGTTGCAGAAGGTTGACTCTACCAATAGTATCAATGGAACAAACAGTCCAGACAAGAACTAGTTCTGGTCATACGTCAAATCATACAACATAATGAGTACTTACATGGAGACCAGGTTGTATCCCAACCAGCGGTTCTGTTGTTGGCCTTGTTGTTCTGTACAAGCCACAAACGCAAGGGCTCGAAGTAGTGGAGCAATGGTGTTGCATTCATCTTCTTCTCTCCTGTCATTATTTCTAAAGCTTTGGTCCAAGGCTCTGACCTCCCTAAAGCAAGCATGTTCCTGTGCATAAAAGAAACAGGCAGCCAATTAAGCACAAACCAAACAGACCAACTTCAAAGGCAACCCTTTGCAAGCATCTTACATTTGTAAGAGTACACAGACCACTAGGTGACAGTTTGTTGAGATGTTTGGCTGGATAGGAAAAGTAAATCCAGTTATTTTATTTAAACATGGAGTTGTTTAAATCTGTTGACTTTGTGTGGCCTTAGTACAGGGGTGTCAGATGCCTACAGTCTGAGTGCCAAATTCTATCTTGGAAAAGCTCTTGAAGGGTGGTGCAGGGAGGTGTCCTGCAGCAGCAGGGGGTTGGACCCAATGGCCTTCTTGGCCCCCTCCAACTCTACTATTGCACAATTCTTTGAAGCAATCCAGTGGTGGATGGGGCTGATTCCAAAGGGGCAGGGCTGAGATGCAAGCTCATTTTGGCTGAAGACTCTTACTGCCAGGCAGGGGGCCTCAAGGAGAAGGAGCAGGAAGAACCCTTTGACCGTAATCAAGAGAAAGGGGAGAGGATGTGATCTTCTAAGGAAAGCCAGAGCACTGTCCGGGCTCCCAGATAGACCAGAGTTGGGTTGTTAGCCTGTGATTGAACACCCCCTTTCTAGAGAGAGGAATTAAAAGAAGACTGCCAGTGTTCCTGAGAGGCTGAGAGACCTGGAGGTCCGCAAGGGAGGTTTGCAGCTGCTTTTCCCTGAGCCCTGATTTCCCATAGCCCAGACCTGTGTTCACAATAGAAGCAAATGTTTGGAGCTTGGGGAGCTGCTTGGAGAGATTAGAGGGGAAAGTGGTAGATGAGGAAGATGTGCTGGTGCCTTCTCTCCTGCCACTTCTCTAATGAAGGTTGAACTCTTCTGACTTCACTTCACACAAAGAGATGGAGGCCAAGCTTTGAATGAAAGCAGATGGCACATTCACCTGCGCAGGTGACTATGCCAAGATGAATTTTACTGTAGCAAATCAGATTGTATTGGAGGGTCAAACAATATTTCATTACCGCAACTTGAGACCAGCTTCTTTGGAATTAGAAATGTCACATTTGAAAAGTGCGCCTTTGTGTCCAGCAGCTTCGCAAAGTGCCTCTTGAAACTGGAATTGGAATATGGTCCTTGTGTAATATCTAGAGACAGGGGAGAGAAAGGGTGGAGGAGCATAAATCTACTTCACTTGTTACAATACTGAGAAACCCCTAGGGTTTAGCAAAGGGAAAACAAATAATCGTACCATAGAACCAACATTAGCATATTAATCTTATCCATCTGCTTTATTGTCTTTTTATTCCTGGCACAGAATGTTGCTGTAAGTCATTCAAATGGTTGAATTGGATAGACCAGATTCAGTATAAAGTGTCCTGAATGGAAATGATTCTACTGTATTAATGGATTGTTGTAATTGCCTGGTCTTGATCTGACCACTTTGTCAGGCTTTCTGAAGATCACCAGCTTTTAGCCAGTCTATTGCCTCTTTTATTAATGAGCATTATATTGTATCTCAAAAATGTGGACTGCTTGATCCAAAAATATCTTAAATAACATAAGAATACAGAGACTGAGATTTCAACATTTTAGCAGGTCAACAGCATTTATGTAAAATAACTTTTTAATTTTTTTTAGGTTTTTATTTGTAGCACCAAACCACGTATCATTCTTTCACTCCTTCATGGCAAACCAATCCTTTCTCTCTGCCAAAGCAATCAGTGTCATTTTATTGTTTAACGTGTTTCCTGTCAGAATTCTGTGCTTAAATCTGTGCTTAACCTCAGGATGCTGGTTGACTGCAGACTAAACATGAGTCAGCAGAGCGAATGCCACCCTAGGATGCATAGCCAGAAGCGTGGCTTCTAGATCAAGAGATATATCCAGGTTGGAATTGGTGCAATGAAGAGCCACAACAATGGTGGCTGGTTTGCAGGGTAAGCCATATGAGGAGAGACTGAGGGATCTGGGTCTTTTCAGCCTGGAGAAGAGGAAACTCCAAGGGGATCTGTTGGCAGCATATAGGTATGCAAGGGGGTGTCACATGGAGGTGGGTAGAGACCTGTTTTTCCATGCAGAGGAGGACAGGATGTGGATAAAAGCTCAAGGAACCAAGGTTCAAGTTAGATGCCAGGAAGAACTTCCTGACAGGACCCTAAGGGTATGGAATGGGTTTCCATGGGAGGTGGTTGAAGCCCCATCGGTGAGGGAGTTCAAGGATAGGCTGGACATGCACATGGCAGGCATGTGATGAGTAGAGTCACCTGGAGCCAGGGGTCAGACTAGATTGCCCAGGAGGCCCCTTCTGACTTCTAACGGGCCCCAAGAAGATGTAGATGGACATGGCTTATCCTTATCCCTCAGCCACCCACTTAACAGGGAGAGTCAGAACTGTTGGTAAGCAGGGAACAAAAGAACTGGCTTGCAGTTTCCTTTGAGTAGGGCTGGTAGAGGCCCAGAGAGGTGAACTGTTCTCTGCAGGAAAACCATGGTGCTGGCAGTTCCCCTAGAAACATGAAGAGGAAGCAGTCTGTGTTGGTGTGCTAACGCTGTGAACCTCCTTTATGTTCAGACAGAATATTGTAAATCTGTGCAAATAGCACAATCTTCCGTGATCTCATTTGCAGGAAACCCACTGACCGGAACCCCTGACACCTCACCACTCAATGGACTGGGATGGTCCAACACATTCTATAATGCTGACTCACAAACAAAGGCAGCCTCAAGACAAAAATGAATCAAGGTCATGCATCATGGCCACAACGGAATCACTCCGGCATGCAAACACTTGGGGCTTCTAACTGAAGCAAACAATCGACAAATTGAATTGAAGGAATGGAGTGGGCAGGTGTCTAATGACAGATGGATTATCTGTGGAAACACACTGCTTGGAAGCAAGCAAATGAAACTGAAAACAGTGTTGTCTTTGTGGGTTTTATGCTTTTCTGATGGGGTAATCAGTGTGACAGTCTGCAAACTTTGGGACCACTTGTATGCCAATAGAATGACTATGCAAAGGTAACAAAAATCCTTTTAACAAGAAAGATTGTTGGCTAAGAGTGATGTAATGGTGGTGTCCACCTGACACACCTTATGAATGAGTAGTCATTTGCTACATGGAAAAGAGCTGCAGGATCACAGTATGTCTCATCATGGGGCAATGGTTCCACAACACCAACTATATCTCTCCTGCAGAGAAAAGGAAGACCAAGAGTTTCCATTAGCCTTTGAGAAGGAAGCTAGGTTTAAAGGCACACTCTCAATTAAAAACAGTGTATTATTCAAACATTTTTTGTGATTATCCAAACGGGAAGTCACTTTTACATAGAAAATATATCTTTAGCATGCGTGCCTAGTGTGTAGGCCCATCTGGTCATTTTATATGAGGAAGTATGCTTTGGGTTACATAGAAAAGTCCCATTGAAATGAATGGGGCTTCATTTGGTCACAAATAACTCTAGCTCCATTGATTTCGATGGGACTTCCCTAAGTATGACAAAGATTGCATCTGAACCAAGGAGTAGATCTTGAAAATTAGTGCAAGCACCATTGAGGAGCAGTCACATGTGGCCTGAACTAAGGATGGGCGGTTACCTTCCTGCTTGCCTCAAAAGTTCAGCTTAGGAAAAAGTTGAGTGAAGGGTGACATGATAAAATTGTAGAAAAATCTGCATGATTTGGAGAAAATGGATTGGCATTTTTTCCTGCTCTCATAATGAAAGAATGGGGGTCATCCTATGAAGCTGATTGGCGGGAGCTTCAGGACAGAAGTATTTCTTCACACAACATATAATCGAAGTATGGAATCTGCTGCAAAATGGAGTGAGGGCCACCAAGCTGGGTGGCTTTAAAGAAGACTGGAGCTATTCACCCAGATAGCTATGTGCTATCTCAGTTCTTAGACACAGTATGGCAATGTACGTCAATGCTGGGCAGCATGTGTTTGGATGTGCATCGCATCATTGCACACGTGCTACTTAGAGGTCTCCTGTAGTTGCCCACAGTGTGAACAATAGAACGCTGCCCTCCATAGGCTTCAGTCTGATCTGGCATGGATGCTCTTATGCTCTTTTGAAACTTCTCCAGGTCCCTTGGAACGTTGTAATCAAATCAACCTCAAGGGGCTGTTCAAATGTTGTGTTTGGAAACTTTTCAAGCCCCTTCCCATAAAGCTTTATCCCCCTGTTCCCCAAGGCTATAAACCTACACAGCACTTTTTCTATGAAAGGGAATCCTGGTCATATCCTGCCAAGATCCATCTTCTCCATGGGAAATTATGCATGCAGACTCCTCCTGCCCCTTCTGTGGGGAATTCTGACAGTTGTGGTCATGTCCCATTCCCCAGCAGAAAAAGACACTCCATGCATCTTTAGGAGCACTCTCCTTTCTCACCACCTCTTTCCCCAGGGTAAGGCAGGAGGGGTGGTCCTTGGGAAAGGTGCCAAAAGGGAAGAACAGAAATGATGCTGTGCACTTGCAGAGTTGTGAACAGCCTGCTCAGTTGGCTCTCCTCCATTGAATACATTCAAATTCTCACAATAGCCCTATCTGAAACACAGGGCAGCATGACTCATTGCAGTATTAAAGAGCATCTTTTGGCAAATAGCCATGAAGTATGAATGAGAAAAAGCTAGTGAGTACTTAGAAGCATTTTGACACTCTTCCATACCATCACTGATTCTGGCAGTAATTCAGATATAAAAAATAAATAAAATCACGGACCATGCTTGCAAAAGAACCATTTAAAAGACACGTACTTCATCTGCCACCATTTCTGCATCCATTGCTCCTTTGGGATTTCCCCGGAAAACATCATCCACCGCCACTTCTCCAGCATGTACGTGAAAGGCATTGTTCCAACAATGGTGAGGGCCTGTTTGAGAAGGAAGTTGATATCCGTTTCTGGAAAAGAAGAAGATTAACTTTTGTTACTATTGGAAACCTACAAAGTAAGGACCATTGTTTCTATGATTGATGAACAAGACAAATCCTTCATCTATACTTAAAAGAGAACAAAGGAAAAGATAAAAGATGACAAAAAGATGGTGACATTAATCATTTACTAAAGTCTAAACTATGCATGAGTCTGACTAACCTGTATTAGAAAAGATTTGCAATCATACACTTTCTCTTGGAAATCTTTTGTTACAATTTTTCACTCAATATTCTAGAATCACAATTTCTACCCTGAATACCTTGCACCTCCACAATTGCAGAGAAATTGTGGAGAATTTCCAGCATTAATGTAGGATAGCAACTGACCATTGTCTTCTTGAAAGTTAGGCTCCAGAAGGCCAAGGCTTTTCAGGTGCTTTGGAGTGGCTGCAGAAAGTGACATGATCTCTCCCACAGCTTCATGGAACCCTTCGTTGGCACCACCTCTTAGCAAGATAGGAAGGTCGGAATAGGCCATATCATATTCAATATGGCCCATCTCATGGTGTGCTGTTAGGAAGTCATCCATGTTCACTTTTGTGCACATCTTGATCCTACACAGAAACGCATTTTAAGCAGAGTATGGCAAACTTGCTTTGATCATGGCTATCCAGAAGACCCAAGTATCCATTTAAATCATCTACTCTTTTATAATTTGATTTTATTTTGAATTTATTTCAGCTTCTTTTTCATTGTACACCTTCACAGCATGGAAGCATCTTCCAGTTTAAAGAACAGTAGGAGGAAAAACCCCAAATGGCATTCAATTAATCTCAAAATGGCGGATCGGGCTTCAGGGAAGGTGAATTGAACCTAGTCCTGAATGGTGTTGCACTCCCTCTTAGGGACAAGGTCCGCAGCTTGGGAGTGCTCCTCGACCCAGAGCTTTCACTGGAAGCTCAGGTGACAGCGGTGGCGAGGAGCGCTTCCTTTCAGCTTCGGCTGATCCATCAGCTGCGCCCCTACCTGGAGAACGACTGCCTGGCGAAAGTGACACACGCATTGGTGACTTCCCGACTTGACTTCTGTAACGCGCTCTACATGGGGCTGCCCTTGAAGACGGTCCAGATACTTCAATTGGTTCAAAATAGAGCTGCCAGGCTGCTGACGGGGACTGGGCGTTATGTTCACATGACTCCAGTTCTCCATCAGCTTCACTGGCTTCCCATTGAAGTCTGGACCCAATTCAAGGTGTTGGTGATGACCTATAAAGCCCTTAACGGCTTGGGTCCTGGTTACCTGAAGGAGCGCTTACGTCCATATATGCCCACCCGCCCCTTGAGATCAGTGGGAGAGGCCCTTCTCCGGGAACCCTCCATGAAGGAAATTAGGAGGGTAAGTACTCGGAGGAGGGCTTTCTCAGTGGTGGTGTCCAATCTATGGAATGCGCTCCCCAGAGAGGTCTGCCTGGCAGCGTTGTTATTTGTTTTTTGGCGCCAGGCGAAGACCTTTTTATTCAAACATTATTTTAATTGTTAATATTATTTATTTATTTTATTCTTTGGCCAGGGCGACTTAATTTATATTGTTTTATAGGATGTTATTTATTTATGTTTGTGAGCCGCCCCGAGGCTTCGGCAAATGGGACAGCATAGAAGTTCAATAAATAAATAAATAAATAAATAAATAAAATGCAGATGTATTTCAGGCACTATAAAATTAACCACAAGATTCTATAAACCAATTTAAACCAGTTGTCCTTAAAATTACCACACTTTGTCTATTTCCCCTTGCCCTTTATTTGAACAATACTTATGTTACGAATACCAATTGCCTTTTGTACCAATGTTTGTTTTCTGTTTCATTTAGCCTATGCAAATATTACATGGAAATTTAAAAAAAAAATCAGCCTTAGTGTTTTCAGTACCTGTAGTCTTTTTTCCCCATATCCCAAGCAGTTGGGTGACAAACCACTTTTCTGCCATCATTAGGTTCCTCAAGCATAGATTTGGTCCAAAAGTCCGCAGTCATGTTAAAGAGTCCAACTGAAGAAAAAAATTGCTCAGCAGCCTTAAATATCATAGTTACATTCCAGTTCTGAAAGACAGGAATTCAGTATTAATGGGCATTTTTTAAACAACTGGACTGTCAGAGTTGACTGTACCATATATTTTGTTAGTAATAGTAGTAATCATAATATTACTACATAATATTACTACTACTATTACTACATAATATTACTACGATTATTACTACATAATATTACTATTATTATAAATATTTCAAATTGATAGATAAATCAAATAATGTACTTTATCACAGGTACATTCAGCTGTATATACTGTATATGCTGAATGTACCTATGATAAAGTTTAATTTATAAAGTAGGCATAATAAGACATTACAAACAATAGCTACTAATAAAGCTGAAGAATTATTATAATAGAAGTGATTAACAGCTGGGCAGTGTCTACAGCGTGGATACATTGGACAAAGGGATGATTAATTCTTCAGGTGGAAACAAATGAGATTTCAACAAGTGACTCAGAACAGCGTACCATTTCAATTGTGAATTCATTTCCATTTAACTTTTTCAGACTGTGGGCAACTGCGGTTAAGCAAAGCTTAACCTGGTCCTCTGGCTGAAGGCCAAGCTCCCCCAATTCTCCATCATCCTTCCCTGGCACTCTAGCTTGTTGGAAGATTCTTCCAGAAGGGGCATGACAGCACTGAAGGAGAAGATGGTGGGGTTGTTGAAGCAGCTGCTGGCCCTTGTCTAAATCACCAGTCAGTAATGGTTTTTGACATAATTTGCACACATTCCTGCCTTACCCAAAGGCAGTGGAACGCCATTAAAATATTCTCAAACTGGGTCTCTTTTACAGCCTGCTGCCATTATAGGTTTCTCTTCCAGGGAGAGATGAATATGATACCTCAGGCTATACCCATAAAGATCCAAAGACTTGTGGAATATTAGGTTCGAAAGGATTCTTTTTCATTTTTACTGCTTGCTCCTCCCTCCTCACACTTAGCTTCTTATGCAGATTTCTTCCACTCCCAACAATCTTCTTCTATTCATAGAATTTTTTGAAACCTAGCACTTAAGAGGTGAGGTGTTGATTCCATGTACACAGATTTGCAAAGGAACAATGGGATTAAGGTCTTTTTCTCAACTGTGTATTTTATACCATTTTTGCTGTGAAGAGGACACATGCATTCTCTGCAGACACAAAGCCACAGTTTTGACAAATGTAAAACCAAACATCTGTAATAATATCTTCTAGACAGAAAAAATGCCAATACTATTACAGAAACCTCTGGAAAACCATGACATTGGGAATGAGTTAATGGAATTCATTTACCAACAGATTTAAACATTGAATGAATATACAGCCTCATGCAACATAAATAAGAGTTCATTCTTATTTCACAATGAATAACCCTTTGGCTATAATAAGGTATCTTAAAAAGACAAGTTATCTTTAGATCAATTCTTCCTCAAAAAGCATTTTATTTTTAAAAATCTGGTTTAAATTTTAAAATCATTGATTTTTTTTCCTACCCTGCCACTTCCACCTTATATTTGCTACCATTGTGTAAACAAATGTAAAGGGAAGGGGCATGTACAACAAGGAAACGGGGTGGGGATGTGATGTTGGGGCACATGTGCCCTTCTGCGTCAGGTAACAGGAGAGCATGCTTTGCAATGGAATTCAGCCCTGGGGCAGCAGAAGTGCGGGCTGGTGGGGGCTACAGAAAGAATGGGGAGACACAGGCAGTCTGTGGGCCACCCGCTGCTCGCTGCTGCTTTATGGAAGAGAGCATCTGTGCCTATGTAACGTAACCGGGGAATGTTCGTGACTTTTCCAAAAAGTTCCTCAAAGAATCCAACCTATGTCTGCAGAATAAAAGGAAACAGTAATATAAAGAAATGAGATCATGGGTAAAATGTTCTACTGAATTGTAGGGCAGAAACTGCTGATTGATTACTCCTTAGAAGAAGGCAGGCAGCAAATGAGAAATGCATTAATAAGGATGGAGGAGAAATGTATTAATAAGATGACATCAGCTATATATGATCGGCTTAGCCATCCGCTTTTAAAATAAAATTATGAGCTGTCATGCCCAGCCATAGAGGAAAATTCCACAAGTTATGTGCCTGGATAGCTCTAGTCATTGAGTGGCCTAAAAATGTAAGAAATGATGGGTAAAATAAAGTGGGACTTGCAGCAAAATGTTGCAGTATGAACTGCTCCTCTTTCGAATGCTCAATTCCAGTCTTCCTCCCACCCAGTTTTCTGCCCTCCCCCCCACAACCTCCACCCCCCACACACACACAGCATTCTGTGGCCACTGAACACACTCAGCCTTTAATTGGCTGTTTTGCAGATCTGCCAATCTTGGCATACCTCCCTCTTTTGCGTGAGTTGTGGCTTATATATCCAAATGGGCACAACACGCAGAGAGCTGAGCTCTCTATTAGTATATGTGAAATAACAGTCAATTGTGGTATACTGATAAAATTATCATGAGATCAAACACAGGGCTGAAGAGCATAATAAACATTCATGTAAATAAGCTACAACAAGGTATTTTAGGATATCTTGTTGACATTTTGTACCCAAGCGCATGTCCTACCTTTTGCACCATTGCAGAAGATACATCGATGTTTGGCTTATTTGGATAGGGAATCATTAGAGGGTATAAATTTGTCCAAAATCTGCCCCACATGTCACCTTCAACAGAAAAAAAATAATTACAAATACATATAAAATGAATAATATCTGATGTCTTCCACTGCGAACAGCTCTATTGAGTCATTGTAATCTCAAAAAAACTATTGCAGAATTCTTTTCTTCCACTATAAATTATTTCCACAGTGAAAGGAATGGGAACATTTTTCTTCTGTGCAAATTGCAGGTGCAAGAGGCTTGATTCAGACTGGGATGAAAGTAGGGGAAGGTAGTCTAAAAAAAAAGCCCACATGTTGCCTTAACCTACAAGCTAACAGACCTTTAGCCTAGCAAGAGTTAGGGGAAAGGATCCTATGGTGTGGCTGCTACTATCAGTGCTGATGTTGCAAGAACTATTGACTGTACACAAGGGTTTGTTTTTGCAAGCACAGAATCAATGGCACTAGGAGCAGTGCACCTCTGGATCCTTCCCTTAGTATCTACTTGCCTTCCCTTCTGTTCTAGTTCATGGATAGGCAGCATGGGGTCCTCCACATGTTGCTGGACTCATCAGTCCCAGGCCAACCGTCACAGATAACAGGTGCTTTAGTCCAACAACATCTGGAGGGACACAAGTTCCCATTCTTGTTCTGTTCATTGATTTGTACATAAAGCATGTTATAAAAATTCAGTTAAATATCCAGTGATCTCTCTTCAAAGGAAAACCAAGCCCAACTCATACAGCCCCAGAATTTCATGATGAATTTTTGGTCATGAACTGAGGGGTTCGTGAGCCAAGATACCACTGTAGAATACATTTAAAGGCATGGCTCTGCAAGTTGCAAGATCATACCAAGTAAATGAGCAGGGAGACATCCTTTTGGGTCAATGAGATGAAAACCATAGACCTCACGCAGATGAGCTCTTACATAAGCATGCAGCTCTTTGTACAGAGGTTCTATCTGAAAAACAGCAACAATGCATGGAATACCATTACATTTTTCATCAGGAAGTTTAAGTCGTCTATTTAAGTTGTGTTTCTATCTTGTTCCATCTGAAAATATATCTTATCTGAGTCCAATTGTCCTCACAATAACTGAGGGGAAAGTAGTTTAGGATGAAATATGGGAAAAGATCCAGTGACTTTCATGGAACATTGCATAAGCACTGGTTTTGGCTAATGCAGCATCAATAGTGCTAGCACATGGCACTGTTGAATCAGCTTAACAGCACAGTGGAGATTTGAACCCAGGAGTCTTTGATCCAAGTGCAGTTTTTGCACTGCCTTTCCTTCATCAGATTCACTCTCCCAGAATGATTCCCTCCGTGATGAGTTCTGTGGAGGTGCAGAGGTTTCACTTGATCTCTCTCATTTTTCACATCAGAAAATTTAAGAACCAAATCCCCACCCACCATTCTGGAATAACATGTAATGGACCATATTCCTCTGACATCTAAATAACTTCTGCATATCAGCTCCAGGCCTCATTGCCATCAAACAGATCTCATTTGGGAGCTTTAGCAAATGTAGCCAAGCTAGTAACTGAGACTTTCCAACCAAAGTTTGCTACACCCTTTTTTTTTTTTTTTTTTTTTTTTGAAGTCAAAGTCCCATCTAGAGTGGGCTATATTTCTGGAAACTCTTCTGGTTGGATGATACTGGAAGTTGTAGAATAATTTCCTTTATGAATATACACAGGATTACTCCCTTAGTGATGGAATGTTTGACGGGATATTGTTTGGTCCACGGCCCTACTGCAACATTTCCATTGCAAAAGATCAACAGTGATCTTTCTATCACTGGGGTGATCTAGCTATCATCTATCTTCACAAATTTCACAAACAATTTACAAGTTCGTGTGACAATTCTTATAGCCGCAAAAATGAAAAGTAAGCAGCCTGATGCATCTCTAAAATGAAATAAAATAAAAATCACCATGAAATCCCTCTCTTGTGAGAAATACCACATGTGTTTTGGCTAAGACTTCAACTTCTTCAGTTAATCACCTATTAAGATTGCAACAAATATTTGTTTTCTTAGTACCCTACTTTTCATCTTAAGCTGCCAAATATGATGAAACAACAATGATGCACACAGATATTAAGACTTAAACTATCAAGCCTGCATGAGGAACAAAATTAACAATACGTAAAAATATTTGCATATTCACAGTTCTGAGTCGCAAGGGAATGCCAATAAGAAATGTGACAGTCTTTTCAAGTAGTAACAGCAATATTACAGCATTACCATTTATCATCCTAGAATGAGGCAAAGTTTTCCATGGGTTGATTTTGGATATAGTCATACTTAAAGTAAATCCATTGAAATCAATGAAAGTTATTTCAGAAATGCCTAGCTTAAGTCCAAGTGAAAACCAATGAGTATAGCTAAGTCTGGATGCAACCCCATATGTTATAATTGAGATTGCAGTGATATATTTAGACCACTGAAAAGCAGAAATTCTTGGTCAAAGCACATTGTGTGTTCCACATATACACGAGATTTCCCATTTGTTTACCAATCTATTGGATTTTAATTTTTGCATCTTGAATATGACTTTTTAAAGTGTTTGTGGAAATTAATGTTATTTATTTAGCTTCATGCATTTCCAGCTCAAGTGTTTGTCTTTTGTCATTGGACCTGACTTCCTTGCATATGGTCGAACTGTGAACCATTCCCTAGATGATAGGAGCAGCTGGACCATGACCAGGGATGGGCCATCATAAGAACATAAGAGCCAGATTGCATCAGTTCAAAGGTCCATCTAATCTGGCATTCTGTTTTGAACTGTAGCCAGCCAGACAGCTCATGGACTCCTACAGGCGGGACATGAAGACAGAGGGGCAAGAAATTTGCTGCTTTCCTAAGACGTTAGATTACTGAGTGTGCAGGAAAGTCTCTAGGTCAGAAGTGCGGAACATCTTTCAGTCAAACATTGCTGAAGGAAAGGGGATGGGACCAGGTTAAAGTGCCCATGGCCTTCTGGGAATACCTAGAACGCTGGACTTGACCTGCAGCTGGGCCAGCTCTGACCTGCAGCTGAAGTTCAACACCCCTGTTCTAGGGACTGTTATATCAAGCAGCACTTGGGATGAAACAAGATCTTGTATAATAGGATGGCATACAAAAGCTTTTAATAAATAAACAAACAAACAATCAAACAAAGAGTAAAATGTAAGGTAGACTGCAAGTGGCTTGTAAAATCGTATATTGGAAAACAATCTTGGCATGGCATCATTCAGTCAATGATAAGGCCATCTGGTACAACTTCATTTTCCTTTGCCCACTAAACTGTTTCAGAACAGATGCCTTCAATCATGCACCTGTAGAACCAAGCCAAGCATCTTATTCCTTGAAACCAAATCTTACTTGTTGAAATGTTTTTTCCACATCAGTAACTAGTTCGTCACGAGTATATCGATATGCCTCTGGAAAATCTACTTCATAGTCTCCCCTCCAGTAATCTCCATAGTCAGAATATCCTGAAATGCAAAGCCATGCAGTCAGTTTGCATGTTGGCTCACAGGCTCTGAGGGGATACAACTTCAAATTAAAATCAAAGAAGGCCTATTGTGCACATTATGTAGAGGGACATCAAAGAAGTCCTGACAATCCCTGTTTGAATTAGTTTGTCCTGGATGAGGCGGGACACACACACACACACACACACACACACACACACACAGAGAGAGAGAGAGAGAGAGAGAGAGAGAGAGAGAGAGAGAGTTCTTTTTCACAGTGCCCTTCCATTACATTAAATGTCACCTTTAAATCTACACTCATGTGCAGCTAAACCTCACCTTCTTCTTTACCTCTAAGTGTCTAGGACCAGATCAGGTGCACTGCACATGGGTACAGATTTAAACCTTACCACCTACACACTTTCTCCTCTAAACTTGTCCCCTACCCTGTGCATGGTGGTTAACAGTCCCTGCAAAACCTCCATTATCACAAATAGGAGCTTTCTTCTCTCTTGTTTTACCCCTCCAAGTATAAAGGGGCGGGGGAGGGATTCAATGGGGAAAATGGCTGGGTGGGAAGACATAACCTCCCCTATCCATGTGTGATAATTCTAATCCAAATTGGAAGCCCACATACTTTCTTGTTTATAAAAAGGAAGGAAGGATAGGAAGGATCAGCAGTACGTCTCCTCTTTAATATAGAATACATTTAGCTCTAAGAGTGTGGTGCCTTGGCTTTCTGTTTTCTTTTCCCTCCTCCCTCCCTTTTTTTCCCTTTTGTGTTGCGTCTTTTCAGTTGTAAGCCTGAGTGTTGGGACTATCCTGTTATTAATCCCAGAGTAACCCAATCTGGGAGCATTTTTGGCAGGATAAAAATACACTGATGGAATTAATTTATTAAGTCATAGCTAAGGGATTACATTGGACACAAGGTGCCCCATTTTAAAAACAGCATTGGAAAATAAGAGAACAGATAATTCATGAGTTCAAAAGTATGCCACCATATCTAAAAACATAGCGCTCAATGAAAAAGAAGGGTGATGGGTGGATTTGACTATCTTTACACTGTCAGCATGTAGCATTATCATTTCACATGCTTTGTTGAACTTCAACTCTCACCATAGTTTCAAGTAGGATAAGCCATGAAATGTTCTGCTGGTCCTCATCCCTCCCACTCAGCTATCCCCTAATTAACTGTGCTCTGGCATTCATTTGACCTTTTACCTGGTGCTTGAATGATCAGATGTACAGTGGTGCCTCGTACTTTGAACCTAATTCATCTCAGGAGACTGTTTGAACTCTGAATCATTCGAAGTCCAAATCAATTTTTCCCATTGGAAATAATGAAAAGTGAATTAATCTGTTCCCAGACCCTAAACAGTACCCATTTCAATAAACTTAAACAGCAAATACAGACTCCTGAAACTAATTAAGCTCAACATACAAAGCATTACTGTATTAGAATTTATGTTAGCAATTCTATGTTAGTGCATTTACTGTACCTTAGTGAGGAATGGTTAGATATTCAAAGCCAACACTTAAAGCCAAAAAAGCACTGAAAATGCATGAAAACATGCACTGAAAATCCACAAGCATTATGCAAGAGATGTTTCACAGTGAGAGAGAACTTGAACACACAACAGATGACATTTATGCTGCGACCACATTTTTTTCACTTTGCATGCAGTTTGAACGTAGAAGCATTGTTTGAACTTTGGAGCAATTTTATCTTGACTTTAACATGTGAACTCTGGATTGTTTGAAATTAGAGTCATTCGAAGTACAAGGCACCACTGTATAAACTAAATACGGGATAAATACTACATAACACACATGTAGAAACTTCTTGTTTAGTAATATTTTGCATTGTCAGTCATACCTGCTCCAGAAGGTAATGCACATGGCAGCTAAAATAGGGAAGGGTCAAGTCTACTCTTGTCCTGGAAAGCAAACCCGCACATATGCGCGCACACACATGTTGCAAGGGCAAATAATCATTGGTGTTGTTGCGACTCACCATTCTTTCTTGCAGCTTCATTGTTCAGTTCAACATAACCTTCATAGAGAGGCCTCATCCTCTTGCCAACATCTGCTCTCCAGCCTTGCCAAGCCCACAGTCTCTCTGCATAATTCTTGCTTTCAGCCATTATTTGGTCCAAGCCTGTCACCATAAAATCAGGATTGCCACCCTTTAAATTAGAGCTTTGCTTGCAGTTTGGTAGAATCTCAGTTATACAGAGGCCTGATTTAATACGGTACCTAAGATCTTTCCTTTCCCCCTGCCAAACTGATGGCTAAACTGAACCATCGGAGCACCCTTGGCTCTGATTATTTACTTCAACCTAACAAAGTATTGCCCTTATTCAGATTGTGACTATCCTGGCTTTTGTTCTCTTCAAATTCTCCTATTCCTTCCCTGTGCCCAGAGAATCCGCTGGGTAGAAGGATTCCTCCCCACATGGAGGTGTGGGATTAGACTCTAGGGGAGAAACGGGGAGGAAGCTTAAATCCCCCAACCCAGACCACCAGGGTCCCAGTACAAATCAGGCCCAGGTACACTAATACTGCACTGAAGTCAATAAGCACATCATGCACAGCTACACCATGACTAATTTGAAGGACATCTAGTTTGGCCCTGAGGTGAACCTGTGGCAGAGGTTTCTTCTCATGGAACCTGCCCAGCCTTGGAAGTTAAGCAGGGTTGGGCTGAATCGAAGTCTGGGTGAGTTGAATCCTGCATCAAGCAGGCAGTTGGACTTGATGGCCAGCTAGGCTGCTCCAACTGTATGAGTCTATGAAAATAAAAGTGATCGTGGAGAACAAATGCACTCAGCTATTACATTTATGTGCTCCATTCAAATAAATGGATGAGCATGCATTTTTTAATTATTTGTTGACCATCCTAAGGCACAATACCATGTGAGTTTAGGCAAGGAATGGGCCTACAGTCCCCAGTATGCCTAGCTCACTGCAGGCCTTCTTCTGTCACATAGGATTGTACCCTTAGTCATGATACCCACTAAAAGTGCCTGCAGTGACATATGCACAGAAATGTACAGAACAATAACAAGCAGACAATACTGTTGTTAGAGCACTGCAGAACATCTGGGCTTCAGTCCCAGACCCTCCAGTTAAAAGGATCAAGTGATAGGGGTTGAGGAAAGAACTCAGCCAGAGATCCTGCAGAGACACTTCCAGACTATAGAGTAGGCAATACTAACTGAAATGGATGCAGAAGCTGAACCAGGGTGAGGCCGTTTCCTTATTTAAGGGCTTGGCCATACATTATATGAAAGCAAGCCCAGGCTGGCAACTTAAGAAAGACCTGAAGCCAATCAAGGCTTGCATGATGAAAGTGTCTGTCTCATTGTATGCTACAGTTTTGGTAATAGGCTTAAAAAATACTAGGTGTGCACCTGGACATATATTGCAGTAACTCCTACACCTCCCTTCCCCCGCCTGGTGCCCTCCAGGTGTGCTGGCTTGCAACTCCAGCCAGCCATGCATTCATTGAAAAGTGATCCCAACTGGTTTAAAGTGGAATCCTTTTCTACTAGGTTTACTGCTGCTCAAGGTGTTGGCACCCATGAGTCAAAGACTGCGGGAGATGTTTGTTGTTTGTGGCATACCTGGTTCCAAGGGCAAGCAGGTAAAAGGATCGTCTTCCCTGCACACAGTCCCAGTACTGTAGAGGGTACTCATCTTATTTAAAATAGAATTCAGCTGTGATTTAAAAGAGAAGATCAGTGTTGAGAATACAGGACTCCGTTATTTGTTCAAAAGGCAAAGTGAGAGGGAACAGACTGAGGAACAGAATGAACGGGTGCTGGACTTTTAGCATTGCAAATCAATAAATAAACCAAAGTTCCAAGCCCACAACATGTTTTACTGTCTGTCTGTCCACTAGTATACTAGCTAGCTTAAAATGAAAGAAGAGGCAAATCTCTTCCGATGCATTAACTGGTTGTCTGGGTAAAGGTGGCCATCATCCTCACTTGCCGCAGTTGATCCAGGAAGAGAGTGGTTGCCTGCAAGCTAGATTCAGCTGGGACTATACCAGCAGTGGGCAATGAAATGCCCCCCCCCAGGTGATGTTGGACTGCTCTTCCCATCAGCCCTTGCAACTGTCTGTGCTGGGACGGGCTGATTGGAGCCACAGCACATCATCATCTGGAGGCCCACAAGTTGTCCTGGACTATATTGCTGGGAACATAACGCAGGAAACATTTACAAGGGGCTCGTGAATGTTCTATCCTTTGGGTGGGCTGTCCCAGTTCACAGTCAACTGGACTGGCAGGAGAGTGTGGAACTTTTTTTTTGCCACTGCTGCTTCCCAGCCAGTGCTTGAGCTACTTGCTTTACCGCTTTCTTGGCTCTCTTGTGGGTAATGTGAGAGCTTGCAATGTCTTTGGAGCAAAACGCAACTCCCCAGCTATCTGTGCTTAGCTCTCCAGCTGATCATGGCCAGCATCATGGATAGATCCAGAAATGGGAGCAGTATTAGGAGGACGCTGAATGCAGCAATCACTGGCCAGGTCTCCTCTTTAAATTGGATTTGCGTGACTGCAGAACAGTAAAGTCCGTACTTTAAAAAATGAATGGGAATGTAGATATCCCTTTGCCAGGGGATCTGTTGTCAAAACATCTCTTTGCTAATGTAACTACATATATGCCTTCTCGGAAATAAGTCCCACTGAGTTCAACAGGGCTTGCTGTCTGGATCATGTGTTTAGGATTAGGTTCCTGACTTGGAGTTATCCTCACCAAAGACAGTGGAATTTCCTTCTGCGTAGATATGGATAGGAGTGAGTTGCATCATGGCAGCCCAGAGGATTTGTGTGTGCCCATGCACCATTGCTCTTCATGTGTGTGAGTGTATGCATATGTGAGCAAACAAGGGTAGGTGTGTATGTATTGTGTTTCACTTCTCACCTGGAGAACTTTTCTCAATCCTTCCACAGGTTTCGTAAGGGACAGTGTCATTTGCCTTTCTATTTATAACAGCAAACATAGCCTGAGGTAAGCTCTGAATGAATGGACTGTGTCTGCAGTGAATTTTAATCTTAGGGTATGAAATATTTATTTCTAATATTTTTTTTACTTTAAAGAGCTGTGGGGGAAGCTGAGGCTCTCCAGGGGCAGCTCCACTCATCACAGTTTAGCAGTGATGGAGACAGTCTCATTGCTAACTGCTGCTTTGCTCTGGATGTCTTAAAGGAATCCTGTCTTCTAAGAACCATATATTGTTAACCTGCTGAAGTCCAGTACTGGGGAAAAGCCTAATCAAATTCAGCATGGTGCTTGGCTTTAAAGAAACATACCCAAGTTTGTTCTGTACTTATTTTAGAAATAAACATATTGTTTTGTGTGGGGGGATGGTGCTGCTTATTTTCACTGAGTTTAAAATTTTGGTTTTTAAATAGCCTTCTAACAAAGTTATGCATTGATTTATTTGTAGAACTCTCCCTGACACAACAAATAGCATTGGCATTCATGTATGACACCAGACTGTACATATGAGATTCAAGGGCACTTTTAGGGTCACCCTGAAAATGTCCTAAAATTTGGAATTAATAACTCCAATTAACCTGTCTAGCAATAAAATATTTCATTTCATTTCATTTATTTGCTACTTGATCTTTTTTCTGCCATTTCAGAAAATGTCTACATGTTATTTTATTGTCAGGGTCTTTGTTTTGTTTTCTGATATAAACTATCCTAATAACATCTGCCAACTGGGCAGCAAATAATTCGATAATAAACCAATAGCCTGATCCTCATTCTCTGTACTTGACTGGGAATAAATCTTATTTAGTTAAGTTGGTATGACTTTTATTTATTTTTATTTATTTATTTAGAAAATTTCTATGCCGCCCCATTTGCCGAAGCCTCGGGGTGGCTCACAAACATAAATAACTTCAATAAAATAATAAAAATTAACAGTATAAATTAAGTCGCCCTGGCCAAAGAAGAAAATAAATAAATACTATTAACAGTTAAAATGACATTTGAATAATAGGGTCTTCACCTGGCACCGAAAAACAAATAACGATGGGGCCAGGCGGACCTCTCTGGGGAGCGCATTCCATAGATTGGGCGCCACCGCAGAGAAAGCCCTCCTCCGAGTACTCACCCTCCTAATTTCCTTCACGGAGGGTTCCCAGAGAAGGGTCTCTCCCGCAGATCTCAGGGGGCGGGCGGGTATATATATTTGAACATATTTGTACAAATATGCTGAGCCCCATTCAGCAGAATCCGCAAGAAGGTCCGCAAATGCTGCAGGGCCGACTTAGGACATTTTCAGAAAATTGAAGTGATGTGCATTACCATCTAAAGAAGAGGCGTCTTAGACACATTCCATTCAGAATCTCAAATTCCCTACCAGCACCAATGGGGTTTTGGGGGGATTGCTTCGTAAGCAGCAATTCTATGTGTGCACCCCATCAAACTCAGTGGGATTTACTTCAGTGTAGACATATAAAGGATTGGGTGGTACAACCTTCTGTCCACAGGCCAAACTCCTTCCCATCTCGGCAGCCCCTGGGGTTCTCAGCAGCAATAGATAAATAACGATAGCCACCAGATACATCAGCGAACTGCTATGAAGCCTTAGGAAAAACGAATTTAGCATGTTTTCTAGCTAATGTGACCTTTGGGCTTTGCAGAAGTTTGTTGATGCATTTTGGTGGCGAGCTGCTGGGGACAGAGTGGCCACTGCTGAGTAACAGCAGGTGTGTGGCCCATATAGGGCTCGGGGACTGGAAGTGGGCCTCTGAGAGTCCAAAGTTGCCCACTGCTGCTTTAGCCTTGTTTGGGAATGATGGGTTGAGATAGTCATTTTGCAAACTGAAAAGTATCACTTTGCAACATGAGTAGTTAGTGCCCTTTCATCTTGATTTACCATGATATAAAAATATGTATCAGCTTATAAAAATTTCTTATCCACTTTTGCATTTATAGCAAAGTAAAAATGTCAGGGTTTAGTATATATGATCAGGATGAATGATGCACAGGAGTTATTGTACAACCACCCCTAATGGACCGATTTCAACACAGAAATGGCCTGCAGATATTTGGCAACATACTTGGTTGTATTTTTCTGTGGGTAATACTGATGATCCTCTGTTCTGCAGAAAATGAAGTTGGAGTTTGATGGTGTCATTAGCAATGCTATCCACATTGAAATTACTGGCATTTATGGAGGCTTCATCGTAAAAACTTGACCATCTGGCGCCCGCTTCATTCTGAAAAAGATGCATTGGAATTCTGCATTATTAATCTGCAGGAAAGTATAACAAGGGAGGGCTCCAGATGAGGCCTTTATTGCCATCTCCCTGCCTCATCCGCAGGATTTTACGAGAGGTGTTGATGCCAGGATCTTCCATTCGTAAGCATCCTGTGTTTACCTGCCCCTATCCCTTCTTCCATCTTTTTCATACCACAGAAAATCTGTTAAGAAGGGTAAGACGGCATAGTGGCAGAACTGTGTAGTAGCACTAGGAGCCCTTGGTCTGGAAGCACCATGTGCAGAATCGTGGAACAGCAGAGCTGGAAGGAGTCCAACCACCCGCTCAGTGCAAGATTCCCAGTTAAACCATCCGTCTCAGATGGCAGATTAGGTGAAGCTCTGATCAGATGCAGCAGAAGTTTTCTTACGCAACTTCCTACATAAGTCACTGACATAAGAGGGATTTATTTTATTATTTAATTATCATTATCACAGAAAAAGAGCAGTTGGGTGTCCATATCTGCATATGATTGATCATGATTAAATAATTTAGGATGGTGAAAACTCAAGCTGAATGGGAAGAACTGTAAAAGCATCTGGTTGGACAGCAGGGATAAAACAACAAGTGAAGTTTTATGTGAGGTGATGCCCTTTGGGCCAGATATAATCCCTAAATTCAGGTCTGAACTGAATATGGAAGTTGGAAATTAACAACAATCATAATAAATCTTCAGCGAAATAGGCAAATTCTATGCAAGACATGATTAGAAAATGGATTTATATAACTATACACCCAATATTGCAATGTCTTCATGTCAAGTTGTGATGTGGTCCCATTTGAAATAATGTGTATAGTTCTGGTCTCCCCAGCTCAAAAGGAAAGAACTGGAAATAGGCAGAACAGGACAATGAAAAAGCTGCAGAGATGACGTTAAAAGTCAGAGTACTTTTCCTAGCAGGAACGGCTAACAAGTATGAGGCTTTTCATTTCAGTAAAAAGACAGTGGAGAAAGGAACACACATGGTTTTGGTTTACAAAATTATTGGACAAAATCCAACAGCATGTGAACAGAGTTCCACTAGTGCAATAAGATTTCCACTCCTGTTCTGTTTCTGCAGTCCCTGTGACCCCACTTTTGTTCCACAGGGTCCCTCTAAGCCCCAGAACAGAACGTGGAGGGCAGGGAAAAGAAGCCACTGCCATTTCTTTTCCACTATTACTTGTGCAAACCTGGCCAAAGATGGTAAAGGAGGAGAGCAGAGGCCTCGAAGTGCCTCACCAGCAGTTAGCCCCTGGGCGGCAGGCTGGAGCAGCACGTGGGTCAGTCTTCTCCATGGTGGAACACATTGTGTTTAGACATAAACCATATATATTCTTTCTACTTTTACGTATATTAATATGAAATGTATTGCAAATTGTCTTCTTTTGGAGATACAGTTCCTCTTTTTAGCCAACGTGCGAATGGATACCCTCAAACTGTTGGCCTGACAATAAGATTTCCAAGGCATCTAGCTGGCCATGTTGGAAAACAAAATGCTACCCTAAGTGGACCTCTGTTACTTATATATAATCATAGTTTTGCACCATCTCATAGCCATTGTCAGAAGGCCAAGGAAATACACCCCAAGCTACTTTTGCCCGTCCTGCACACAGCCAGCCGTAGTTCGTGTGATCCAGCAACAGTTTTGCTGAACAGGAGGCAAAAAATGGCAGAGAAATTCACTGGCAACAGGACTCAGTCTTACTGCCAGGCTCAGATTTTTTAAAAATAAGTACTACTAATAAAAGTGTATTCCTGAGCACAGATTTAGGGAATGTTTCTCACTGGAAAGTAGTCCTAATGCCTTTGCCTGCTCTGCCTCTTCATGATTCAATGACAGGCCCACAGATGGGCTTGACTTTCATAGGCTTATGTTCTGCTAGTCCTCCCTTTGAGGGTCAGTCACCGATCACGGTACCTAAAGGAACCTGCTTTTCTAATTGTCCTGGCCATTACCTCTGCAAGGAATCAAAAGATTGTGCTCTCCAACTGTACCATACTGTGTTCCTGACCACACATGCAATGATTCCTTCTTTTTCTTCCCATTGAACACACTTCATACCTTTTCATTTCCCATTTCGTTTCCCATTTCATTCCCATTCAGCTTGGCAGAACTGCTCATTATGCGGATTTTGAAAGTAGTGATGATGCTCTGCGGTGGGCAGGACTGATCAACAGAATCAAAATGAGGCCTCTCAGAAATGAGAGGCAGGTGTCAGCGTACTCAGGGGACTCATAGAAGTGCCACCACAAAAATAACCACACAACCTGATCCCCAAAACAACCAAATGAATGAGGCTGGGCTGAGGAGCCAGGAATGGGGTGTCTGGCTGATCTATAAGCCTTAATGGAAGCATGGATGGGAAGATATGCTATATTGTAGGTACCCCGTTTATGTTTTTACAACACAGAGCTCTATTTTTATTTATTGTATTTATATCCCACCTTTTTTCCTTCAAAGCAACTCAAGGTAGTTTGCATAATTTTCCAGTTCTTCTCAATCTTATCCTCACAGCAAGAACCCTGTGAGGTAGGCTGGTATGAGAGTCTGCAACTGGCCCCAAGTGGCCCAGTTGGCTGCATGGCTGGGTGGGGACTAGAACCCAGATCGCCTGAGTCCCAGTTCCATGCTCTTAACCACTACACCACACTCCCTCAGCTACTTTCTAGTCCTTTTATTTGTTTGCTTCATGGCCCTGGGAGACAGGGAAATGCATGACAAATGAAAGAACAGTCTTCATTCTTGAAACAGATGTGACAGGCTGGGGAGGACTGAGCCCTGGGTGATAGCCAGAAGTGGGAAAATGAGGATAGCCTGTGGTCCCTGTGGTGACAGTGCCCGCATCCAGTGGCTGGGAACTCTACTCATCTGTCTGAAGTCCATGACGCTGTCTTGTTTTGAGTTGATCACACATGCCTATGTAACTGCTGGCTAACTTTTGTGCCCGCCATCTCTTAATCCTGGAATCTTATATTGATTTTAAAGGGTGTTACTAAATATACCAGAGCTGCCTTGTCTTAACCTCCCAAATGTATTTTAACTCAGCCTTGCCAAACGGAGTACCCTCCAGATGTGAGATACTGAAAAATCCATCACGCCCCAGTCATCATGGATCAGCTTGGCTGGGTACAGGAAGACTGTCTTCATCTAAGAAGGATTCAGGTTATCATGAGATCAATCAGGAGCAATAGGATAACTGTCCAAAGTCATTCATGTCATTGTAAAGGCTAATGTCTAATAGACATGATTACTATCAGTGTCCTTCGGGGAACCTTTCACGATCAGTTAGAAAATATGCTCCAGCGTCTGGACAACTACTAAAACAGGAATATACTGGAAATATACCTTCACTGGAAAGAAGAGCATGAAATAGAAATTTGTGTCATTCTGGGTAGGTGATTTCATTAGAAGGAAAAAATGTGCCAAAGAGAAGCTGACTTAGGTTAGATACTTGACAGAATTTCAAATTATAAATTATATTGGGAGACTCAAAGCACAATCCGAAGTGCAAAGTGAAAAGATGATGTTCATAAATGGTGACACTGAAATGATTTTTTAAAAATGTAGTTTCCATTTTTTTAAAAAAATGAGAGAAACTGCTTGATTCAAGAAAGAACAAACATTATGCCACATTTATTTATGGCCATTAATATGCACAATTTTATCAAAGGGCTCAAGGTGGTATGTAATGATAGACAGTGATGCTCTTACAGCCACCCTGTAGCCAGCTTGTTCCAATGAAGCAAGACTGCTGTCTGAAACAAGTGTATAAAATAATTTGTTTGAAACATATGGTGACCAACACTGAATAAGAACAATGAAACTTACAGAAAGCTAAGAAGGAAAGATGTTTGGCAGAACCCAGAAAATATTATTTCCATTTCTGGGAGGTTATTCAGCCTGTTTTTGAATGGTGTGCAGCCAGTTTCCATCCCAGCTGGCTGTTGTAAGAACGTTGTGATGTTAAGGATGGGTACTGAGCTACTTCTCTTCATTTTCCTTTTGTGCAGTGGCTTTTAGATTGTGAGCCTGAGGGAATGGGCTGTCTTGTTTTTGTACCAAAATGCTATAGAGAAAGAAAATTAAATCCTAGCCTCCATTTGCACTGGCTAGAGGGATTTAGAAACAGGTGAATGTGCTTCTGTAGGACGAGAGGACCTCTGCAGGCAGGAGGGCCCTGCACCCAGATTGTCCACTTAAAGCTGTGGAAAACTATGGTCAACTGAAGGCCACTAAAACAGGTGTTCTGCGAGCAGAGCAGAGCCCCACTGGATCCACTGTTCTCCCATGAGCCCCAGTATCAAGCTCCTTTTGTAAGCCAACCTCTGGCTGATGTTAATAATTTATTCCCATTGATTCCAGTGGAAGATGCAAATATTTTTAAAAATATTTTTAATATTTTCATCTGCTGGAAATGAAGCATGCTTCTGAGCTTGCAGGACTCTGGAAGCAACTGGAGCTCTGCAACGGACAGTCTCCCACCACACCGAGGATTGCCCTGGAGTTTCCACTGAGAGCAGTGGAGTGGGATTACTTTTACAATTAGTGGCTGGTGTTCACTTTAAGTCCGCTTTGCCCACATAGGTAATTCATGACTAAAATTAATTGGATTGTCCTGAACTGCTGCTGTGGTTGCAGTAAGAGAGATCTGTGCTGGGTTATTAGAAGATGAGGAGAAAAATGGAGCAGCAAACTATGGTTCTGATTCTTCTTGTATTTTGGGTGATCTGTGCTTCTTCCACAAGGAGGAATCCTGAAGCTGCACTACTCTGGAAAATAGCAACATTTTATTTGAGCTACTTAGTTCATTGCAGATTGTCCTGGCTTTTTCACGAAATAGTGGTTCTTTTTGTTCATCCTGAATGGCATTTCGAAGCTCATTTGCGTAAGGCACAGAAAGGGCTTCATAACATCATTATGTATTGGTCCAGTATATAGAGTTTAAACCTGCTTCCTAATGATGTTTTTACATATTACCATTCCAACTTATTTCTAGTATTTTGTTTTACTTTCTCAATTCCCATCTGTATTTCCTAATGTAAGAGCAAGTATTTATCAAAGGTACCCACCATCTTTATGGCGTTCTCTTCTGTGATGTTGGTGTTATAGTTCCATGAAGCAACTGAACTTTCATAAGAGAGGTCTTCTGCTTTGGCATCAAATTGTGTCAAAAACTGGGCAGCTTTTTCGGTCACATCCTGTGCCACAACCAGAAGAGCTAAGTTCCAAATAAGGTAGAAATGGGTCAACATCCTTCCTCTTGGGCCAGGAAACGCCAGATGAATGAAGTTTCTTCAAGACGTTCCTTAGGAGCTCTTGTTTCATCAATGTTTGTGCATTGGATGTCTATAGGAAAAGAGGGCAGAATCCAATTCACTGGGTATTTTATAGTTTTAATCCAGCAAAAGGACACAATCTAGAATAGGGATAGGTGTGGTTTTTTAAGTCAAGTAAGCAATAGTGAATAATTAACTTTGGAGAAACATAATTACCTGTAGTATTTTATGGCTTTTTATTGAAAGGCTTTTACTTATAGTTAATATTTCGCCAGGATCCTGTCAATGATACTGCTAGTTATCATCTGTACTGTCAGTTTTCTGAGCTGAGAACTTGCAAAGTCTTTTTTTTAACAGATGTACATGCAAAGATTTGACTAGCTACACCAAATCAATTGGAGCTTCAGAGTTTCTCTCCTCAGTCAGCTGGCTGTGTGACCTCTTCCAGATTCCAGTCTTGGCTTCATCCTCTGGCTTTCTCTTTCTCTCTGGACCACTCCCACTTGCAGTCCTGCTTCCACTGGCCTGCTGAGCCCTTCTTTCCCAGGCCTTCTTTTCCTGATCTTCTACATTCCTTAGGAGAAAAGCAGCCTAAGCATTACAGCTACTGAACTGCTGTCAGTATTTCATCAGGACCACTATGGAATCCCTTAACAGAGTGTATTAGAGTCCATGCATATAATTGCCATTCTTACCCATTGAAAGTTTCTGGCTGAATCCATCATGTCTCCTCTCTCTCATGGTTTCTGAAAGTTGCTAAGCACCTTCATTTTTTGTGAAGGCATTTGTATAGTGGGGTTTTTTTTAACTATCTATGAATTTTAGATCTTTTCACTTTTGTATTCTATTTTCCGCTGATGGGTAGGCTTTGGTTGTCACATTGCAGGAGCGGCCAAATTGAGGCTCAGGAGCCACATGCCGCTCTTTGGGTTTATTTTGTGGCTCACAACTCACTGCCACAGCACCCACCTGCTGTTTGTCATCCACTGCTGCCCCCCGTGGGCACCAGCTTGCTCCTCCTCATCTGGCATCACCACCAACGGTGCCTGCTTGCAGCTCTCAAACATCTGGCATTTACCATAAGTGGCTCTTCCACTGAGAAAGTCTGGCCACCTCTGTTATATTGTAAGGATTGCATGAATATTTTTCTTTTATTCTATTATTCTCTAGAGGTGAGATACAAAACTTTAAAATAAATAAAGAAGTAGTAGGACAGCACCATAAATTCAGGGGGGGGGCATCATCCATCCTATCCTCACTTAGGAAAAATAGGTATTCAATATTGACACAACAGATTCCTTAGACCTCTTTTCTCATAAAATTTCAGAGCATGTACACATTTTCTAACAATACTTTATGAACTCCCGTGTACTGGGCAGCTTTCCACACTAGTGTTTGCATAATGTAAACCAATAAAGAAGGAAACAATACTCCTCAAAGTGTACAAGATTGTGGTTTGCACAATACTCTATTTTTTGCAGTTTCATTAAGAAAAGTTCCATTCCATAAAAAGTTTGCTCACTTTATATACTGAAATTGTTGTTTGTCCCTTTATGTTGTTTGTTTCTCTAGCTGCTAACTATCCTCCTATATACTTTTATTGCCATTTTTATGAGAGTTTTCCATTAATAGAACTCCACTGCTCCTTCCTAATTATACAGTTGGTGATGCATGTTCCCTTTTAAACAATAGCCTGGGATTGCTTATATGTGCTTAGGTTACACAAACTTGGTTACAGCTCCTAATTAGTAAGATAGTCTTCCAGAGAAAGAGACACTCTCAATAGATTTTTCCCCAGACAAGATTTCTTCATCTTCATCTAGCCATTCCTTTACAATTTAGGAACAGATAAATTTAGGCACAGTTTCCCTCTGCCTCAAGCTTTTCTTGTAACTTCTGGCTTTAAGGATGTTTCAGGGACTACTTGATGACGTCCGCTTCAGTCAGCACTCTCTGTGGAACCTTCTGGTGTGGGCTCTTCTACTCATCCCAGCCACCACCTCAGTTCTGAAGGTTTCTTCCAGGAGGACCCTCTCAGATTGGAAAACGTATTATTTTCAGGGCTCTAAACTCTTTAGCCAGCAGATCAGTTCCAGCCAGCTCTCCCCAGCTCTCAACTTTCTACTAATTGAGATTTTTTTTAAATCTGGCCAGAACATCTGAACAATTATGAGCTTTATGGATCTTCTAACAACAAATTAAATTATTGACCCCTTGACCAATCCAAATTGTACTATATTACCAATTAGGAACCTATATAAACAAGGAACACTCTCTCATCGTCATCATTTTCAGACATCCTTCTTCAATCTGGTGCCCTTCAGATATGCTGGAGTATAACTCTCAGCATGTCCCAGCCAGCATAAACAGCTAAGATTATACTTAGTAGTAGGAGGACAGCACTGTAGAACTGGGAAATACTGTGAGTTGTAGTCCAATATACTGAAACAGAAGCAGGCTGGAGAAGGCAAGCTAAAAACCTCCCTTCTGTGGCATTCATAACCAAAGCAGCCATATCTTTTTATGCCCAGCACAAGATAGCAAAGCCAGACTTCTGGCTGACTCAGTTACATTGTAACTTTACTCAAAAGTAACTCATAGAATGCAAACATAAATAAGCAAATAAAGTTATAGTGTTGTTTACACCCTCTTTAATGAATTTTCTGCGTTGTAAAAATGATGGAAGGAGTAGTGGCAAACACAGAGATTGTTACATATGGAAGTTGTCATTGTCTGGGAGATTTTCTACTTATGGGTGTTAAGTGCTGTTCTCTCTCTCTCTCTCTCTCTCTCTCTCTCTCTCTCTCTCTCTCTCTCTCAGCAGAGTTGAGATCCAAGCACTATACAAAGTGCTTTTCTTTTTCTGCTCTTCTGCTAAACAACCTGTAGGTGCATTCTATTTGTGGTATACAAGAACACTGCAAATACATAAATGAAAAAGTGTTTTTTCCCTTTTACTTTCTTTAAATAATACCAGATTTTTATTGATCTTAAAAATTAGCTGAAAGTACTGCTTAAGAAGTGAAGCTAGAGAATTGCAATGTTGTTTTTAAAAGCCTGCAACCAACTGTGAGTAAGGAATGATGAGCAAACAGTAAGCACCTTATATAGAAAAGCCCCAGATTTGTGTGATATTCCCTGAACAGGCCAAGGGACTGCACAATAAAAGTGTCATCTGGAAACTTCCTAGGCTGAATGGCAGGAGCACTGAACCAATGTATTTATCATTTCCAGAGAGAGGGAATGAATCGCGCAAGTGACATTATTTTTTTAGAAATGAGCACTGAAATGAAGAAGTGATAAAAAGGAACAAATTGTGGGAGGGAGCAGAACAGTAGCTGTGTAATGCCAACGGGTAGAGCAGTGGAATAGAGATACATTTCTCTTGTAGTGTTTTTAATCCCAGATTACTCAAATGGGAAACTTGCTTTAATTGCACAAGTACAACCAATGACTGGGGCTGGTAATTAAAATGAAAACAAAAACATTTTACTTTGTATCTCCAATGGTAATACACTGGCACAAACTGGATTCTCTCTGGCCATGATATCTGTGTATGGGGCAAATAAGGATAAGAAGAAAAACATTCAAGGCCTTTAAAGGATCAGACTGCTGAAAGGATGGCTAACTGGGTAGTAATTAGTGACTACTGTATATTGGCACTTAAAATAATGTGAGCGTGGGCTGCAAACTTCAAATCCTTCTGTACACTAATTGCATATAATCATGGCAGAATCATTACACTCTGCCTACCTCTGCTGCACGAAAACATTGCTTGATGAAGTTTCTTTATGCCAAGGCATACCTTATGCCTTTTACGATTTGTCCATCTAGCCCAGTCTGCTCTGACTGGGAGCAACTGCCAAGGACTCAGCCAGGGAGCTTTCCTGTCACCTGCTTCGTGATCATTTTGGGTGGAACTGGGTTTTCTTTGGATCAATGAATACGTACTAGTATTTTCAGATCTGAGACCCATCTTTGGCCCTGCGTGCAGGTGGGATGGGATTGTTACTTTTCTGTCCATGTATAGTGGTAATGCTTCTGTTGCAAACCACATTAGGTCCTGCAGTGACCCGGCAATGGTTCCTGACCCTGAAGACCAAATTGGCAAGGTTTTTTTTAATCACATTAAAACTGCAACCCTGTTCACACTTACCTGAGAGTAAGTCAGTGGGGCTTAGTTCCGAGTAGACATGCATAGCATTGTGCTATGATGCTGCAGTCTTGCATTTATCTCTTTGAAGGTGACCCCTACTGAAATCAATGGGATTAACTGTCGGTTAAATGTCCTTATGCTTGGAGGCCAAGTAAGGAACTGCGGTCTAAGCGATTTAACTTCTATGATTAAGATAAAAATAAAAAGCAGAATGCTATTTTATATTTGTTTTTCTAGGCATTGATTTTTTTCCCCTGACTCATTCAGGACCTTCCCCAAGTTTCTAGATTTGTTTGCCTGCCAAGAATTGCAGCAGCCTGATCTACCAGGGAAGCTATCTGTTTCAATAACAATATAAAGTTTTCTTACTGGAAAGACTGGCTAGAGTTCATGAGTTCTGTGGTGGTGGAGAGGGGCCCATGCATTCCCTATGCAAGATGTGAAGGGAGCGTGGACCAAGTGAAGGGAGCAGAAGCAACTACAGAAGGAAGTGGGTAAATCCTGTTCTCAAGGGAATGGGTTTTCCCTGACCAGAGCATATGTTCATTGCCACTCCTGTTGACAAAGCCTTTGAGTTTTTCATACCTCACAACTCAGTCTAAGAAAAAATTATCTTATTAATGCTCAGTTGACAGTTCTGAGCCTTCCCTGTGTTTATGTGCCTGTTGCAATAGTTTGGAGGATGAAGCAAGTGCATTTTTCTTGATTGCAGAATGATTACAGGCTTCGATGTTGGTGTAGGTCTTGTGCGGCATTAAGAAGCAGGTTGCCTTTTGGTGTGATGGCTGCTTCTCTTTGTATGTGTGTAGAAAGAGAGATGTGGCAGCTAACTCTCAACTCGTTTATTACTGCCCTGCTTGGATTGAAACATGTAGATTGGTGGCAACTACCAGAGAAGATCCCAGAGAGCCCTGCTAGGGTGAGTCTTACCTCTGAAATTTAAAAAGTAATTTAACAATACTTCTTAACATAACAAGAGCGTAACAAGAGCTGTTACTTACTCATGACAGAACCCCACAATGAATACTTCATATTATGAGAGCCATGCTTGTTTTATGGTTCCTGAATTTAAGAATATCATCATTTTATTTTTTATAATTGTGTACTTTATCCATTGTCCAAAAAATTCAAGGTACATCACAGGACATATGGAAGAGACAATCCATGTCCAAGGGGTTTACAGCTGGAAAGGACAAATTAGGCACAGAATGTATGAAGGGGCAGAGATACAAGGCAATTGTTCAAGAACCACATACAAAAAAGCCTGCTGTTGGCTAATCTGTATTCTTTCCAAACACTGGACCTGTACTGACATTACTTCCACTTGCTATATTTGTTTCCTCTCCGAATACCCTAAGCTGCCTTCACCTGTTGATGCTCTGAGTGCCTTCCATTTAACACTCATAACACTCAAAACAGATACTGATCTATTTGCAGCAGTGCTGGGGTCTGGAAGCCGGCCCCTACCTTTCCATTGCTCCTTGAAGCTCTACAAAAATTTGCAAACCCAGTCTGAACAGATCTCATGGTGGGAGATTTAAAAAAAACCAGAGTGAAAATATGCAGTGAAGGCTAAATTAGCACCCTAAAAACCTCTAATTTGTAAACACTGCCTCAATGGAGAACATGCTGGTTCCCCATTAGCTTCTCATATCCTCTGTTCTCCCAGAGCCCAGTGAAGTGCAATTCTGTGGCAGCTGTACTTCTAGGGCTGACTTACTAGTGAGTATATTCTAGCAAAGCAATTCACACTCTCCTCAGCCTCACTCCCCAGAAAATAAAAGGAAGTATAAGCTGAAACTAAATGAGCCTTACTAACAAGGCACCTATTGCAAAAGAGCATTTAACATCGGGAGTTATATTTGACCTTTCCATGGATAACATTTTGATAATACTTGTATTTGGTGTGTGCTTATCAACGGAATTACCCGAAAGAAAAAGCCAAAGTACAGAAGTTCTTCACTTGCTTGATAATTAGCATGAATAGCTACATAAAATGGGGGCAGAGTCTCTCAAAGGGATGGAGAGAAACAGTGACAGTTCACAAGGGAGTGAACCGTTCATCATCTGCTGCTGTGTAGACTCCATTTATCTGGCCAGCTTTTATACCTAAGGAATCACAGGGAATTCCATTTTCCATTGTTATGGCTGTATCACATTTCTGTCCTAGAGCTTCTCTTTCTTCAATCTTCTTATTATCTCTGAAAACAGAAGAGAATAAAGTTATAATGATCATCAGAATGCACGGCCTGAGAAACAAGAAACAAAAATCATTCTAATTGGCCTAAACTTGGGTTAGAGTCCAACTCCATGGAGTAATATTTCGTGGTAAGGTCCTGTACGACATCAGACTGCTGGTTGGGCGGTGCGGGGAGAGAGAAAATGACATATTTAGTGCTTCCCTCACAAAAGTGCCCCCTCCAAACCTCTCCCCTCCCCTCCCCCCCCCCACAAAATTAGCATGTGGGGAAGAAGACTAGGACACTTTTTCCTGGAAATTCAGTGCAATTTAAAGTAAAGAAATGGGGAAATATGCAATGCAATCTACAAAATGGTATTCCAGAAACTACCAGCACATGATAATTCTGAGTGTATCATTCAACTTATAATTCAAATTTTCCTCACGGTTTCCATCACAAGTGTACATTGCCTGAGTTCAGACATCATGTAGCCCATAATCGTGGTTTAAGTATGGACTGACTGTGGATTGTTGCTTAAACATGGGTTGTCAAGTTTTCTGAACCCAGCCAAGACAACAAACTGCCGTGAACAATTTTCCATTCACAACCTGACCACAAACCGTGGGGTGTTTTGTGTGTCGTTTGTAGTGAGCAGCCGTGACTAGCTAACACAGCTTGGTTCAGATGACATAACAGCTCATGGTTCAATGACAGCGCTTGTGTGTGGGTTACCATGTTGACCTACCCAGTCACTCTTGTTAAACATGTGTTTATTCAGTAAATAATAGACTATTGATCTTTAATAAAGACACCATCTGTTTTCTAGACTAGCTTTTCTTCAAAACAATAAGAGCAATGAACCTCTTGCAGATCTTCCCTGCAACAGCCATTATTATGTCAAGGCATCTTGACTAGCAGGAACAAGTTAGCAAGCTCTGCTGTGTTTATTTCATGATTTATTTTTCAACCTTGAAGATCATTGATTCATAGGAAAAGATCCTCCCAGCTCATAATAGCTGCAGTGTCAGCTTCTAAGAGGAGATAAGGGACTCAAAGGTCTGCTATAGCACCTTTTCACCCTCAGAGAACATACTGTAACAGCCTCAGTCAGGACTTCTAAACCACAGATATTAGCAACCATAAAAATATATTGTTCTGCTTGAACTTCTTGGATGTAGAGACTGGCTAAAAATAGATGATGGAGAGGGCTTCTCCTGAACTGCAATATAAACTTGCACGATCTCCAAAAGATTTGTTCACATGTGCACCTTACAGTTTTACATCTCCCATGTCATTCACCATGGGTTTATTCTCACACTCAGTACTAAGTCAAGCTACCCAGTTTGGCTTCTATTCACTCAAAACAAAAACCGAAGGAAAAACAGCAAAGAGGCTGAAATGACGTGTAGCTTTTTTTTACTATGATTACCTAATTTTTCTCTACTTGTTTTCCACCACTCAAGGAAGCTCTGACTTTTCCAAGGATGGAGAAAATGCTAAGTAACACCTGGGTTTATATTTTAAAAAAATGGGAGATCAACTACTGATTCTTGTTTTTTGCAGTCCTAGGAGCAGATCCAGATGAAACCTGAACATCACGGTACCTGGCAGAACCCAGTTTGAATGTCTGCAACCCCGCTTCCCTTAATTCATCTTAAGACTCAGCCTGTACAAACACCAAGCTCTTCTACATGTACTTTCAATTTCATTCCATAGTTATGATCTGAGCACATGAAGAGTGTTTCCTCTCCAACTTTTCTACTGCATAAGCTCTAGCTGGAACTTTGATAGAGAAAAATAACACAAATTTAAAAAAGAACATCAATTTCATAATTAAATGCTGCATTTTTCCTACTTACACCCCCCCGCCCCCCACTGGAAGTGCTAGTTAAATACAGAGACAAAACTGCAACAATATTTTTCAGATTTTTCATCTAGCAAGCTATAAAAAACAGCAGGTAGGGAATGATGAGCACACAATAAATGCCACATGTAGAGAAACCCATCATGATTCCAACATCAGCTCTACTCCCCCACTTTTATTCGCCACTCAACTATTTGTGTCTCAGTCTGCCTGAGATCGGGAGATCCCAAAAGCTTGCACATCTTATTTATTTATTTAAAAATTTTCTATACCCTCACAGATGTCTCTGGACAGTTCACAACAAATTAATGCAATAAAATAAAAATAAGAGTAACAGTTTTCTATGATGATACTGTAACTTAATACAGAATTACACTAATGTCAATTTGGGAATGTTTCCTATAGCCAAAATGGCTCTCCTTGCTTCTTGCTGCTATATTCATCATGCAATGATTTGACCACATCTTCTTGTCAGATCCATTAGGGCTTCAGTGGAGTTGAGGGAAGTACTGTATGTACCATCTGTTCCTGTCTGGAATACACGGTCTCAAGATATCCTGTTTGGTGGAGATGAAGTAGGTCTCCATATGCAAGTCACACTAAGAAGCTTTGCCGCAGCTTCTCCATTCTTTCATTCATATCTGTGATGCCCATTTTGGCATTCCTGGAAGATGAGGCCCATGCCTCCTTTCTCTGGCACTGAGGTGTCAAAATGAGCAGGGGAAAGTTTTGTCCCACTTCAACAGTCCCAAGCAGCAGCCCCTATACCTATACCTCTTAGTCACAGAACCCGATGAAAGTCACTCCCTTTCAAGAGAGAAACAAACGCATTGCATTGTGGGCACAATGCTAGTATGCAGTGATCACCATGTGAATTTGACAAGATAAAATCTTCTTGCCGTGATGCACTGTAGTGCGCAACTTCCTGGAGACCGAGGGCATGTTTTCCCCATGGAAATCCCAGGGGCTGCACCCCTTTCCCTGCTGCTCATTTGCAGTGAAGGAGCAGCAAACAGGGAAGAGAGGCAGTGGCAAACCACCCACAGTTTCTTGTTCAAACCAAGGACCTCCTTTCCCTCTTTTACGGTTCCTCTTATGCTGCGCTGGCACCAGATTGAGCAAAAACATCCAGGAGATGCTGGTGTGCCACGTGGTGCCCGGTGGTGCTGCAGGGAATTACCCCAAATACAAGCCGCTTTGCACATTCAGCTTGCAAGGGAGAGCACGGCTGCAGCTTACTTCCTTTGCAGGTCATGTGATTGTTTGCTTATTTATTTAAAGAATGTATAAGCTGGCTTTTAGCATAAACCCTCCCAGCACGGTGTACAAAATACAAAACCACAACACGCAATAAAATTCTAAAACCAATAGTAACATCAAAAGTAGCCATTAAAATCAGATAACACCATATGTCCCACAACACCAATCAAATCCTAATTCAGTGATGGAACGAGGTAAACAGGTCAGTCTTTACGGCCCACTTCACTTCAGATCACAGCATGATCCTTTGCCTTTTTTATTTTCCCTTGACTTTATGAAATTATTTTAACTAATTAATAAATAAATAATTAGTTAATAAATGGTTAATAATTTTAATATTGTCCTTCCTTGTTCTTAAACTGTTGCCTTTGGAGTCCTGATGGCAAGGTGAAAAGTCATCCTTCATATTTTATGTAACAGAGGAAGCAAATTAAACAAGCAAGCAAAAACATGCATAGAACATTCAGCCTTGGAATTCTGAACTGATACAACACTGGACGACACAAGATGCTCACCTTTTCTGCTGACGGATTCCAGATACTATAAGGAAAAGAATTCCAACCAAAGTGATGCAAAGAACAACACCAAATGCAATCAACCAGTTTGGTAAAGACTGTTCAGCTGATGGAGCTAAAGTTGACGAGACTTTCAGGAACTGCAGTGTGTCATCACTGAGTAAAAAAGCACTGTTGATTCGGTTTCGGTTCATCCTTGAAAGAGATACAAAGTATGGCATGTGATTCATAAATATAAATGCAATAAATAAGAAAGTTACTATTGGCTGAGCACAAGGAACAGATAAAAAGGTAATGACCTGTCCCCAGTCATGCATGCACATTTCATATCCAAATTAGATGCCTGCATTATGTGGAACGTGGTATGTGGGACCATCCCTAAAGATGGTCCAGAAGCATTAGCTGTGGCTGCAAAGCTTCTGATGAGAGCCATATTAGACGAACCTTGTATTGCCCTCACTGGCTACCCATCTGCTTTTGCAAGTGGTCTAAATTCAAGCTGCTGGCCTTAACCTTAAATTCCCTAAGTATTATGGAACCAGAATATCTCTGGAATCATATCCCTGTGTATGAATCTGCCCTGGGACTTTGTTCCACTTCAGAGACCCACTTTAGGTTCCTCCAACATTTACAATAAGGCAGGCAGGAGCCCAGGAAAGCACCTTACAGCACCCACAATTTAAAATAGTTTTCCAGGAGAAGTACACCAAGTTTCCCCACTGCTTTTACAGAAGCAGTGAAGACATTTTTATTAAGGTGTACTTCATATTGATTCATCTTTGCATCTGCTGCTGCTTGTAACTGCTATTTGTTTTAACAGCTGCTTCTTGCCTTATAAATGTGATCTTTTGGGCCCTATTTTCTTGGGTTTTCTATTATTTTGATTTTATGCACACCACCTTATATAGCATTGGAAAAAGGCAGAATGAGAATGGTTACAACTTTGCTTTGTTGAAGCATGAGGGGTAGAAAGGCCGACAGCAAGAACGTGAAAGGAAGGCATGGTCTGACACAAATCAACATGCTAGGGAGATTTGAAGGAGATGAGATACATCAGACAACTGCCAGCTAACATCTAAGCCAGTAGCACTGCCTCTTTCCTCTGTCTGGATTTTATGGGCTCTGTTGCAGCAGCAAGTCTCTAAACTGGGCTGATTTGAGGCATACAAAAGAAGCAGTGCTCAAAGTACAGGGGCTCATGTCTCCTAAAGAACATAAGAAAATCCATGCTGCCACAGACTAAGGGCCCATTTGGTCTCTCAGTCTGTCTGCACAGTGGCAACACAACTGCCCATGGGAAATGTACAAGCCAACCATGAGTACATAGGAAATGTTCAAGCCAACTTGTGTCCCTTCCGCAAGTGGCGTACATCCTCCCTATGATGCTCAAGGCAGGCAAATATGATCACTGTACCACGTAATGGGAGCGCATTCCACAGCTGAACTATCAGCTTCTTCTGCTTTTAACTGGCAGCTTTACTGAGACTTCTTTTTCTATTTTCTCTGCAGGAGGAAGCATGCATGGGGTGGGACTGGGAGCTGACGTTTTATCTTTCTATGCCTTTCTATATATTCCATCATCCAGTCACGAGGTGGTGCCATGGTAGAGTTGCAGTAGAGCAGAATTGTAACAATACACCAGACTTTCCTTCAAGTTTGTTCCACATTTCAAATTTAGCTGGTTTTCCTCACCTAAAAAAGGTGGGAGGAAAGCAGTGAAAATGGCTAAAAAGCACAAGAAAGGCCTTAGAGGCTGACAGTGTCGTGAAAAGGACCCACGATCTTCCAGGAGTGAATGAATGCAAGATCACAATAAATGCATCATGTAAAGAAGCTTGTTTGCTGTGCTTTCTAAATGCTTTGGGCACATCTTGGCCAGATTTGAAGGATATGAGGTTCTTGTGGGTTTCCTTAAGGTTCTCCTAGCTTCCCTCTATAATTTAAGTACTGGCCAGTACTTTTGTTAGTAACTGTCTGTCCCTTAGCAGAACAATGGGCATTTCAGAATAACTGAACATGTCTTCAGGCACTGGATACTTTAAATCCAAGGTGCTAGAATGGCATGTCACTAATGCAGAAAGAGATTTATGGTAAAGCTGCTTATACAGGGCGAATGCTTGAAAGTACAACAGCAAAAGCACATTCCACCATTCTTATCGTGGTCCAAGAAATCTGTAATCGCTTTCCTTCCACTAATGCAGTGTAGTTGGTTTTGAACTTCTGTGTAGAAAACAATTTAATCTGCTCATAAGCTTAAAAGTTAATCTTTCCCAAAGAATGCAACCTCGTTCCTCGCCACATTCAGTTTATTCAACAAGAAGCATTACATTTCTAAACGATAACATGATTTTGCCTCCAAAGACTAAGTTTAACTGCAACTTAAAACATGCGTACGCACACACACACAATCTATTTTCTTTGGAATCTTCCAAAACTTCACGGATGCCTTGCTTATGGTTGCTACCATCAACAAATTCTTTATACATAATTGACCAAGGAGGTCACAAAATGGATTATTTTTCTTTCCCACCATTAGTTTTTTCCCAGCTTAGAAATGAGACAATGAAAAACAGGGTATTTTCACTGTGCTTTATATAACCATGTGGTAGCAATAGTTCTTACAATGATTCAAGACAAGCTTTTTTTGAAACCTCAGAATGATTAAAGGGCTTTGATATAGACATTCACACTAATACAGAACTGCTGGGTGCTTGAGATTGGTTGTGAGGGGTTGCTAATTGAAAGGCATTCCTCAGTCATTCTAACTTTTCCTGCTTATCATATTTTCTGTTGCAGGAAAAAGATAGGGGAAGTGGTAGGAAAGGCCAGGAGGATCACAGGTGGAAAATAATGTCTAGATTGTTTTCATAAAATTCCATGTTTCAGGCAGGGTGGAAGTGCAATAAAAACCATATCTGGAAACAGCCTTGGATAGGGACATGGACACCCCTGTTCAGTTGCACCCTGTTCAAGCCCCTGTGCAATGATAAAACCACTGAACAGCATTTCGCATCTTTCTCTTGCAACATTTCCCAGCAGACACAGTTGCTGGGAGGTGATCAATGCAGCTCTGGACCCTTTTGGCTGAAGACAAGATACAAATGCCAGTGTGGTGTTGAGGTTAGAGTGTTTGATTCAGGCTCTAGTCCCTGCTCAGCTGCTTCTGGCCACTTTTGGACTCTCAGCCAAACCTACCTTGCAGGGTTGTTGTGAAAATAAAATGGAGAGGAGGAAGATTATGAAGGTAAACCTGGGTTCTTTGGAGGAAAAATGGCAGGATATAAATATAATAGTAGCAGTAGTGATAAAAATGTCAATACATTTTGTTAAAACAATACTAGCAGACAAAACATTTGATTACAAGGAAGTTTGTGCAATGATATGAATGGTCACATCCATATCATACTATTGTAGTACCTTATGGCTGCTTCCACATCACTCCTGGGAAAAGTTGTAGCTTTGGTGGATGAATTAGTGACCACGAACCAAAATGATACCCGATCTGTTTTATTGCAAAGCAATACATTGGAACTTCTGTGGATGGTTAAAAAAGAAGGGATGATCAGGAAAGAACAGCTCATGGCAATGCAGAATTAAGCAGTCGAAAGAAGGGGGAAGGGTCTATTCGAAAAGCAAGCCCTCTTATCTTGAAAGTCTTGGCCTTGAACTCAATAAGACGGGGGAACTTGGAGTAACTTCCTTGGCTGTATTCCATAGTGACATCTTCTGGTTGATTAACAACATGGTAAATACTTAAAGTGCTGATTTATGTTGGGTTTTTAAAAATACATTTTGTATTATTATTACAGATTATGTAGGCTGGATCCAGATTAATTCATAGCTAGAGTAAACCAATTAGGATCAATGGGACAAGTAACTCAGAGCTAATATGAATTCCACTGATTCTAGCGATCTATTCCAAGTAGGTCTATTCTGGATCCAGCACAGAACCATCCACCAACTACAGCATTTTACTTAATGAATTGCTTCTTCTGATTAATCCTCTGATAAAATGTAAAACTCGATCTTCACACATACACAGCCTTTAGGTTGTCTCCATCCCAAACTTAGTCTTTGCATTATTCATTTATTGTATACACATACCACTATTCCAAAGCCAACCAAGGCACTGGCAAGAATTTTAAAACCCTGCATAATACATACAGACATAATAAAATGCTAGAAATATTTTTAAGAGCCATAACAATTCCAAAAGCCAAACTGAAAGGGTATGTCACAACCCTCCTTTCCGAATGCAGAGAAAGCGGAACCAGTGCAGAACAAGCATGTTTCAGCACAGGAAAAAGACAACCGGGCTTCTACGGGGAGTGTTCACAAGGGCCTCTCCTGCCAATCTGAAATAGAGCCATTCAATACCGAGAGTTGTCCCATGGATGCAGGGCCATGGTGCACCTCTGTCAGTGCTGTAGCTGACCTTGACACTGATTCTGCTTCCAGACCTCTGCAAAGTTTTGCTAGGTTTTTGCAAACCCTGGGCCCTGGATTGAAGTTCCACAGGGAAGCCACAAATCTACTGTGCAATTATGATAACTTGGCTGGCATTTCTGGGAAAAGTATGAACTACCTGATTAAAAACAACCACCTAATTACTCTGGCATCATATCTGTTAAGCACAGTTGAATGTTAAGATTGGAGCCAAGACCACCATTTTTAATTAACATCAAGTGTTTTTACTACTTGCCTTGCCTAAGAAGAAAGTAACTTGATACACAATAGAAAGGCTAAGTTTTTTAAGTCAGAGATTATGGGAATGAAAGTTATAAGCACAACCTACAGAAAAGGTTATGAGGACCTCCATTGTAGAACTAATATGACAGATCTGTTAAGCAGAAAACAGAAAGTGGTAATTCATCACTGAAAAAAAGCTTTGTCGAAAAGTTATTATTAATTCAGCTAGATTTGAAAAAATACATTAATGTTGGGAATTTTTCAGCTTGCTGTAGCAAAAAACAAACCCACCATTCTGGCTGCAATAAATTTAAACCTGCTTAGAACAAATGATACAGGAGAGTCTGTGTCAAGCTAAATAATGATGCTGAATAGCTGATATTATTCTATCAGTTTCCAAAGGCTGGCCAAGTGAGTAACATTTAGTAACATTCTAAAATGTGCAGGCAGTTCTGTTTCTAAAAAGCCACAGGATACAAAACTGCCGATACATCGTCTCCCTAAGGCAGGGATAAGCATTGACCAGTGACACACTTAGGTCAGCATTCAGTTTTATAGCAGCAGATAAGGAGGGATGGCCTTCATTCTCATCTTTTCTTGCCTTTAACCAGTGTTCTATTTGTTTTGATAGGAAGAGGGTAAAGTAATTGAGATTTTGTACCATGATAGTAAATCTTGTTAGTTTGGTTCTTCTCCTGTTACTTTTGCCCATTTTTCTCCCCACTAACTTTGCAACCTGACACATGGTGCGCAAAGCCAAAAGATCACATAGGATTATAGACCACAACTAACAATTTTGCAAAAGAGCAGTGATCGTAAGGAGCCTGCTAAGCACATGCGCCCTGCACCCTTGGGGAATGTGTGGCTGGCAGGTGGCACTTTAGAAGATTCCTTTCCTTAGGACGTCTTCCTATTTATCCATTTTAAGTGGCAATTTTGCAAATGGACACAGAATTCACAGGAAACAAACACTCATTTGTTTGCTTTATTGTTTAAATGGACCACTAAAATGCACAGATGGACCAGAACATCCTTATCAGCTTGGATGATACAGGGAACTTAATTTCCTATATGTGGGCAAACAGGAGACGCGCCATAGCTCAGTGGTGGAGTGCCTCCTTTGCATGAAATGCAGAAGACCCTGGGTTCAGTCAAAGCATTGCTCTAGTATCCTGTAGCAACCAGACAGGAGTGCCAAGCAGCAGTGTCTTCAAGGTCACTGCTGTTGACGCCCCACTGCTGCCAAGATGCCAAAACTGCAAGTGGGCATTGGGAAGGCAGCACATGGACAAAGGAGGAAAGCTCCAGCGGCCAATCACAGCACAGCTGGAGCCACCTCAGCGGACCTGGATGGTAGAGAACGCAGCCTGGAGAGTCGGTTGCAGATGTGGCTGCTCTTGACACATAGTTCACTGGCAGAAGCCATGGGAAGACCTGGAAGCTGGGTTCAGACATGCAATCAAGCCGTGATGAAGCATGGAAACCTCAAAGCAAAATGTTGTTTCTCTCTGTGGTTCCACGGATACCATCTTTACCATTCTTCATCACTCTTGCTGAGTTCGTATGTAATGGCAAGCAATGCCACCATGGCTTCCACCATGACTTGTCATTACATGAAGACCTGCACTCAGTGTAGACAATGCCAAGTAAGATGGACCAATGGCCTGTCTTTGTATAAGGCCGCTTCCTATGCTCCTATACTGTACTGTGACCCCTCTGTTGTACTGTCAGATCAATGTCACTGTCTTATGAGAGTTGGGAGAAACTATTACCAGCTTCATCAGACACTGAAAACTGATCAGCTGTGAAACATTGCCAGCCCTATGGCATGGGAGCATCCATCCCACCTGATGACTGAGTACACTAACTGGAAAATTTGGTATACTTACTGAATGGTTTCTTGTTTGGAATATCTTCTCATGGCAAAAGCCACCATTGCTTTAAATAGATATTCTTCAGTAGCATCCCAGCTATACTGTAAAGAAACACAAAATGGACATGGATTGGGGTGAGCAATGCACAGGCTGCATGTTCTCTTGCTAGATTTTTGTGTTTGGGCAGGATACTGCCCTTCAAACACTGCTGCTCAGTGTATAGCTGGCTTGAAAACAAGGAGTGTGGGAGAGTGTGCCTTGTTTACAAGCAGAATCACACTCCCATTTCCCGTCTAAATGATGCACATACTCCCTGGAACATCACTTTGTCCAATTCTGCACTACCATATTTTGGTGGCAAATTCAGAAGTAGTAGGGAGGGGGTGGTTTCCAGCTGAGCAACACAGTTGCCCACATCTGCTATAAGTAGAGCTCTTTCCACCTGTCATGGTGAGATGGGGAACAAATTACATTTGTTCCTGATGTTCATGTAATTACGTTTATGTGGCCAAGAGAACAATGTGTTATTTGTGGGGCTGTCTACAGATAGTTCAGAAATGTCAGCTGGTTCAGAATTGCCATAGAGATCAAACTGGGAGGCACCGAACAGCTGAAAGTGTTACTAATTTATGAAAATAAAAGTTTATTTCCAGGTACAATTCCAAATGCTGTTTTTGACCCATGTCATTCCACATGATCTAGGACTTGGCATCTGATAGAGTGCCTATCTCTGTATCTCCAGCAGAAGCCTCGATACAGCTTCCCCATTATCAGGGTAAAGCTGGTGGCTACTGGGGCAGGGTCTTTCTTATGGCTATGCATGCAATCAATGGGCACTCCATCACCTATCTAGTCACCTGGCACCTATCTAGTTTGCATTTGGAAGTACCCTCTCTTTGCCCTGCTATTTGATCCATTCTAATATACTGTTTCTTGGGTAGATTTTACTATGTTGGGATTTTATGGTTTTTTGTTTTTTAGTCTGATTGGGATAGTTTAATGTATTACAGATAATTTTTAAATTAAGATTTTTAACCCACCTGATTTTTAACCCACCTGGTATGCAGACTTGTTCTCCTGACATCAACAAAATATCCAAATTGTATGGTAATCTATATTAGGTTCTTTTTAATTTTAATCTAATGCATAACTGATTTTATATTAAATATGCCTAGTTAACTTCACCAATCCCTCTCTCATTGGTTTATATTTTCATGTGCAATAAGAAGATTAAGGACACCATGTAATGCATGTGTGAACAGGAAAAAAAATCTGCAGCTCCCAGCTTGGACTTTTAGGGGGGTTTTCTCTTCAAAAATGCATAGGATTGTGCTTTGAGGCTGCAGTCTTCTTCCTGGGAGCAGATTCAGGAGACTTCATAACAAAGATGGTGTAGGTGCTAAGAATCAGGAGAGATCCACCCTCTGCCCTCTTTGTCCCTTTGTTTCATAGAGCTTTTCCACACAAGGCATTTACTGTGCAACTGTGATTCCTTCTTATGGTTGTTTATGGGATTTAGACACTACAGGACTCTGCAGGTTCACTTTTGTTTTCTGAGAGCACTTTCTGTAGACTACCACCTAGGGGCTATGTAGGGGAATAGCAGGGAATGGAAACCATAGAGCAGGGTTCTCAAACTCGTGGCCCACGGGCCAATTGTGGCCCGTGGGATGATATTTTGTGGCCCCCACTTGATATCAAAGTTTAGTGATAGTGCGGCCCGCGCTTTTTTCTCACATGCACCTGCGTGAGTCATTACCCTGGGCGCAATGTTCCCTCTAAGCTGCGCGCCAGGATGGGCGGGGCACAGCGGAGGGGCCCTGCGGCCTTCAAAGTGCCGGCAGCGCCCGGGCCGGCCTCCAGGAGCCATGCGGGATGAGCGGCCCATCACTACCGCTGCCACCCAAGGCTGACCACCGCGGTGTCCAATTACTAAATATTGGAAAAATAAGCAACAATGATGAAAATAACGAATTATACAAATAAATGACCTGCCAAAGAATTTAATGAAAAAGAAGAAAGCTTATTATGAGCAACTGAACTAATATTTAAGAAAACAGAATTTGTAAAAATATCATTAGAGACCAGTATTTCATGCTAAAGTTATGACATTATTTACAATTGTTTTGATAATTTAGATTAATCTGTGGTTTACTCTTAAGTGAGGATTGATTTATCTGTCGCTAGAGGAGACAGAATTTTTTCCTTGATAGATGTTGAAATTATATGCTATATTTTTGTAATATCCTTTGTTATCCTTTTTCTTCCCCCTCCTCTGTGTGTGTGTGTGTGTGTGTGTGTGTGTGTATTCTTCCTTTTTTATTTGACTCTTATTTCTTTTTTATGATAATTAAAATTGAAAGAAAGAAAGAAAGAAAGAAAGAAAGAAAGACAGAAAGAAAGAAAGACAGAAAGAAAGACAGACAGGCAGACAGGCAGACAGGCAGGCAACACCAAACTCTCCTTCAAAAGAAAAAAGGAAAAGATGTACTACAAGCTTGTACTGGAAAGCAGCAATTTTTGTTTTAAGATCATCCAACAAATTTGATCAGGAGTCTGCTCAGGGCCAGTGATAGGCCATGTCTGTTATATTGGCATACCAGTTTGAATGACGGCAGCCATGTGTCCTACTTCATTAAACAGAAGTAAAATACAACTGAAATACAACGCAGAAAGATGGAAGCACCCTATACAGGACATCTGTTGACATATGAATGATTATTGCCAGACCTGGAGAAGGTGAGAGCCCTTATGAAGATGATGCCCATATCACAGGCTGTCCAAGTGCCTCACTGGGATGACATCTGTTCAAATTCTATGTATGCTTGTCTGGCACTTGTGAGGCACTGAGGCTGTTACCACATTATGGGCACATTATGGGCCAAGCAGAGCCATTCAAAAAATGAAAAAACTCATTTGCAAGAGCCCAAGACGGAAGCAATACAATCCAGCTGAACAGCTGGTCTTGCGACCTGACACTCAGAAGGAGGCCTCGGTGCTGAACCAGTGGCTTCTGTTAGTAGAGCAAAGACTGAAACAGGAGGAAGGCATGCAAATATGGAAAAGGACTTGCTAGAAATATTGTTTGCACTGGGACGGTTCCATCAGCTCACCTTTAGACAGCAAATAGATGTGCACTCAGATCACAGACCATTAGAGAGTGTAAGGAATGCTTCTGAGAGACTTCAGCACATGCTGTTGAGACTCCTAGCTTATAAGCAATATAAGGAATTGCCCAAGAAAATCCCGGCAGGTGGCAGACACACTAAGTGTCTAGATAAAGCATACTTTCCAGAGATCAATACAGAAGGTTCTTCAGAACAGAAGATACAGTTCATTAATATGGTAAGAGCTTCCCAGCTATAAAAGCGTCCTCAGAGCAATATAGCAGAGCACAGAACATGAAGTGCTTCAAGCAGCTGAACAAATCATCTTAGAGGGCTGGTCACAGCAAAAGGCACAAAATATCACCAGAAGTTTCCACATATTTCCCTCTGTACACAGGAGAAAATTCTGTTTAAGGGATGCAGGATAGCAGTCCACTTCTGAAGAGAGAGTAGGAACCAAATCCATGTCTCACCTGGGAGCAGAGTTAGGCTAAAGGCAAGCCCAGCAGTGTATCTCCTGGTCAGAGTATATCTAATGCTCATCTGAGAATGTGCATGGAACACTGTGAAGTGTGCAAAGAATACAGCGACAAAAAGCCAAAGGATATAGCAAAGCCTCATGACATTCTCTGCCAGCCTCGGATGAAGGAAGGAACAGGGTTATTCAGTGTCAATGGCTAAAACTATATGGTCACACTATGTTACTCTAATCAGGAATCTATCTATCTATCTATCTATCTATCTATCTATCTATCTATCTATCTATCTATCTAAGATATTTGTACGCCGTCCTTTGCGAGAGCCTCAGGACGGCTTACACAAATACTAGACTCTGTTCTCAGACAATAGCCCACAATGCAGTTCAAAGGAACTCAAACAGTTCTGCACTGAATCGGAACTCTAGCGTAAGACATCATCATAAGACAGAGCCACGGGACAGCTAAATCCATAGGAAAGACAGCATAAAACTTCTTGTGGGAAGCAAGTAGGACTGCAGGGACAAATAGGATGGTGAACTAAAAGTTTGCTGCCCGTGAGAGATGGTTTGCTACAAATCTAGGTTGTGGGGCGATGTATATACATGGAAGCAGATAAAAAACACAACAGTCCCAACTAGCACGATTTAACAAAGGAGCCAAGATTTGAGACCATTTGCAAACAGGAAAGGGTCTGGCTACAACCAGCAAGTCCACTTGTTAAAGAACAGCAAAAAGTTACCCTGGAAATTGCACTGGGAGACCAGTCCTATGAGGTTGTCACAGAGAGTAGAACAGAAGGCAACTGAGGACTGCTGGCAAAAGAAAACACGATGATCAAAAGATTTCAGGATCAGGACCAAGACAAATTTGATAGTGGATCCCATGTTGAGAAGAATTATACTATGGATTCCACAAAGGAAAGAAGCACATGAGCGGAGTCCAGTCCACAAAACAAAGATCCTGACAAAACAGAATCAATACAGTGCTCACAACCATTAAAGAAGCAAGAAATGGTAGACTTGTATAATGACAACTATATTTGGATGACTATGAGCCCTAAGAGCAATATCAGGTAGTGGTAAAAGCTAGGATTTTATTATGAGTTGTATGAGAGCAACCTCTAGACCAAATCCTGTAAAGAGCCACGTTACTTGTTTTGAAGTGTTGAAGGAAAAGATGTATAAATGTGTATGGAAGTAAAGCCAGAATCAGTAGAGAGTTGGGGTTTAAAACAGGAACAGGAAGTGAGGGAAAGGAGGCAGAGCCAGTTCCATTTGCACCCTCTGGCTTCGAAGTCTTCATGGGGACTGGGTGACCAAATGTCATCTTGACAGTCCTTGACTTGGCCATCTTCCAGAACCTTGTTTTCTATTGGCTTCCACTGACCCAACAGGTGAAAGGAGTCAGAGGAAATTTGTGCTACATCCCTACAGCTCATGAGGTGTGTGGCAGGAGCTATCTAGGTTTCTCCTGTTCTGATAGGGAGTGTGACTAAGTAGGATCAGTTGGCAAGTTTTTATTTTCAGGGCAGCTTATTTAATTTTATCCCAACATATTGCTTGCATATTACTCAACTATGTCTGCTGTTTCCTTCTTTGGGACAGATGTCTAAAGGTGCATCTAAAATTCTAGTAAAGAAATGCTTCCATTAGATGAGCCCTTTAGACAGATTTATGGCGGAAGAATTATGGCCGAAGTTCTCTCCCGCAAGCAGTTTACAATGTAGGGGATATCAGATGGATTCATCTGTCTGTCAAATGTAAACAATGAGACATGCTGCTCAATAAGACAGGCAGCAATTCTGTGAACACCATCTGCCCCTTTGAGGTTGCTTATGCAGCTTCAATAGACTTAATGGGCTTTAATTTCTTTCTAATGTATCACAAGAACTGCATCAGCTGCATTTTTATGAGATGAGACCATGGATGAGGCAAATATGTCTGAGTATTGATTCACACTGTTTTAAAATGTATCATAAAGATTACAACAGGGAATCCTGAGATGCCATTTTAAAATTACCAGAAACTACAGCTATGTAGGAACTCAGCTGTCCTATTTCTCTTGCTCTTTAAAGATTTACACCAGGGGTCTCAGACTCAACTTACCTGGGGGCTGCTGGAAGTAGAGTCTGGGTGAGGCTGGGCCACATCAAGTATTCCACAAAAAAAGGATTTCAAGTATTCCAAAAAAAGTACAACTGATCCAATCTTCTCAATCTTTACTAATAATAACTCAGAACATGAACGGTTCTTCAGAACATAGGCTTCTCTTACTTCCTCCTACTCCTTGCTGCCAGAGACCTGACAGCGCTTCCTCTTACACAGCTGAGCCACATTTGGCTTGAGGGAGGAAGCAACTGAGACCCTCAGTATGGCTTGAAGATGCTCATCAGTAAGTTTGAACCTGAACTTTGACTTATTAAAGTTCATGGTGGAGAAGAGCTTTTCACACAGATAGGTGCTCCCAAAAAGGCACATGGTCTGCTTGAACATCCGCGGTGGTGGTGGGCCGCTCATCCCGCGTGGCTCCCGGAGGCCGGCCCGGGCGCTGCTGGCGCTTTGAAGGCCGCAGGGCCCCATCCCAGCGCGCAGCTTAGAGGGAACATTGCGCCCAGGGTAACGACTCACGCAGGTGCGTGCGAGAAAAATGCGCGGGCTGCACTATCACTAAATTTTGATATCAAGTGGGGGCCACAAAATATCATCCCACGGGCCGCAATTGGCCCGCGGGCCGCGAGTCTGAGACCCCTGGTTTAGACCTTTTAATTGCTTTCAACTAACTCAGCCTGCCCCATATTACCACAACATCTTTTGAAAGATCCTGATTGGCTGGATCTGAGTGTGTGTGTGTGTGTGTGTGATGCCCTTTGTGAAGAAATCCTGTCAAAGACCAATAGGGGCCTCCACAATCCTATTCTCTATCTTGTTTCCATATTAATTCAGTAATGATAATTCAGTTTGGAGTACTTAAGAGAAAATCCACCCATCCAGCCATCCTGTGTAGCTGTGAAGTACACATAATTGCATTGTGATTAATTAAAGCATACTTAAGTTCAATTTTCTACAAAGCAAGGGTTGGAAAAATCATCTCAGGTTTTCTAGTATGGACACTTTCATCTCATTTGTGGAATCCTGTTGAGGTTTGGGACATATTCTACTTGTAAGCTTCCCCTGTCTCCTCATAGCTTCTTCTCTCTTCCTACAGGAAATCCATCAAAGAGGGAAATAAAATATGAAGTTGCTGCATAATGTTCCTGATTGGTAATGCCAAAATCTTTCCATCTAGAAGCACCTTAAAAGGCTGGATCCTGCCTAGTTGTGACTGAAATGGATTGGCTCAAATGTTTAAAATGGGTTTAATCATATTAGTTTGCTTCTGCTTACTAAAGACAGACTCAAAGACAGCTTTCCATTGCCTAAGAAATTACCTTTTGGCCTAGAGAGGCCAGGTGTGGATATGCTCTAATATGAGTTGTCTTCCTGCATCTTTAATATGGACAGAGCAGTGGCTGCCTTGTCCCATCTTTCAGAACAGAGTTTTGGAAAAAAGACAGTGTTGTGGACTCAAGTTGGGCGACTCACTCCCAGGTCAGCATCAGTAACTTGACTCAACTCAGTCACAACTCAGGAAAAGCGAGTGAGTGACTCAACGACCCAAGATTTCTGCTGTTTTAATCACCAAGTTGCTCCAATATGTGGCAGTGCTTCCTGGGGCGATCTTGGTAGAAGGCATCTGCAATAGGGTGGAAGGCAGGCATGGACACAGCAGAGGAGGTTGGAGGGAGGGAGTTTCAAGGGGAGGGGCAAGATAGGGAGGAGGGATTTCAACAGCGGGAAGGGAAAGGAAGGTTTCAGCTCTACTTTTTGGCATGAGGGAGGTGATGGGAGGGACAAGGGGGTGGGAGCAGGGGACGGGCAGATTTGAGGAGAGACTTGAGACTTGACTTGAGAAGCAAATTGTGAGCTGCCCGGAGGTGCTGTGGCGCAACTGGGTGGCTTACAAAGGTTATAAATAAATAAAGTCTTGCAATGACTTGAGACTCAACTTGAACTTGAAAATAAAAACTTGAGACTTGAAGTAAAGGCCTTGAAGACATCACTGATAAAATAAACTGTCTTGGAACTAAACAAGTTGTCCTGTCTAGCTAGGGGTTTCTCTTTTCTTTTTCTTTCAGGACTTTGTGCCTGCCACTTGGCAAGAGGGGGTGGAATATACAAAATAATACAGGGCATTGTGAAAAATGTGACATGTGTTGCTGTTTCCTGGTATTTTCTAAGAGCATGTTATAGTCTTTCTTCAGCAAGAGGGTGCTTATGATCAGGAGGAAGGATTAGCCCTTAAGAAAGAGCAAAAGTAATAGGATTGTAAGCTGACAGATGGTGGTCCAAAATACGTATACTTCTATGTAGAGTTATATGATTACAGTACTTGATGGCATGGCTGGGGAAAGCTGGGAGTTCTAGGACTTCTTTTCCTGGCTAAACATCCATAGGCTAGCACTGTTAATCTTTCAGTAGCCTGCCTCAGTTTAATTGACATTGTCCAACCAGAAATTCTGGAAGGACAACAAAACTGACTACTTTATATTCTATCTTTCTATCTTTTGATCTTTCTTTATTGTGCAGTTCATTCCAAGAATAGGTGCTTGACATTAGTTATGAAGGCATAATAGCCTGCTGGGAAATAGGTGTATTTGGTTGTTGCTGCTGCTGCTGCTGTTTTAATGCTTTTCGGATCTCTACAGAACAAGTCATTCTGTGTCAGAAAATGTATATGATTGATAATTTGGTGCAATTTTTAGTATTTTTGAAGTCTGAATAACTTGGATGGTGCTATCACTTGTCTCTACTTGGCCTTTTGTACAACTTTTGTTCAACTTTTGTTCAAAAAAGTGGATACAGATATTTCACTTACTGCATTGTCTCCTAGAGCTGTTTTGATACTAAGCCGCACTTTGAAAGCATTCTGTGCATCTGTTACAAAGAAAAAGGGATGACATGAAATGTACATTTCACATGTGTATAATTCAGTTGTTGCTGCTTTGTAAATCATTTGCTATATTCAGTAAATCAAGGCATATGCTTAATATATTCTCATTATAATTCAGGTGAATATATGGGAGACTTAGATATTCCAAGTGCATATTACTTAGAATATATTCCATTGAAATAAATGAGGTTTCAGGGAATTCTTTTTAGAATATAGATGTCAAAGAGTAAAGTCTGCAAGTGTGAATGCCCTGGAGAAAGATTAACTGTGGGCAAATTACATATTATGTATATAGATCTCAGTGCTCAACTTTTCACAGACCGCTGTGTTGTATTATTGCCGGCAAAGAATATACAAATATAAAAGTTTGTGAGATGCCTCATCAGAATTCTCAATGATTTAAGAAAATTATTTATGTATGTATTTATTTATTTATTGCTTTACATTTCTATACTGCCCAATAGTCAAAGGTCTCTGAGTGTTCACAAGTCACAACCTTCTAACTTAAGCAAGGAATTCTAGATACTGCAAACCTACCCAAAATAGTTTTGTAGTTTGATCTTCTGTCTATTTATTAAAAGTTAAGTTTCACTGAGGTCAAGCAGCTGGGATTCCAAATAAGTATGAGTAAAATTGTTATCCCAATTTTCAGTTTACCAGATTTTTAAAACAACCAATGGTTGAACGATGAGGCATAGAATGGAATCTTACCTGGTTTGCAAAGTTCAGAATATGCAACAGTAACCCAGGCAAATGCAAGCAGCAACCTCCCTAACATCCTTCCCGTTTGGAAAACTTCAGGCAAAAAGAAAAAAGCCATCAATGTAATGCAGTCTTAAACTTTCAGTGACCTAGGATTAAAGCATCAGCAAAACTAGGGAGTGATTCAAGTAGAAGGTTTAATTATTAACCCCCTTAATTTGACCAAAAAAAGAAAAAGCAAGAAAGATGGAAAACAGCTCTCTTCTGCCAGGTTCATCCTTTATCTCTTTAGGCAGCTCAGCAAATAGGGCTAGAAATATTTAATTCTTTTTCTCAGAAGGCTTCATATAGTACACTTCATATAATACAGGCATGAACACTTTGTCCTCCTTCTCTTCTGTCACTTTATTTCAATGGTAGCTTTGCCTTAGCAAACTTGTGCTGTAGTCACACAGGAACTTAAAGTGTGAAGGATGTTACTTGCTAACATGTTAGATCAGGTTAAAATAACAGCCTTAGAAAGGAGTAACTGAAATGGCAAGAAGGACAACTCATTTCTCCAGATAACTCTGCTCTTCTGCCTCTAATCTTCTTCCTGCCCAATAAATAGCCATACTGACACTTTCACAAACATATTAAGTACATTCAGTACTTAGAAAGAAATTCCAGAAGTTTTGGATTGGCACTACTGCTGGCCAACACATCCAAATTCAGTGGAAAACTTCCTGCCTGCAGTACAGAACTTGGTCTATCGTGTCTACAGATGAAGCAGAAAAATAAGAGAATGAGAAGGTCTGTTGGATGAAAGTGTGATGCCTACATTAGTTAGAATATGTATGGCCTTGATCCAAACCCTGTATTTTTAAGACACAGGTCTACAGAGATGAACATTTTGATGTGTAGAAGCTATGAGGAAAACCTGTTGCCTTTCACTTCCCTCACCACGCTTGACTGGTCAACCAGATGCTTATACTCAACCGCAGGTCACTTATGGCCAACTGGCAGAGCTTGAGAACTAGTACACATGACTTTCATGCATTTCCTGTGGTTCCTACATAACTAATGGTTAGTGCAATGGGTGTTACATTCCAAAGAAATCACACTGACTGAGTTCATATAACTCGGTATGTTGTCTGAACCTGATACCCTCCCTCCATGGGATGGCTTCTTTGTAACTACAAAGCCACTCCAACAAGCCATAGCTTGCTGCAGGTTTCGTGGACACCTCCAGGATTGCAGTGTCTGAACCCAAATGACACAATGCCAACTGAAGCCCGAAAGCCCACAGAGCCACTGGGCCAGAGCACTGCTCTGAACAAGTGGCCCCACTGACAGCCACCAAAGTCCTCTAGAGCAGCCTTCCCCAATCTGGTGGCCTTCAGAGCCATTGGACTGCAGCTCCCAGAATGCCCATCCAGCAGGGCCATTGACTGGGAATTCTGGGTGTTGCAGCAGTCCAAACATATCTGGAAGGCACAAGCTTGAGGAAGCCTGCTTTAGAGGCACTTGGCTCCCCTGCTGCCATGCTCAGCTGCCTGAAGCTACTTCAGAAGGTGGTGTGTGGTGGTGGCCCTGGTGTCCCCTTGGGTCTTGAAGAAGCAGTGCATCACAGCAGCACATTCTGCTGGCTCTCCCTGGAGGGAGCTCTGAGATTTTGGTGGTTGGCAAGTAGGAGAGAGGAAGCTGAGCAGAACATGCCCCGTCACTTACCATGGTGGCTGCTCAAGTGAGTGATGGCAGATGGGATGCATTCTGCTCTGCTCCCTCTCTGCTCCCAATAGCAGTATATCAGTAAAAGGACTGAGGGAGGAAGAGAGAGAAGAAGATGCTTCAGGGCCTCTGCTGTGTCTGATCATTTGTCAGGCATAGTAGGGCCCAGGCTAACTTTAACCTTTGCTTCAATTGTCTCGACCCTGCCCATTGACTCATGTGTCTATGATGTATTTAGTATTGGGTTGGGAGTATGTCAAACACAGTTTTGGGATAGCAATCATAGAATTATTAAAATGTACTTGGAATTCTATTGTGATGCATGCTTGACTCTTCTGTTTTCTGTTTCACATTTACAGCATATAGCAAAATAGTTAGAGTTGACAGATACACAAAAGAATAAGTACCTCCAATAGCTGTGTAGAAGAAATGCCTCTTTTACACAAATATGAAAGGTGCAGGAGCCTTATTCTGCTTTGTGTTTGGCTACTGGACCTTCTGCTGAGGTTCAGTTGTATTGGAATATTTTATTTGTTTGGGTTTTGGATGGTGAAAAGATTTTTCTAGATGAGGCTTTAAAGCTGACACTTTATGAAGGCTTCCGTTTCTGGATTCTTTGTGGGATTAAGGTCAGCTACTTTACACATGCTTCTCTGTCTCCACTCAGAGAGTTTTCTTTCCCTGTCTTTCTAAATGTCCCACTATATAAGCACTAGGTGGTACTATATTATAGCAGATAAATGCACATACCTGAGGGTTTCCCATTATTCATGGATAACACCAAATTTTCTTCAATATAAAGCTGTGGACATGGCTGCAAAGAACTGGAGAAAGATAATATCATGTGAAACACATGCAAAATACTGTATAAAATCATCCGTGCACACTAAATGTCATGTCTAGAATAGTCTGTCATGTTTATAGTTCCCAAATGATATTTTTGCACATTTTACTATTGCTGTAACCTTTTCTTTTCTTGCCTACTCTTTATTGCACACAGTCCTCTTTGATCTTTTAGCTTTTGAACCGAGATGCTGTTTAGCTAGTGTTGATTTACAAAACTAAAATGATGACCTATAGGACATGGGGGCCTTGTGGAAAGTAAATGGACATTTCCCAAGAAGATATAACAAAGCAGATGCTTCTTCGGTTTTGTGGTGCACAGTATGTTGTATGTTGATCACTTCAGTATCAAGTGATGAACTGCAGGTGTGAAACAACTACTGCAGATCAAATACAAGCCCTGCTGTTGCAGTAATGCACTGAGCAATTAAAAAAAAACTTCACAAATATAGATGGCACGCTGACCTAATAACCATGGGAAACACAAAGTATGTCAACAGCTTTCATATATTCATAGGCATTGACTTTGTTCACACCTCCTATGCACCACAGAAAGTAAAATAAACAGGATATGGCTGGCAGCTAACCTCAGGATTTGCAGAACTTTGTGTTCCCGTGCTTTGCAGCTTGTAATTGAAGGAAAACTTCATTCGGGAACTATGCTGTAAAGAGTTGAGGCTTTTTTGGTAAACATGCAATAAATGCATGATATTCTATGATAAACTTTGTAGATGGTCTAATTTCCTTTCTGTGGACCTATCACAGACTACCATCCAGACAGCAAATGTTGCTGGATTATGGAACAGCAGAAACTCAAATGCAGGTGGCAACATCTGCATTTGAGTTGCAGCTGTTCCATAATAAGCACAACTAGATCCATCACAAATCCTTAGATTTCTTTGACGATGGCGGGGAACGATGCTGTTGTAATCAGTTTACTAACTGGCCTGCTTCAGAAGCTGTTTCAGGAAACTACTCTAGAGCAAATTAGTAACATTTACTACAGCAAATAGAGCAGATGATTCATGAAGGAAGGATGGCCAGGGAATAACTGATTTGGGAAGAGGGATGTCACAAATACAACAGTGTTCCCATTTTCTCCTGTGAATATGTTGGAAAGACTGTTCTACATTGCAGAAACAATATGAGAGGGGTTACCTGTTGCATTAACAGCTCCTGAAATACATCTGGTAGTAAAGAACCTTTCCATTGGCAACATCCTGGCTTTGACGTTCCTGCTCAAGAGAAGCATTCCTCTTTCTTTTTTAGGAAGGCTTTTGGTTATGTTTTTAAAAATTGTATTGGGTGCCTTTTCATTGTTGCTTTCATTGCTATTGTTTTTGAGATGTGTTGGACTTTAAAGATATTTTATTGTTGTTAGCAACCTTCAAGCCTTTGAAATAAATGAAAATTTCACTTATCTGGGTACTGGTGGAGGAGGAAGAAAGCAGTTCTGCCTCTGAGTTCAGTTGGTAGGGGTGCCAGGGGGATTTACAGAACCTGGGGCATGTGTGATGTGGGGTTCTCTGTTTCTGCCCCCTCTAAAAAATCCATGCATAGGTGACTATACAGTAAGCAATTATGTAGTGGGACCAAGAAAAGTACAATAATACACTCAGGAGCTGAAACAAGGGAGAGGGCTTGCTTTGTGGAGGCCTGAGGCAAATCACTACCTTACTCCCTCTTTGGGTAGCCCATAGCCAAGTAGTTTATTCATATTCCTTGACTGAGCGTGGAGTGGAAGAGACTGAACATCCTTTGATACTATTAGAACCAGACTGGCAAGTATTTGCAGCAACAATGAGTGGTTTGTGTTTTGTTATTTTAAAGAACATGGTAGTGCCAATTATGCTCAGATTTCAGTTTCACATTTGCTAGAAGTTGCCCTCTTCCATCCCCAGAAGAAATTTCATTGCTTCTGTTTTTCCAGGTCTGGAATGAGGATCAACAGACAAATGGCCAAAGAGCATCTGAATGCACCTTGAAGAGCTTAATGTATTTGAAGCTCCAGCACCTGATGAACTCCATCCTAGAGTAATAAAGGAAGTGGCGGAAGAACTCTCTAAACCACTTTATTAAGATTCTCTTTTGACTAGACATGTAGAAGAAAATAGTGACAAAGTAAAAGACTGAAAAGGATTCAAACTTTATTCTGTTGAAGTGCAGAGCAGCAGTGGGGGAAGCTGTGTTGCATCTATTCTCTAGTTTACTGGGCAAGGAGAAGAGCCATTGTGGGGGATGGCGGGGCAATGCGAAAACAACTTTCAGGCTTATCTCTTCTTCAGACTTGCTGTTTTGCAAAGCTGTCCATATTCAGCAGAGCTACAGGCAGCCTTCCTCACCCAGCATTGGAAGCAATGTGAAAACGTTGTGTTAGTCACCTCTGCTCTCGTGCACCAGCAAACACTTCCTCGCTGCAGTACTACTCCCATCCCCAGTCCATCTCCCCACTGAAACAATTATTGTCCCCCTCAGAACAGTACTGCAAGTTTAGCGCATGCTGAAATATGTACTATAAAAGTAAATATAAAAACAACATGTAAAGGCATCATTTGCCCGGTTTGAGGAAATATGAGCATAATGGCAGCCACAGAATGAGAAGTTCAGTTTGGGGTGTAGCATGTGACATGAAAGTGAGCCTGGTATTGCAATGACATTAAAAATCCCTAGTGCAAGTTGCCCTGAATTTCCATATAGATTACTATGAAAGTACAGGCCACATTCTGCCCTATCAGCTCTCCTCCTTTGATGTAATGTGCCCCATTTTTTCAGATATTATTACAAGCACATTTAGGTTGATCAACAATGTACTCAAGGGCTTTTTAAAATCATTTGCCTTCCAGTCTTCTAAAGATTAACACAGTTTTTCAGGATTCTTATAACACTAAGCAATAAACACACAGCTAAAGAAATATCATAAATAAAACAGTATTTACCCACTTCTCTGAGCACTTTGAAACAAAGTTTGTATAAAAAAGTAACATGTAAATTGTAGCAACTCATATGAATGTCACTTAAATATATTTGTTTGGATTAGAACTTCCATGTATTCAGAAAAAAAAAATGAACTGGACATGTACGTTCTATTCAGTATTCTTATATTAGCAGTTTGTCTGCAACTTATATTATCTGCAACTTTAAAAATCAATCCTGGGACAAATAAGGACATTTTAACGTGTGCATCTATATTCTTCAAAATGACTTTATAGCGGGAAGAACCAAGACTGTCAAAAATTTACTGACATATAAGTTAATTAACAGCTATATCCTGACTTAAACCTGGCTGTGATGTTTGACAAATTAACTGCTTCAAATTCTGTGGGAGTTAATCACTACTGTTTTGCACTAAAAATTAACTTTCCTTGGGCAAAAAAAGCATTATTGTCAATAATCCTCATGGAATGGAGACTAAAGGTTTTAGAAGACTTGGCCAGGGACGTATCTCCTGATTCTTTGTTGTACATAGGGTCGGAATGGGAAAAAGAAAGATGTAGGAGGTTTTAAATATAAAAGGAAGTTATGATTTAAAGCAAGGATGGGGAATCTGGAGTCCTCCAAATGTCAGTGGATCACCAGTGCCACCATTGCTGGTAATTCACTCTGTCAGTTGGGACTGATGAAAGTTGCAGTCCAACAGCATCTTGAGAGCCACATGCTCATCATCCCTGTTTACAGCGGGTCTGCAGTGCAGTCCTGAGCCATTTGTTCCTCTACAGGTTGAACTGAGGCTAGGTGAGTAGCATACACGTGCTTTGAAGGTTGACTTGGGTGTACTGCACCGTGGCTCACTGAAATTTCGCTTCAGGAGCAGAAGCACAGCTTGCCCCTGGCTCTAAATACTGCACTTCATTCACACATCCCACCCTATGAAATAAAATCAGACTTAAAAGGAGCAGGCCTTTATGGGTGGTGACAGCCGCTGTCTATTCACGCGTTTTTCCCCCTGCATTATTACTACCTTCATTTCTAATCTAATCAATAGCTGCAGCTGGAGCAGTTCACCCCAATTTTGTCCCATGGCAATCTTGGATGTCCCCATCGCTATGTACAGGCTACGGGAAGAACGTACATCTAGGTAAAGAACAACGTCTGTAATTACAGAAAGCGACCCACAACACGCAACATTCTCCAATCAGCAAATTATGGGTTGCAGGCCCAGTTTTCTGTCTAAACAGGAGTGCGCCTGTAAAAGGTCCAATCCAAAAGAGCAGGTGAGGGGTGGTCTTTTCTACCAGGTATAGCTCTGTGTCGAAGGTGCGTTTGATCACCTTCTGTTTCCGCAGGAACTTCAGTTCCGTCATGTCCGGTGGTTTTGCCTCACGTGATCCTCCTGGAAACCGTCTAACATGGCGGCGCCCGTTCCGCCGTTGCTGTTTGTCGACGAAGGGCCAACGAAACTGAGGTAAGCAGTGGGACCGCTGAGGTGCGGTTCCCTTCCACTGGGTGGGAGAAGGCTGACTCGTTTTGGCGAGGGGATCGGGGCTGGCCGTCGTTCGCCCTGCGCTTCCATTTCCCGCTTGTCGCGCCTTCGTCGCGGAGGGAGGACTCCAGCAGCCGAGGAGGGACCGGTGATCCCAGAATGTCGGGGTGGGAAGCCGAGCTGAACTTCATCAGCGCACGAGACGCTTCTGCAGTGGCTGCTGGAAACTGCCAAGACCCATGCATGGGAATGATGCGTTCTGTTGGGATGACGAATGCAGTCAGGTGGTTCCCGGAGAAGAACATTCTTTTCCGTTTAGGTTGCTCCATGGGTACTGTGTTGGGAGGGAAAGCGGGTAGTGGGTCAGAAATAGCGGGTAAGCCAGTCCTGTGCACGTTTAAAACAGGAAAAAGAGTTTCGCAACTTCTTACACTGCTAGAATACTTTTTTTTTGGTTTAAAATATGAATGAGATTGTACCCATTGTTTGATAATCAATAAAATAGTAACATGTTCCTCCAGACCCATAGTGGAGTGGCAGAATTATTTATTTCCATGTAAAAGTCACTGATTTGATACAGGAAATTGCAGAAAATTTTAATGTTAAGGCATCCCCTTAAGATGATGCTATTTGCATTTTGCTTGTCTAAAAATATTTTGATAATGATTAACCTTTGTAAAAATTGTGATCATGAACTAGAAAGGAAAGACTAGAAGACAATTGGTCTGTACATGCTTATGTAAGAGTATTGTACACTTATATCTGAGTAAGGAAAAGCCTATTCAAATACTTGGAGGAAATTGGTAACAAACTGACAATATTTTTTGAACTGGGGATATAGACATGACAGTACTTTTGTCAATTCTTATTATTAATCTTTTCTATGTATATGTGATACAATATGAGAATAAGTGAGTCTTAATCTTTTTTGTTTCTATGAAATTTTAACTTTATGACATAATTAAAGCAAGTAAAATTTAATCACTGTAAGTCAAACACGTATAGTTGTAATTCTATACCCACTTATCTTCAAGTAAGCTTCATTAAACTGTCAGAATTACTTCTCTGTAAGAATGTATAAAATCATACTGTGTTGATCCCACTGAATTCAGAGGTGCTCACACTCAGATAAATGAATGCAGAATCAGAGTCTTAACCTGCTAAGGAAACTTGGTTGTGGGTGTTTCTGTTCTTAAAATTTGAAAAATCCTAGTTAAAACCACCGTTGACCAGTTACTAGAAAAATAAAAGAGAAATTTTCTATCTGCAGCCACAAAAAGTACAGAGCACTTTTAAAGAAAGAAAAACGGAAGAAAAAGAGACAAGCACTAGCAAGACTGAGAGATTCAGGTAAAAATTCTAATGTACGCAAAGAAACAGATTGCTTTTGTTGCTGTAAAGCATGAGCTAACTTCTGTTTATCCAAAGACAGTTGGCATGTACTATTTTGAAAATACATTTTATAATCTTTTAAGGCTTCAGGATTTAGACAATGTAGACCATGTTATTGCAACAATAACAATGTATTCTAAATAAGCAGTAAATAAGTTCCTGAAAATTAACAATAGAAAATTCATTCTCTGAGTGAGGTTCCTTATGTAATTAAAACCACATTGTCCATGTACAGTAAACAAGGAGGACACCAGTTTTGGTGCAGTGCGAAAAACATCCAGATAATGTTTTTTAAAAAACAAACTCATTCCATGCTGCAACCTTTTGTTGCAGATTCCACTTGCTATGATATAAAACAAGAATGGTTTCAATATGGTTTGTTTTTAGTGAAAAATCAGATCAAGGCTTGGGGAATGTGGTGACCTGATGACTTGAAGAATATGCTCTGTTTCCATACACTGACTGGGACCTTTAGAATTTGAATTTCATCTGGTGTGGAATACAGTGGCTTGCATCCTAAGTGTAGTGATCAATAAAGATTATTTATTTATTGTTTGCCTTTCAGAGAAAGCAGAAAAAGATGAACAGATTTCAGAAGAAGAGCTGGATGATGAAGAAAAACAACTTGAAGAAGAAAGGTAAATAAACATGTTTAATTTAGACTAGAGAGCCCAGTCTTCTGCATGTTACTTGGAAGGAAGTCTCACCATGTTTAATGGCGATTACTGCCAGGACAGCATGTTTAGGATTGCACCTTTATTTTCAAATAAGAAATTTATTTTCTGTTTTACATATCACTTGGATGATTAGTGTAGTACACTTGTTTCATCCTTTAGGTGTCAAGTCAGTCTGTTCACACAAGATCTTCATAGTATTTTATTGTTTATATAGCTACTACCTTCTAGCTGACGGCTATTTTAGGATGTTTATACTGTAGACCATGTGTCCTCAAACTATGGCCTGTGGGACAGATCCAGCCTGCCATGCCTATTCATCCAGCCCATGCCGCTGCCCCCCGTCCGTGTGCATGCTCGCCGCATGGGCAGGTGGTGGCTTGCTCACTCGGAGATGGTTTTGGACTCGCACATGCGCTTGCCACTGCCTTGCAGCGCGGGCTGGAGGTGGTGGCTTGCTTGCTTGGAGATGGTTTTGGACTCGCTGGGAGATCTCCGAGCGAGCCGCTGCTGCGCACACCCAAATGCCTCACCGGCCCGCACACCCAGCCCCCGCCCCACCGTATAGCCGCCGCCTTTCAACTGGCCCCCTATTGAAAAAGTTTGAGGACCCCTGCTGTAGACCTACACATGTATAGTTAGAAATAAGCCCTATTAAGTTCATTAGGACATTCTTCCAGATAAATATAGCAGCACAACCTTTATGTTGCACTTGTTGCAGTTTTAAACTGTACTTTGTAAGCACTTAACTATGTTTAAAGTTAGAATATAACTGTTAAAAATCTTTAATCAAGTGTTATATTTAATGGTGGTTCAGCATTAATTTAAAATTTGCAGGCAAAGGCTCCATGAAGAGTGGTTGCTGAGAGAAGAAAGGGCACAAGAAGCTTTCAAGATCAGGAAAGAAAAAGAAGCAGCAGCAAGGAAACGTCAAGAAGAAGAGGAGGTGTAGTATATGCTTTTGTGCAATTGTTGCCAGCCTTTTGGAGCTGGTATTCTGAATATAGAGAACTCTTGAGGTTTTTACTTTTAAAAAACAAAACAAATAATTCCATTTTACCATTGACTAATTCTGAACATATGAAAATAAAGTATATGGATGAGACAGTTGCTTTTCCAGTAAATCTCCCTGCTCTCCCCAGCCTAAATGCAATTATTTGGAGTAAGTTCCAATTGAGATCAGTAGGCCCTGTTTTTGAGTAGGCAGGCACAGGATTGTGTTGTTAATTTGGGAGGCCAATTTTATGAGGCCAAAGTTAAATGTTTAGCTTAGCTTGGTTGCATGTTAGCATGATAGGAAATGAAACAGAAACATTGTGTAAGCTTTTTAAGTTAATACACATATGTAATAATAAAAGCTTTGTAATGTTTTCATTATCTCAGAAAGATACTTATTTTGAAGTGGGGGAAGGCAGTTTAGTTTAGATTTGATTTATTTTAATTTAATTTAATTCACTGGTTAAAAGGTAAATGGCTATTTGAACAAGTATAGTTAATCACTTAAAAGCCTTAATACAAATGTTTAACATAATGCAGCATTTTCATAATAATTTTAAACAGTACTCTTTTAGATGAATTTACTGTCTGTTTCTTTTTTTAAAGCAAAAGATAAAGGCAGAATGGGAGGAACAGCAAAGGAAAGAACAAGAGGAGGAGAACCGGAAACAACAAGTGCAGAAAGAGAGAGAGGTGATTCCTGCTCTAGGAGGATAAACACAGTGCATATCCTCTCATAATAATAATAGTACTCATTTAACTAAAGCAAAATGACTTTGTGTTGAGGCATTTAATATTAGAAGTAACTTTTCAGTGACTTTTACAAATTGGATTCTGACACTATGGATAACTCCTAAACATATATAGAAATGTACTGTATATGTAATTTACCCACTTAGAATATACAGTGGTATATGGCTTACATTGTTTAGCTAGCCATTCAAAATATTATTGAATATTTGCTTATATCCTGTCTTAACAGTAAGACTCTGGGCAGGTTGTGCAAATGCTTACTATTTTTAGGGCTTTAAAAGGAATGAGGAAACAGAATTAAATAGAATTTCCTCTGAAATAGCTCCATGAATGTTCCCCAGTATTAGTGTCCTTTGGCAGTCCTCTTCCCAGTTAAAACTTATGCTACCCTTAATCTGCGGGGGTGAGGATTCTCAGTAGCTGTTGCAACTGTATCGTAGCTGCACTTGTCTACATTCCTGGAACTGTAAGGTAGTTGACAGGTTGAAGAATTTCTTTTGCTTGTTGATCCAGTGGGGCCAGGCTAGCCTTTGTACATAGAATACTTGCTGGGAGGGTGTGGGCACAAGCAAAGAATTCTTTTATGTGTCTTTAGTCTCTAAGAAACTGTAGCAAATCCAGTACAATCATTTTTTTCCAAGTACTTAATTTACTGCTGCGATTCCTTAACCATTTTTTCCACTCAAAGATGTTGCAGCTCATCTTTATCCTGACTCATTCATCAAGACGTATCTTTTTCTATAGCTTGTTGGGTGTGGGGAAGAACATATTAGAAAGCTGAAGTTGGTTATACTCAACTTTTTGTAGGCTAATTTCTTGAAAGAATGCTTAGCGTGTAGAAAACAGAACACAAGCTTTTTCGTGTGTCCCTTACTAGATTTTGTAATTGGGACCTAACCCTTTTTCCTTATGCAGATCTTTTAATTTAGAGGATCTAGAACATTATCAAAGAAAAAATATTGTACTGTTCTAGTTATCCAGCAGTTAGGGCAACACTCAGTACCCTTTCTAGGATCCTTTGAAAGGAGAACATGTAAGACATTCATAGGTATGAATTCTTCATTCCTTACTTCCTCAGTAAAAACATGAAGTTGAAAAGAATGCTCCCTTCTGATATGTTAAAAAAGCATCACTGCCAAGTAGTTCTGAAAATAGCCATGATTAATGTTTCCTATGCTACCTTTGCCCAGTTCTTTATAATGAACACCAAACTTTCATTTAAAGGGCAATGCAAAGCAGCATTCAGATTAAACATATTTCAACAGATATCGAATGGGATTTTATTCCTTGTTTCCTATATCAAAATGTGTTTGTATTGTTTAACCTGTTTTTAATTTGATTCCGATTTACAGCAATGCAGGATCTTGTTGTGATTGACATCAAATTAAGAATATGAAATTAATAGCTTTTAAGGGGGACAGGAAATAAAAGTGAACCTCTGAACAAAAATAAAGGGAAAATAAGCACACTGGGTATTAGCACAAGCTAGTGTGGAAAGCTCAGTCAAAGATGCGATTAATTTGAATGAATTTGCATTGTAATTTATATCTCAAAAGCTCCTTTTCAGATACCATATATCCTGGCCTATAAGGCAAGATGAAGTCAATTATTTTAGCTTTTTCTTTTCTTTTTTTGGTGTTATATGTTGAGTGTATAATACGACTCCAATTTTTTGATTTCAAGGCTTGTCTAATACACTGGTTTATTTACATATTTAATTGATGAAACCACGCCCAATAGTCTCAAACAGGACTCTCTGGGCTGTGATATATGGTAATAGCATGTGGAACAAGCAACCAGGAAGTATTTTTCAGAAAAGTACCCACTGGTGAGAGCCAGTGTGGTGTAGTGGTTAAGAGCATGGGACTGGGACTCAGACTTTCTGGGTTCTAGTCCCCGCTCAGCCATGGAGCCAACTGGGGGACTTTGGGCCAGTCACAGACTCTCAGCCCAACCCACTCACAGGGTTGTTGTGGGGATAAGGTGGAGGAGATGTATGCTGCCTTGAGCCCTTTGTTGGAAAAAGGCAGGATATAAATCAATAAAAATATAAGGTATATTTAGCATATAAGGTGACTTGTTTATAAGACAAGGTTAGTATTTTGGGCTGTTTATATATTTTGGCCATATAAGATGAAACTGAAAATAGCAAAGCAAAAATCAGGGCTCAAGTGTCATCTTATATGCCAATATGTATGGTAGTTCAGTAGAAAATTAGAAATTGTTGAATATTACTTTAATTTCCCCCTCTTTCCTGAGACACCTCTTTTTTCACACTGAACTGGTTTTGATGCACTGGTACCCAGCTTGAATATACACTGGAGCTCTGAACTCTGTTACAGACATCATAGATACTGTGTTCTACCCAGTCGAAGATGCCACTGCATTGGTGCAGCAGGTGAAGCTGAGCATTCTTCACTTTCTGGGCATCTCGGAGGAGCTTTAAAAAAAAAAATAAAGCTTGCCTACTCCTTCACAGCAGAGTCTATGGAATGAAATCTTGCAGGAGCAATCCAGTGTGGTAAATATTAGAAGGTGAATCTGGGACATCCAACTCTCATAGAGAGAAAGGTTTCTAAGAAACTAGGAAAATTGGTCCTCCAAAGAACTGTGCCTATGCCAAAGAATGCTGTTGTGATTGACTTGCTACTACTGAAAATGTGGTAATGTCCTTTTTTTCTTCACCATAATTTCATGTTTAAATTCCCTTGTTTGGACTATTTCCATTTTTGGAAAAGAAACTGTTGGAATGTGGTAGGAAACCATTTTAAATTTAAGATGCATGTACAGTTTCGTGCTGGAATTCTTAATTACATGGATGCTTTCAATTGTATTTAACTGTTAACACACTTGGAAAATGTGGTCTTTAAAACTGAACATTATCATCTTAACTAAAGAAACCAGATGATGTCTGCATTCAAAGTTTTCACTAGTCCTGTGTTTGCACCATTTATAGGAGGCTGTGCAGAAGATGTTGGACCAGGCTGAAAGTCAGGTATGTTCAGAGCTATTTCAGATGGAACTGTGATACAGGTGGAATTCCAAAGTGCTTATCACTGCTTATTTGTGTCAGCCTTTCAGTTACATCCGTCAGTTAGCTTGTGTAATGCAAGGTGTACCTTTAACAGTCACAGTGTATCTTAGTGTAAACAAAACAAAAAGCAAAAAAAAACCCTCCATTAGCTGAAATGCCTTACATTGTGACAATATTCTTAGAAGGTATGACAAGATTTGCTTGTACATATATGAGTGTGACATTTCCTTAAACCTCTTGCTCCTTCCTTGCAATAATTTTAATCAGTTTTATGTTAACAAATTGGTTAAATTTAGTTACTGGACTTCATTAATAAACAGTGCCTTGGTTCACTTAACATCCATATTGCCTTTTTTTTTATAGCTTGAAAATGGAACTACTTGGCACAATCCTGAGCCACCGGAGAATATAGGAACAGAAAAGGATCGAGCCAATTGCCCATTCTATATCAAAACTGGAGCTTGCAGGTTTGGAGACAGGTAATTAAATTGTAATTACCTTGTTAAAGTAGTTGGGTTTTGACTTTTTGGTAAGGCACCTGCAGTCTTGCATCACTGCTTAACAGAATACTTTGACTTGGATTCTAAGGAACATCCAGTGTCATACAAGTTTCTTCTTCCCCTTCTTCCCTCCAGATCTGCTATGAAAGCCTCCTCGATGCTCTGGGTAGACTTAGGGTGGCAAGGGGAAGAAATACTATGCTTTGTGAATAATGACTGGGTTCACATGGCTTGATGACTCCTCCTAGCTTTAAAAGCCCAGTTTCTGTCGTGAGAATCCACCATGGTTGATTTGGGGTCACTTGAACACCCAGCTTCTGAGCATTTAAGTCACTTTGATAGGCCATGGCTCAGCAACAAGCCAAAGCAGGCACTGGCAGGAAGGGAACCAGGAGCCGTATCCCAGCTAGCTATTCCTCCCAAATTCAGTGATCCCATTCTTTATCCATGCATCACAACTGAAACACTAGAAGATTACAAGATAGTTTTTCTTGAGTCTAGAATACATCTCGCTCTGCTTATCTGTCAAACTTTGCTTCATGAATGTTTCCAGAGAGAGATTGCTCAGCCCGGGGTCCGGTACTTGCACTTCATGAAATAGGATGGGCTCAAGATGAATTCTAGATTTTTCCCTCTCTGTACCACTTTTCTAGAAGTGTGTGGATGTGGGGGAGGGGAGGGTTTATGAATGATACAAGTATTGATAAACTATGTTACATTTATAAATAAAAGAACCTTCAGAAAAGGAATACATAAAAATTGAAGGTATTTTAAGGCTTGTTTTAAGTTGTACATGAGCCATTAACAGTTAATTTTCTCAGATTGGCCAGCCGCATATAATACAATCCTCTTCCTGAAGTGTTTGCTATGTTAACTTTAAACAATGTAAGGAAAATAAAGGGAATATCTTCCAAGCAGTTTTTTTCCCTTTCTACCCCAGCATAAATGAAAGAAAAGCATTTATCTCCTAAACCTTATGTGACCATACCACAGAATTTAGGGGAGAGGAGGTCAATGATAATAGCTTACTAGTGGGCCAAACTAACGTCTGTAGAATTCTGTGGATGAATACTAATCCAGGTGTTTGAATTCAAAATTTTGAAAGTTACCCCTACAACTCTGTTATATGGCATTCAATATTGGTGTTTTTTATTACTTAAGTGTTTATGATACAGTGTGTATGTGATAGCTGTAGCAGATGCAGCACGTGACATGCCTTTTCTATTTTAATTTTAAGATGTTCTCGAAAGCATAATTATCCAAGTTCTAGTCAGACACTCCTCATCAGGGGAATGTTTATTACTTTTGGGATGGAGCAGTGTAAAAGAGATGATTATGACACAGATGCAAGCCTTGAATACAGTGAAGAAGAAATCTATCAGCAGTTCCTAGATTTCTATGATGATGTACTCCCCGAATTCAAGAATGTGGGAAAAGTTATTCAGTTCAAGGTATGACGATAAAACAGTTTTAAAAGATGCTGCTTCCAGTAAGCTTTGTCTTGGGTTTGTTTCAGGCAGCAAGCATGTATTTCAGTTTTAATTATGTCTTAAGTTTTACCACCCACCTCTACCTGCTAAAAAAAATCAAAGCACAAAATTCACCACCAACTCCACATCAATAACAGTAGATGGAAAGTTCATTTGGGATGCTAGTTTAATAATTGTCGTTAGTGAAAATTGTAGCACTTTTTACAGAATTATGCAAGTACTGTTTAAGAATTGCATATTCATAGCATGTCTTTTAGTGAGACAGTACATCATTTTCCATGAGGGCAGACATGTGGTGTTAGCCTTACAGTGTACCAGTTAGTGCTTGTCAGTAAGTCTTAGCTGAATGCAGAAATGTGTGCCTGTTAAAGAAGGTAGCGCTTGGCACTAGTTTAATGGTGTATTTCAATTTCACAGTCCTATTGTTTAGAGTTAGACTGCCTACATACAAAACCAAATGTAACAAGGTAGTGAACTTATTTGGACAATCAACTTGGGGTGGAACACTGGCAATACTATTTTAAGAATGGCATAGTTAAATAAGGTGTTTTTTGCCACAAGGTCCTGTGCATATTTACTCAGAAGTAATACATATTGCTGAGTCCAAAACGGGGGGAAGGAAAATAAGCCACTATAGCTTATTGTCTTACTCTGTGTGTGCTGCCAGAGTAACATAATTACCTTTGCTGGTGTGCCATGTCACTGGGGGTCAAAGTGACTTACAAACCACCCCAGAACCCTAGACCAGGCCATGTCTCTGGAGAGGGTTGGAAACCCTCCTGCACCAAAGTCTTGCCAGGTTCTGATGTCACAACAAAGAGTACTTGGTGAGGATCATTGTAGCAACTTGATGGCATGCAACCAGCATGTGTGGGGAGAATAAGCTTCAATGGCTTATTTTCCTTTTCTAATTCCGCAAAGCAGGACAATGAGTTAGAGCTGAGTCACAGGTAATTGCGTATAAGACTACAACCTGAAAAGGAATAGGAAGAAACTGTTTCAAACATTATGGATTATTCCACAAACCTTCAATATTAAATTTTAATTTTTCATAGGTTAGCTGCAACTTTGAACCTCATCTCCGTGGAAATGTGTATGTCCAGTACCAATCGTAAGTATTAAAGACAAACATTTATCATCTGGAAGATTTTAATGAAAGAGCATAAAGAAAGTTTATGTAAGAAAGTTTATGCTATGGGCTTTTAATTAAATTAAGGTGGCAAAATCTCCATCCTGCTGTTACATTTTTCTAACGGTGCATTCTTAATTTTTTTTTAAAGAGAACAAGAATGTCAGGAGGCTCTTGCTTTATTCAATGGTCGGTGGTATGCTGGAAGGCAACTGCAGTGTGAATTCTGCCCAGTAACAAGGTGGAAAACAGCAATTTGTGGTATGTCAATGAAACCGTCTAATAGCTAACTTCTTAAGCTAAGGATTAGTTTTCACTGATGGGTATCTGTAAAAGTTAAGCCAAACCTGATTACCCCTTTACATATCTGTGATTGAATATTTTATATATACAGAACTAAGACCCACAGTGCACGCTGTGACTGAAAGTTAAAATACAGCTGTCTTGAAATGTTAACTACACCTTTAAAAAAATCTGTTTTCAGGTTTATTTGAAAGGCAAAAATGTCCAAGAGGAAAGCATTGCAATTTTCTTCATGTATTCAGAAATCCAAATAATGAGTTCTGGGAGGCCAACAGAGATATTCACATTTCCCCTGAATGGACAAAAGAGGTAGGTAAAAACTCTGAAAGAAGAAACAGATTGGGCCATTACGAAGAGCATTATAGCCGGTCAAGGAGAAGAAGCAGTCCAAGTCCTGATCATGCTTACAAAAAAAGAAATGGGGAATCTGAGAGGAGAAAGAGTCACAAGCATAAGAAAAGGCACCTCCCTGAGAGGTCAGGAAGTCATGAAGGGCGACGGTCGCGCAGTAAAAAGAAAAGAGGACGGAGTCGCAACAGGAGTATGACACGTAGCCGTAGCAGAAGTTCCTCTCAGTCAAGGAGTCGAGGCAGAAAGAGATCCAGTAGCAGAGGAAGGAATAGTTGAATTTACTGTTACAGAATGACTTGATAAGGTTGTATATAAAACAAAAACTAGTGCTGCCAGAGCTGTTGCATTCCAGACGCCATGTTGTGTATTATTATGCTCCAGAAATAAAGTTGTTGTATGTTGGCCTATATTACATTTTGTAAGAAATTATTTGAGATGAAAGTGAGGTTACATCTTCCAGAATCTGCCAATTGCTTGTTGTAGCATCATGGAAACATGTTATTTTAGATAAATTCTTCAGTTGTTAATGTAAACAGTGTTCTGTAACCCGTTAAAGACAATCTGCAGTTCAAATAACTTTGCATTTTGACTTGGTTTGTGAATAATGTGCTAGTTAGCAAATTCTATATGGAAAGTACCAGGTATGATTTCTTTTACAAAACAGGTTTTTTTAGTCAGAACAGTAACCACTTGATGATGTCCTCTAGATGCTTAGGCCCACAACTTCCTTTTAACTCTATCCTTGTTGAAAATTGCTGTCAATTGCAAGTGGCATGCCCTAATTTGGTGAAGACTGCTATGTTACAGCACAGCCGTATTGTTGAATCAGTAATAGAAGCAAATGCTATCTTAGGATAGACTACATGCTGTTTGCATGTAAGAGCAGAAAATGATATGTTAATTAATCAGATTCAGCCAGAGTGCATGCTGCATATTTTCTACAGCTTTTAAAAAATATTTAGCTCCTATTATAGGTACATGATGTCTGAACCTACGCAATATGAATTAGCTAGGCTGCAGTAGCCCACAGTTCACCCAACTGTTAATTTGATGGTTTATCTACATTGTCTGTGTTTAGATGTTCCATGGCACTCAGCCTGAACATTCAGAATGGCTGCAAAACGCACCTTGGCCAAACATGTGTAATCCAGTCTACTCATATATGCAAACTGGATGTAGAACTGGATAACAAAACATATTGCGTGCAAAAAGCCATTTCTGTTTTGATACTGCTGTTAACAGCATGCAAGGAGAGCAAGTAGGCATGATGGGCATATAGAACTGCTAGCATTAACATGCCTCTCATTTGTGGAGGCGGGACTCTGGGGCCATAGTCCAAGTTCCTTATCTGTGGACTGCTTCCTGAGTGTGCCATCCAGTACGTGCCATGTGAACATCGTTTTTCCTTCAGTTATTACCAGGCTTTTCACTCTGGTTGGAGCCCAAATTGGATAGTGTGCTAAGTACTCTAAATAATGAAAGCAGGGTGATAGTGACATGAATGTTGTAACTTCCCATGTGTAGCTCAAAGTGGTGCTTATATATTAACTACTATCCACATATTCATGTAAGATACAGGAAATAAATGCACTTATTTCAGCAGGCCTTAGGAGTTACAAATTCACTGCAGTATGTGATAAGAGACAGACTGCAAGCTCTATACATGTTTTTTTCCCCTGCAAAATTAAATGGAAAAAAGAATTACCTTCTGGAGCAGACATATATGCTACTTAGCTGTCCCCAGTTACTTAGAATGCCTATCGAGGCTATGATGTATGTTTTCCCTATACAATACTAACGGCAGTTTTATGAACGAAAAACTGAATGACACAAATTGGAATATTGTGTATAGGCCTTAGATATATGCCTTTCTAGTGCACATCAATTACCTGAGAGGTCTACAATGCAGAATATCTGGTACATCTTCTGCAAAGATGAAAGCACATTCTGCAGTAAATTTTCCTAAGACAAATTTGAGTGTTAGTTTAAATTTAAATCCACTTTAATGTTCATGCAATTCTTGAACATAACTTCAACCCCAGCACACACATCCATAAATGGCCAATGCTGGTTCTCCAGTCCCCCCACCCCCCCCCCCCCCCCCCCAAAAAAAAATGACCGCAAGAAAGCAAAAAAGCTCAATTATAACCTGAAATATTGCTATCCTGTTGCAATTGATGGGGGTTGTGGCTGTTTCGAAGAGACAGTCAAGATTCCATTTGTCTCTGCTGAATAACACCATAGGATATTTTAGTTATGGAGTAACAAAGTAAAAGCTGAAGTGTGTGATAGTGTGAAGTATATTTCTGAAAGAGGACTCATATTCCAATATTTCCACTGACTACAAATGCTTTAAAAGATATATTAAATCCCAAAGTGTGTTTTTTGTTAAAATGATTGTATACTGTCGTGTTGGCAGTTTAAAAAAACCACAAGATTAACTAAACACAAACATTTCCATAAGTTCTTGAACAGACATATCAATGGAGTAAAAATGGACATTTATTACAACTAAACTAGTGCAATACTAAGACAGTGTCCACACAGCTTATGTCACAATCACAAAGCTTTTTCAACCAAGCACATTCAAGGCAACAGTGTAGACCTTAAAGATGGTTTGAACACACACAAAAATTGCTTTTTTAGTTGACATTGTGTAAGATCAAGTAATTCCATCACTTCAACATCACACAGAGGGCCACTCTGTCACTTGAAATATGTTATTCCAGCTATTCCATGAGTGAAATGTAGAACAGGACTCCTGTGTACCTTAGGCAAACATGATTTTCATAAGGCTTCTATTTTATGTGGCATAAAGTAATAATCTTTTAAATTCGTGGCACTAAATATTTTAATGATTTGAAATTGCTGACGATGGATCCAGAGGAAGGGAATTCTTTAGTCACATTATCAGAAATCTGTACAAGTGAGAACACATGCATGGATGTAGAACAATTTACATTTTGTGCAACAGTGTTCTGTGCCAAAGTTTTCCAGGAACTTTAGTAGGACATTCAGCAAAATGCTTGTTAAATGTAAATAGTGTATGGCTTTGTGAGATCCATGCAGCCTGATCCTATGCATTTTTGTTTAGAAGTAAGTCCCCTTTTGTTCAGAGGGACTTACTGCCAAGTCAAGCAGAATACCATTGCAGCCTGTTTTGTTAACTGGCTGAATGAAGGCATGGCAGTGATTTAAAGTTAAGTTTCCATTGTAAGGCTTGCTTCTACTGTGTGCAGAGATGCACTTTGACTGAATCTAAGCTTGTGCGTGGTGGAATTAAAACTGATGAGCAACTACAGGTTTTCACATTTAGGTAGCTGCTTTGGTTCTGTTTTTAAAGTAATCGTGAATGATGCTGATAAAAAGACTGCTGTTTCATAACATCCCTTTTTTACATTTTCCCTCTATCTCAAGGATGTTAAAATTAATACTGCTTTACACTTTTGAAAGGAATGTGCAATCTAACAAGCATAACAGGTAGTTTAAAAAAAAGTTTTAACAAGGAAATTCCATGTGGTCTCAGCCTGTAATCCTGTTTACTTAGTTTTCATGAACGTAGAATTATCATTCTAATGTTCTGCTTACAATGCTGTTGGTAGAAATGAAGCCCATCATGAGAGCTCACAACATTACAGAGCTTGATAAGATTCTTTGGTATAAATAAAACAGCCACGAACAGTTGTTTTTCCTAATCTTCTGTAATAACCTAAACTGAGCTTTAACAAATGCTGACTTTATAATAAAAGTCTTTGGTTACACAAAGCCAAGTTCTATGTTAGCACATTTCACTTTGCTACCATATGTAATTGTTTTTAATATATGGCATAACATGCCACATTGGATATCTTATTTGCTGGCAAGGTAATTTACAAAATATAATTACTGAAATTACCATCTATGACTCAAAGTTTTTAAATTACTGTGGCTTAAATCACTGTGAAATCCCTTTTATTCAAAAGCTTTAAAAAAATCTTTTGCTCCCTTGTTAAACTTTACAGTAAATGGATTTTTTCTTGTCGGCCTGAATGAAGTAGCTTAGCAGAACAGTAATACTGACAAATAGCATCATAACACCATTAGCTAACATTAAATGGAGGCAATGAACATTTACAGTTATGTGACACACCACATAAGACATCAGCAAAGGAGGAGGTTTATGTCAGTCCAATCTCTTCAAGTACACTACGAGGAGTCTCGGCTTCCTGTGGAGGGAAAATTAGAGAGTGAACAGATCTTGTGTTCTTGTCATACTGTTATGCTATATTAATCGGGAAGTAAATTCAGGGTATGAAACAGTCACAATTTATAAAGAACACTTCATGCTCTTTTCAAGTATTGTATTGCATTTGTCACTTCACCCCAATCCCCACAACCTCCTCCACGGTTTTTTTTTTTTTAATTAATTAATTAATTAATTAATTAAAACATTTTTATGCCGCCCCATTCGCCGAAGCCTCGGGGCGGCTCACATCACTTCAATGTTTTCTTCAAGACATTTTCCTGGACAAAGTATATTGTTACAAATCTATTTCAGTGAAGTGTTCATTAAAGGACTCCAATTAAAGGAGTAGCAATTGAGTTTCTAGAAGTAGTATTTCTCAAATGAGAACGCTAAAGCCTTTTGGAAACAATAGTCATTGCATTTAAAAATTATGCAACTTTTGATCTTGAAATGATCTGGAAGTATGTAGCAACAAGTTGTAATGGCAGACAAAATCTTTTCTTCCCCGCAAAGAATCACTGTCTTCTCTATTAAAACCACAACCTATAACATTTGTATTAACAGTATACACACTTACTTTAGCATCCTAAACAAGGCATAGCCCAAAAAAACCAAAAGAAAACTGTTTAGCAACAATTCATCAGAAAAGCAGCATTTAAAAGCACATAAGAACATGAAAAAGATGCATTTTGAATTCTTAGAGGAAGAGAAGCTGGCCACAAGATTCGAGTGTTGTTTATACTTCTAAAATAATGACAAAGCACATTATTACATGAATGAATTTAAACCAGGCAACATTGCAAAGCAACGGTTAGGATGCTTAAATTCAAGAAACCTACTTTACCAGAAGTTTAAACATCTTTACCATTCTAAAAACTTATATGTAAGGATAACAGTCCACCCCAAAAAGTTGCACTATCACAAGAGGTGAAGGGTGTTTCTGGAACCTCTGGAGTAGCATGCTGAGTGCTGTTGCACAATTGAGTGGCATCACAATTGGATTTCAAACAGTTAAGTCATCAGTATGATCACGCATGTTGATACTATTTTATGCTGACAAGGACTTAAGCTGATGTTTGTGACTGATGAAGAAATGAACTCTCATTTGCACTGCCTAATTTGGCTGGTTGGTTTATGCAAAAAAGATGCTTATTAATAAGCAGATCTACTGCACAGGAAAATGCACTATCTTTCCTTTTCATGAGGCAAGCTTCAGGTTCTTTCCATAAAAGATCCATTTGCAGGTGAGTTTATTTCCATCATGTTTTCAAATATCAACTGCAAATGATGCAGGCACCTCCCCCTGCCCCCACTAGTCAGAATCACAGATATTATCTGGGGGGAAATTAAGTTACATGGCAGCTGCAAGGGTCAAGTGTAAAAATGTTAACAGCCATTTGACAATGTGGAACTTAGAAATGCTTGAGAACCATTAAAAATGCTAAAAGGAATTTCAATAATTCTACATTATGTCTGCAGATCAGAACTATCAGAGGTAAAGTGCGTAAACAGGAAATATAGCAAAAAAGATGGGAAAAAAAACACCATTCACATGAAAAGTGCATGCAATACTTTATTATAGACATGCCAGGAGAGCTGATTCACATAAATTACAAGCATGCAGCTGCATAAAGTTAGAACAGAGCACCTCATTAGCACACCATGCAAAGCACTTTAAGAATTTGGGCATTAAGAGAACACAAAGCAGCATTTACCACATTCGTAGAATAGCAAAAAAAGGCAAAGTTTTGTGATGGGAGATTTCCTATATTTGCTACATCCCAGAAAGCTACAGATTCAATATATTAAATTACTCACTCATGAAGTACCCATATTACATTTAACTTGAAGCAATGTATTGCAACATAGTATCTGAAATTTTCTATAAGACTGATTTAGCCATTTGTTTCCTTTACGATTACCTGACTTCATAATATAGCATTCACTTTCCTGAGCAATAACAAACAGAATCAAGCTTTCTTCCACTGCTGCACTTGAGGCTCTTCATGTTTTAGAAGAGAAACTGCAGAAGTGGCAACTTTCCTCGTTTACAATACAACAATTTTTGTGGATGCTTTTGTACTAATACTAGCAAGGTATAGCACTGCTTGGGTAGTCTTCACTAGCCCGCTAAAGATGTTGCAGCAGCTTTACGTGCACATTACAAAGAGTGAGAAAGTATTTCTATAAACAGAGCACTATGTGCTTAGAAGCTTTTGAGAATGTAAGATCATAGTACTTAGTTTTTAAATATAGTATTTTTCTGAGGCCTTCAAGGCTTTTCATTATGACCTGTGAATAAGGAAATGTGTTCTAAACTAACATTTTATTTACTCAACCAAAGACTATCACACATCAATGGATTTCTATGTTGTATCTATGTTTTACAATATTGTATTATACAGTATTTGAATTCTAAAATTAGGCTCAGCAAAATATTTCTGTTTGAATATTACATGCTTTGTCAAGTGCTGATGATATATTTAAATGTTTAATATGAAATTATGGCATGCTAACAAGACACATGAAAGGAAAAACACAGACATCACAAATGATAGGACAAGAAATACACAAACGGCAAAAGTAACTGTGTGGTATACACTAATTTGTTCAAGATGATTGGATTCATCAAGCTGAGGGTAAGTGTTCTGCCATGAGTAAGCCAGCTCTATCGCCTCTCTCTATGCATGATGAATGAAGTCATTTAGTATACTGGGACATTAAAGTATTCATGACGTGGCTACAAAAGAAATGTGTACATTCTTTATAAATAGTACAAAGGCTTGCATGCATACAGTAAATACATTTTTATTCTACTACTTCTATTAGTGCTATTATGCTATTCCTATTAGCATTACTTTTTTTCTATACAGATCCTCTGAATCTAATGCACAACTAAACTAGTTACCCAGAACTTGAAAAAGTGGCAAGCTACATGCAACCAATACTGAACATTGTATTTTCTTGATTGCTTTAAAGCAGCCATGAGAAACATGGTGTTTATGGTCACTGCTTTGTGCCACACATAACTCCTGCCAGACATGATTTGTTTGTATGTGCCTAAGTGTAATAAAAGAAGGAAAAACTTTTATCTAGATACTGCTGACTGGCAAAGGAAGCCAAATTTATGGGTCACTACATTTCATGGGTACTTTCAGCAAACTCATTTTGCATTTAGGGGGAACATTTCATGCTGCATCATACTATATTCAATCACATAATTACTGATTGTTTTCTCAGGCAATATATAAGTAAGGATTACTACTTAAGTTTTCTTCATCAAGTATAGTCTAATGAATTTTTAAAGGCCTGTGTCACACAATAACCACATTCTGTTTAATCCCTTTTAAAACCATTTATATTAAAATTCCAAACCTGCTAACTGTTAATCCAAGAACATGGAAGTGAAGACTTGGCTTTGCAGATTTCCTGCCAACCAAGGCTAAGTTAACAAGTTCTTGAATTCTTTCATTTTATTCTAAAAGCACCCTCAGAACAATTAGATAATTACATAGTTAGTGCCAGGAAATGTTCTATGGAGTCTGAAACCGATTTGGCATGCTTCACTTACATTTAGAAAACAACACAAAAAAAATCAAACAAAAAACACCATTAATTTGACAAGCTGTAACACTATCCCAAAAGCTTTTTTTCACCCATTAAACTAGCTGAACTGAAATATTTGATTACTGAATTCCATCACCCCCATATACCACAAGAATATTTTAATGGTTGCATTTAGATGCTTTCAGAACATTCCTTTACCACTACTGGAATAGATTTAAGACATGGTAACTAGCACATCCTTGTATTGTTTAAATTTTAAGTAACATGAAGGCACTGAAAGCATTAATGCATTTTTTAATTAAAGCTATGCCGACATAACCGTATACAGACAACTGTATACAGACAGTGTTCCCCCCACCCAACATAGTTACAACTCTGAATTTGCCCAATTTTTATTTTTATTTATTCATTATATTACTAATTCATGGCACATTTTATTTTGAAGATATGGGATCCTGTGTTCCTGTCCATTGCAGTGCACCAGCAGGACCTCCTGCTAGGGTAACAGGCAGTTATTACTTTGTACATGCTTGTTTCCAGACTGGGGCATGTCAACAGAGGTCCCTCCTGTAAGTGTGTCATTGTCACACTGTATTCCTACAACTGCTCTTCTATACTCCTATTGTACCTTTTTTCCTCTCAATGCAAGAACAGCCTAATTTGTTAATTTGTACAGATGAGTTAATTTGCTTGTGAGTAAATGTAGTTGTACAGGGACTGGAATCGTAACTAAACTTATCTTTGCATCACTAGCACAACAGAGCAAGGAAAAAGCCAAACAAACCAGTCTCTGTCCACTTTCCCTGACTCAACTCAACCTACATTGTCACAAATGAGGTATGAAGGTATAGTCATAAACTACACGGCGAGGTTATTGAATACTACTTTCTGCTGAACTGAAAATATCCAAAGAAAGCAATGCTTAACAACACAAGTTTGTGTAAGCTACGCCCTCAGCTTTAGCCTAACCTTCAATCTGCAACAATAATAATTCTGGACAACACTGGAGTGTTGTCTGAGAATGACTTGAAGTATTAAGTAATCTATGCTGCAGGGCTGTTACAAGTTAACTCTAAGAATCACAGCACCTTCCAAACAGAAATCTGGTGATTATGAACTGCATATGCATTAGAAAAAGCATTGGCAAGGGTAAAGGGATATTTTGCTCTATAAAACCTCAAGAGTTTCCCAGTCGCTTGCATGGCTGTGGCTACTTTGGCTACATAAATGTGGGCATTCTTCCATGAAGCTCAGAGATAGTGTAAAGTTATGCTGAATAAGACGGTCAATACATATAGGTCAGCTTCTCCAGCAACAGATTGCTACATCTGCTTCAACCACCACCTACAAATATATCTCAAACTTCTGGGAATGAACAAAATAAGACAAGAACAAACCAAATCACTTAGCCTGGATGTCATTTTCCCCCACCCTCAGACTTTTGTCAAGCTGCTGCTTCTTCAGTGACAAGGCATGGTTCCACACACAGGGTTGGCTCTATGATCAACCCAAAGATCCTTTCTCTTTGTTAAAGGCTATCCCCTTTACTTTGCCAGGTACCTTTGTTTGCTGGATGGTCTTGGTCTAGGCAGACAAGGACATGAAACCATTTTTAACACACTTGTAGATGCTGCCTACATCTACAAATGTTTCAAATCTAGAGTCATCCCATCTTTTTAGCATGGACCATGTTCATCCCACCCTTCCAGAACTCATATTATTCATATTATTCAGGCAGGAAATGTGGAATCTCTCAATTTCCTAAATTAGCGGAATGAATGAACAAACACAACTACGCCAGATACAACACTATTTGAGAGAGACTTCCACCAACCATACAAAACAACTTTAAGTTCAAGTACAACTACTTCTTCTGGTGGTGCTCCTTGTCAAATGAACAAGTGAGTTCATTTCATGTTCAGGTTATTCACCACCTGGGGAATGCTACCACAAAAGTTAAATCTTACCTCTTTAAAGAGAAAATGAATTACTTTTGTCCATTAGGAAAGCTTCTAGTGCTCCCAGTCACACAACACTGGACAGCCATTCCATCCTTCCATTAATGGATTTTCTAAGTTAAGTGGGGGGTGTGGGGGAGAGTGTGTTCTCCCATTAAAATTCTGAGAATTGGGCAAAATTATAATAAAAGCCTTGTATGAAAGCATCCAAACTAAATATTGATATGAAAACTATATGGCTTGTTTCACACACAACAGCAATCCAGATTATCGCTAATTTTGTTTTGTTGTTAAACCTGGGCTGCTGTGAATGAGCCAATGCTAGTCATGCTGCTTGATCACTCCTGTTATCTCCTGGCAGCAGCAGCAGTTGAACAACCCAGAGATGCTCCATCCTCTGGAATAGCTAGTGCAGGTGTTGGCAACATTGGAAGGTTCAGAAGCAAGTGTTCTCCCCACACACACACATATACCCTGGCTGCACTGAATTAGATATTCTATAAAAAAAATCAGGTAGAAGGGAGCAGCAGGGTTTATATGCTGGCCATGGACAAAAAACTTAATTTTCTTACATTATATTAAGAAATTCAGTTTTCCAAAGTAATTCGAACAGTTACATTCTTCTAAAGAATTCTACCAGGCCTTCAAAATCTCTCTCTCTCTCTCTCTCTCTCTCTCTCTCTCTCTCTCTCTCTCTATATATATATATATATATATATATATATATATATATAATTTATCAATGGAAAAAGTCTTTCCAGCTTCTTTCCACTTGAATGTTCACCCTGTTTAACACACACTTACCTTTTCAGTGTGCAAAGCTGTACTGCTCTATATATGCACATATGTCTTGTCTTATCTTGCAGCGTTTGAGAACAAATAAAGTATACAGAAACAATTCTGCTGCAAAACCTATGTTCACTTCATGGCAGACAAGCTATCTTCCAAGAAGTATTTAAATGCTTTATTGGTAGTCAAAATTTTTCTCCTAACTGGAAGTGTTCTACATTCTGTTAACACCTAAAAATTATAAACACCACCAGAACAAAAACCATACGCCACACACTTCAAACTGATGCTGTTAGTATGAAAAGTAAAATAAGACAGAGCACCCAAAGCACACTTCAATACTGTCATGCAAATGTTGCAGAAGGTTAAGCCCATCACCAGTCACTTTTCTGCTTCCCTTTTTACTTATCAGGCAAGGGCTCCATTACACGTGCAAAACTTTGCAAAGCACCCATGTAATCCATGCCACTAAAATGGTAAATTTGGTAGTTACCAATCATACGGATGGGGATCAAAACGCTAAGGCTTTAGATTGCTCTTAATCATAAGATATCCTCAGATAAACCTCCCCAGTCTTCATTCTGGCTCTACAAACAAAATCAAGCAGAATTGAAAATTCGATAGTATAATTTTAACATTTTCTTGTAGCAAAACTAGCTGTTAAGAAAGAAAATCCACTGTCACAGAGACTTGTACATATGAGGGCAGTTAAGACACTCAAGCAAGTGGCTTCATTGCATTGCTCAAGTCAACACTATCAAAAACAAAGCTAATGAAAATGTGATAAAAACAAAGACTCCAATGAACTCCACATATAAAATATGAGAACTCAACAAAGTAAGATTTTTCTCTTTTTCAGCAAGATTATATAGCTCACAGGTCAGTTTTGAGAGAAACTGACCTAACACAATGAGAGCTTTTGTAAGAGTCAAACCTGATGTGATGGTATCAATTACTTTTTACCCACCTGCTTCATTCAATGTATGAACTGGAGATGGGGTAGGGGACTACATTTAACAATAAAGGTTGCACATGGGAGAGGGAAACTAAACCTTCACTCCCCCATTTTACCTCTTCTCCTGATATCAGGGCACTGAGAAGTGCTCTAAATATAGTGGAGCACTAAATATAGAAAGCTCCACAAATAGTAATAGTGCAGGAGAAAGTAAAACCCATCACCCTTCCCCACACATGCTTTTCTTACTCTCAGATCATCAATATTATATGTGCAAAGGATAGACATATAACTTAATGGTTTCTGATCTGGTCCTTCAGTAGATTATATTCAGGGTGTATCCTTACAAGATAAGCAATGATTTTGGTTTTGAAAGGGTATGACTATTCGATTTATTTATAATGGAGTTTTTAAAGTCACTATTTTCAGAGAAAACTAGCTTGTTTAAAGTTGCCTTTTTTCTTAAGGAGTCCAACATAAATCTAAAAACATGAAAAGGAATTTAGGCTCCCTTTAAGTTAGCAATTGCTCTTCAGTGATGGTAGCTAAACTATTCTCAAATAATTTAGTACCATACAAGATAATATATCCTCTAACAGTATAAGACACAACAAACATAAGACTTGGAGGGAGAGGAAGGCCTAGTTCTAGTTCAGAATTCTTGCCTCTCTAACATAGTTTAAAGATTATGTCTGTGGTACGAGGTCAAGCCACCAAACAAGTTAGTAATGAAAAGCAACCACTTTGTAATTAAATGTAAAAGTTTTACAAGTGCACGTTTGTTTCATAAACTATGCATGTGGTTGAAAAGCAGAATTCTTCCTCAGAAGCTGGCAAATTTATCAACCCTTCTCAATGGTGAGCTAACTGATTTTAAGCAAATACCCAACACTTAAAACAACTCTGGGCTCTGATTCCAAGTCAACTATTTTAGCACTATTGTATGAGAAACAGGACGACAAAACTTTGTATGAGAAACAGGATGGACAAAACTTTACGAACACATGCACAGACAGAAACACAAAATTTAGTCTGTAACACTGCCCTCACCTACCCGTGTGATATTGCTCCTCTCATAGGCTCTTACAGTGTTGCTTAACTAAAGCAGCTTGAGACTGAGCTACAAAAGTGCTACCATTCTATGGCTGCACACAACTCAAGTATGTGGCATGGAACAATGCCATAGGTCTAATAAACATGGTTCTGAGTAATCCCATTTCTTCAGCAAAGTAACTTGCTATTGGAGAAGGCGGTGCTTACAGAATGACTATGCATTCTTTCCCTAATTACAACCTTCCCCAACACTTTTAGCTGGATAGTTATTATGGTGCTAGGTCATCTGTCCCTCACATAAAATCAATTCTTGGGCCAGAGCAAAGGCAAGACACTGACATTTAATACAGAGCCAATTTAATCAGTTGTCTGAAGCTTGACTCCACAAATCATTTCGATACTTTTTCCATCAGAAAGTCAGCTCATTAATGTGGTGTATCCTTGCAAGAATTATTTGCTCTTCTACATATGGATGTGGTAATGATTTACCTGCAGAATGCTGAAATAAAGAACTTTACAAGCAATGATACACCAAGCTTCAAGAGTTAGATGAAGGAAGTACTAATTTTCCCAACAAAAATTGAAATGTGCCAGCCCCTCTCTAGGAGGTCAAGCTAGTTTGTTTGTTAAACTGTGTTACAGAATGTTATTTTGTTTAATGAATTCTATTATGTGTTTGAAAATAACAACATTCTAACTATGCACAATTGTATACATAAATCAGTCTTGGGAAAACTGGTTGCCTTTATTTTCACCTGATGCTTCAATGCTTAAGCTTGTCAAATGGAACCATAAAGAAATGTTCAAGCGATCTTGGGAGAAGACATTGTAAAAATTATAGCATGATAAATTATGGTTGTTTCCTGTCCAGATTTTGTACAAGGAGTCCCAAGTTTAAGCCACTATATTCTTTTTACTTATTTTTGTTTTATTAAAGAGGTTGCTACATCCTTTAAGGCCACACTGATTCCCCCTATAACAAGTGAACTGAAACACATTTCTCTAATCTACAACATGCAGCTCAAGTCCATAAAACTACGTCTCAACCTATTAAAATGAAAAGTGGCAACTGGAACGTTTAAGGGGTTTATTTTTGTTAAGACTATCTTAGACCTTAATCTATGCTCATTAATATATTAAGAAAAGGTTTAATACAGACGCATTACAAAATAACTCAAAATATTCATTCAACATGGGAAAGAGCAAGACAGAATACAGATTATACACAGCCTTTAAAAGCATGTAAGAGGATCTGTGAAGATGGAAAAGGGTAGGACTGGAATGATGTTTCCTTTCCTTCAACTTCTTGAAAAGTTGTAACACAAACAAGCTGTTACTGTGGAGCTTTTTTATTTTGTGTGAACAAAAGGACTTGAAATTTTAAATATTTTTATGGTAAATTCATTTTAAAAGTTTTTAACACCAAATCACCAAGTCTGCCACCATCCTTATTTGTAGGGAAGGATAAGTGAGGAGCTTTTCTTGACTGCTCCAACATACTTAGAGCACCTTGCCTTTCAGCAACCAAACCAACAAACTTTCTTTCAGAGTGGTAAGATACTGTAGTTCAGGCCAAGCCAGGTCATGGTTGTCACCATTTTTGGTGAGGCTAGCAAAGCCAGTAAAAATTGTTGAGAAGGTTTTGGGAATGTTGGGGAAGTGGACTGCTTGCCTCTTTAAGAACTGGTTGCAAGCTGCCCACACTGGCCCCAGCTGAGTATATCAAGTGCCGAGTGAAGACTTCTGGCCCCTGGCAATCCAGCAGGCTCTGAGACATATAAGCAGGCCTCCAGTTGTGTGGCAGGCCGTCACTCAACGACTTTGGTTGCCTTTTTTATATTATAAATAGACAGAAAATAATTTATTTAAGAATATGGTACAAATTTGGAATAAATATAAGGAAATATTGATGTCATCAATTCACCATTATATCCAAATATAGAATTAGAAGGATTCCCATTATATTTGAGAGAAGGTTTGAGGAAAACAGTGAAGAATAAACAAATATTAAGTTAAAAGACTGGTTAGAGAAAATGAATAATAAGGAAAAGATAAAAGTAGTACTAGAAGGGAAAAAATACCTGGTTAAATATGATTCAATTAGAAGGTTGGACTAAACATTGGTTAAAGAAAAAAGGTGAATGTAGAGATTATACTAAATTTTACGATATGATAGTGGAAAATGAAAAACAAGTCAGTACGTGGATGAAAGGAATACTAAGCAAAATTTCTAAGATATTATTAGAAAAGGAGAACCAATATGATCCTTTAAAAATATAATAGAAAACATTATATTTGTAATGAAAAGTGGAGAAATGCGTGGCATAAGAGAATATTAAAATATATGTCAGTAAGAAAAAAGCAACATTTTAATAAATTGATATGAAAGTGGTACCTAAACCTAGTAAAACTGACTCATATGGATAGTAAATATTCTAATTTATGCTGGAGATGTGGCTGGGGAGTGGGTACATATTTCCACAGATGGTGGGAATGCAGACATTTGTTGGAAAGAAGTTTTTTAAAGAAAGTAGTAAAATATTAAGTTTAAATACTGAAGTAAATACTGGAACCCCTTCAGGGATCACTGCCTTGTCATGGCAAAGGGGCTTGCGTAGTGCAATGAAGCTATGAGCTATGTTGTGCAGGGGCACCCAAGACGGACAGGTCATAGCAGAGAGCTCTGACAAAAGCTGATCCACTGGAGAAGGAAATGGCAACCCACTCCAGTATCCTTGCCATGAAAACCCCATGGACAGTATCAACAGGCAAAGAGATAGGACGCCAGAAGATGAGCCTCTCAGGTCGGAAGGTGTCCAATGTGCTACTGGGGAAGAGCAGAGGGTGAGTACTAGTAGCACCAGAAAGAATGAAGCAACTGGGTCAAAGCCAAAAGGACACTCAGTTGCAGATGTATCTGGTGATGAAAGGAAAGCCCACTGCTGCAAAGAACATTACAGCATAGGAACTTGGAATGTAAGATCTATGATTCCAGGTAAGCTGGACGTGGTCAAACAAGAGATGACAAGATTGAACATTGACATCTTGGGAATCAGTGAACTAAAATGGGCAGGAATGGGTGATTTAATTCAGATGACCATCAGGTATACTATTGCAGGCAAGAATCCCTCAGAAGAAATGGAGTAGCCTTCATAGTGAATAAAAGAGTAGGAAAAGCAGTACTGGGATACAATCTCCAAAATGACAGAATGATCTCAGTTTGAATCCAAGGCAAACCATTCAACACCACAATAGTCCAAGTCTATGCCCCAACCACTGGTGCTGAAGAGGCTGAAGTTGATTGGTTCTATGAAGGCCTACAACACCTTCTACAAATAATACCAAAAAATGGTATCCTTATCATCATGGGGGATTGGAATGCTCAACATGCCTGAAAATTTGGAAAACTCAGTTGTGGCTACAGGATTGGAAAAGGTCAGTTTACATTCCAATTGCAAAGAAGGGAAATGCCAAAGAATGTTCAAACTACCTCACCATTACACCCATTTCACATGCTAGCAAAGTTACGTTCAAAATCCTACAAACTAGGCTACAGCAGTATGTGGACCGAGAACTACCAGAAGTACAGGAAGGGTTTCGAAGAGGGAGAGAAACTAGAGATCAAATTGTCAACATACACTAGAACATAGAGAAAGCTAAGGAGTTCAAGAAAAACATCTACTTCTGCATCAATGACTATGCTAAAGTCTTTGATTGTGTGGACCACAACAAATTGTGGCAAGTTCTTAAAGAGATGGGAGTACAAGACCATCTTATTGGTCTCTTGAGAAACCTGTATGCAGATCAAGAAGCAACAGTGAGAACTGGACATGGAACTACTGATTGGTTCAAAACTGGGAAAGGTGTACAGCAAAGCTGCATACTGTCACCCTGCCTATTTAACTTATATGCAGAGCACATCATGAGAAAGGCGGGGCTAGATGAATCACAAGTTAAAATTAAGATTGCTGGGAGAAATATCAGCAACCTCAGATATGCAGATGATACCACTCTAATGGCAGAAAGTGAAGAGGAACTAAAGAGTCTCTTGATGTGGGTGAAAGAGGAAAGCGCAAAAGTTGGCTTGAAACTCAACATTAAGAAATCAAAGATCATGGCATCTGGTCCTTTCACTGTCTGACAAATAGATGGGGAAGAAATGGAGGTAGTGACAGATTTCATTTTCCTGGGCTCCAAGATCACTGCAGACGGTGACTGCCAACAAAAGTTCGTATAGTCAAGGCTATGGTTTTTTCCCAGTTGCAATGTATGGCTGTGAAAGCTGGACCATAAGGAAGGCTGAGCGCAAAAGGATTGAGGCCTTTGAATTGTGGTGCTGGAGGAGTCTCCTGCGAGTCCCTTGGACTGCAAGGTGATCAAACCAGTCAGAGGAGATCAACCCTGACTGCTCTTTAGAAGGCAAGATACTGAAGATGAAACTCAAATACTTTGGCCAGTTAATGAGAAGGAAGGACTCACTGGAGAAGAGCCTAATGCTGGGAACAATAGATGGCAAAAGAAGGGGACGGCAGAGATTGACGTGGCTAGATAGAGTCACTGGGGCAGTCGTGAGCTTAGGTGGACTCTGGGGGATGGTGGAGGATAGGAGAGTCTGGAGGAATATTGTCATAATGGCATTTCATTATGTTTTACTGTACTGTTTTTATGAACTATTGGAAACTCCCTGGAGAGATCTGGCTATTGGGTGGTACAGAAATTAAACAATAACTATGCTGTTGCCAAGTTAGATAAGCACATCCCATGAGAACTGCCACAGAATTATAAAAAAAAAAAATTACAACTAAATGTCTTCAATCTGATTAACAAAAATGTATTCATGCAACATCTACACAGAAGAAATAAATTCTTCAGGAAATTCAATAGAATAGTTACTTTCTAACACTGTCTGTCACTTGAAGTTGCATGCTAAAACAATAGCATAGTGATTATTTCATATCATAAAGATTCTTGGAGAGTCTGCTCTAAAGCTCACAGTGGATAGTCTCAATGAAAACAACAGACTGCCAGGGGCTTGATGCCCACTATCCTGAAAATGTGCCAATAGAAACTTCTGAGACAACTCTATCCCTGGAGTATGTGCTGATTCCCTGTAGGTGTGGCAAGAGGTGGGAGGAACTTGCTACCAAAGAAGTGGGGGGAGCACATAATTTCATGCTCCAAGAAAGGGAATTAAAGGTGTGGTTACAGATGGGTCATTTTGAAGACTTTCCAAAAAGAGCCACCAAAGCAGCTTTACATGTGTCACAAAGTACAACTCAGGTTTTGTTTTAGAGATATTAACCGAGCTATTATTTTGCTCTGGAATGTAAGTTTAAAGGGCAATGTAAAATTGCACCCCGCAAAAAACATTAAAAATGGTTGAGCAAGTATGAATAGGTTACACCTCACATGAGGAAGAACCTATCATACTACAAGAAAATGGGAGAAAAAAAGACTGCAGCATACTATGCGAAGTCTTTACTGACTTAGACAGCAGTCTGCTCTCTTTGCCACCTGTGCCTTCTGCAGTTCCCTCCCTACAAATGTTTGTAATATTTTTATACATTTATCTTCCCGGTGTATTCCTATATTAATGTCTACCTCAGTTTGTCTTTCCCCCCAATACGTTAGCATTGTAAGGAGAATTTTACTGATGTGCTTTCAAATAAGCCATCCCAATGTGCATTTTGAGGTGACTAAGTCCTCAAGAAACTGTACAATGTCAGATAGTACAGCTCTCTCAAATAGGCAGGATTAAAGTATGTGTTTTGCTACTTGAAAGAAATGTACCATTAAAATAGTACAATGCAGGTGGCCCAGGGACTGAAGGATGAACCCAAACAACACATAACATATCAAAACAAACATACATCTTATAATGTTTACAGAACAAAGCCACAGTTTAAATGTATATGACTGGACCAACACAGTCTTAACCAATACTCTTCAGACTAATGGACTGCATCTAATGTTAGTTTAAGTTCCATTCATTTTAATGGGTCTCCCTCTAAGTAAGACTAACATTGGACACATCTGAATGTGTAGGAACTAATCCACAGTGAAGTCAGAGCCACAGTCCAAACAACATATATTACCAGTTCTATATTATCTCAAGATTATAGCTGCAAAAGTGGGAATAACAAATTTTACCTTCTTCAAAAAAGTTAGATGTTCTATTTACCCAACTGCTATATTTAACCTAGTTCATAGTTCTAAATCAATACACTAAAGTTAGCAGAGAACAGTAATATTTATGCATTTTTTAGCTATGAGAGTAAAGGTTTCAATATCAAGCTATTCAATTTGTTATGCTTCTAAGACTAGTGCTATAACTACTTTCTAAATTCATAGTGCACATCAAATTAACTAAGGTATTATGACTTGTTTTTAAAACAATCTTAACTATACCTGAATATGTCTCAAAGAAGAGAGTCTAGCTTCTGGATTTCAGCAATGAAAGAGGCATACATGCATCAGGTATGACGAAAATTAGTTATAATTATTAACTCAACTGAATATTAAGAAATTGATAGAAATTAAATTAACATAGAAATGCCTAGATAGCAAGAAACACACACATGACAACAGCAGCTGCATGTCTAGCGATAGCTGCACTAAAGAAACTATACAAACAAGGCTATAAAAAGCAGTACTACCACTCCACATGGGAGTGAATACATTGAATGAAGTGAAGTCTAAGTAAAAGAACAAGAAACGAGCAAAGCAATACTGTATATTAACTAGAAACTACATGCTAGACATGCTGAAAAGCTTTGTCTGCATCTTTGGAGAAATAAAAGCTTTTCATAGACAAAAGCACAGCATGCTGGTGTGCTTTGGCAAAAAAAAATCAAGCTTGCTTACCTCCTGTAATAGATCTGCCTGCTCAATGGCTTTAAGAACATTTTTCTTTGAGGTCTCCTGAACTTCTCCTCCCAAGAGAAATTCATCCAAAATAAAATAAGCTTTCTCAAAATTGAAGATGATATCAAGTTCACATACCTAGAAAAGATGAAAAGATGGGATACTGGGATTCAATATGCCACTTAATATTCTCTGGTTGTGTATTATATACACATTACAACAGTGCCACCATTTCATCATGTCATCATTTGGGGCACAAGTTACAGGTTACACAAAAACTGGAAAGGAACAAACTTTGAGACAAATATTATTATAAAAATATCAGTTCAGGAACAACCGTTGAAGTAAAAATATTTACAAGTCAGAAAGTCTGCTTACCAATTAATCATCTTAAAAGATCTCTTGGCTAGCATTTTGTTAATAAGCATCACTTATTAACAAGGTATATAATATCAAGACATTAAAAAAATCCTTTCATGATTAAAAGAAACAGTGAAAACAATAAAGGAAATGACAGCCTATGTTCAGTGTTTTTTACTTGATGTTAAGCAACATATAGTTCCGACTAATACATTTATTATTAGATTTATTAGTAAGAAAGCAACCTACATAATATATTGTAATAGATAACTCTTTGTTCTAATTCATGGTATGGTTCTGATTCATCAATTTCTGATTTTTAGTGGATTCGATCATGCATGCCATAAAATAAAGCCAAATACTACATCAATGCTATTCATTATTCTCTTATTTTTCCAAGTGCAGAATATTGCTAAGATTCACCAGGTGAACTGCATGTGTGTTGAACAGCTTTTCTTTATGCCCAAGTAAGCACGAACACAGACAATATTAAAAATTCATTACATCTATTTATACACTCAGGGTTGGATTCAGAATTTCCCCTCCACAAACAGAATGACTCATCCCACTCACAAAAGGGCTTAAAATCCAGGGGAACTGCCCACAGAAGGAACAGGGCAGGACAGGGCAGTTTCCTCATTCCAATTTCTACACCCCCTAGCACTACCTCTAGTGTACAGCATTTCCTAACTTTCAACTATTAATGTGGAAGGGAGGAACTTGCAAAAATCACTGTGCCCTGTTTCTCCAATACCAGTGAAACTCTGCTGAATGAAAACTCTGGATCCAACCCAGTAACTTTGAAAGACTAGGAAAACCACAGTAAACAACTTACACTTCCAAAATATTTATCAAGCAGTTCTACATAACGGTGAATTATCTCCAGGGTTATTAGCTCATTATCCTGGTCTTCGATGGCACAGCAGAAGTAGAGGCTTGCATATCTGTAAGAAATATATATTAATTTAACAGTGATGACTACCTTGCAGTGTATTGTCTACAGTTACAATTAAAACACAGAAACACTGTCATTCTTTTTGCAGAATTATATCTACACTTTGTGCTAAAATTAACAGTTCCAACTTTCCCAGAGTAAAGAATTAAGCATAAAAATAATCACTCATTCAATTTCTATACCACCCATAGCTGAAGCTCTCTGGGCAGTTTACAACAAAGTATAAAAACAATAAAATACAACTGATAAAAACATTAAGAATTGAAAATTAATTTAAAACAGCATAAAATAATAATAGAACACAATAAAAAGACAATTTATAGAGCACATTAAAAAGAAAAAAGACAAGATCCAGTGAAGAGTAAAAGAAAGGCAACTTGCTTCGTATCAGGCCTCAGAAAGATCAGGGAAGTCTTTAAAGCCCTTTGCAAAGACAGCTCAAAAGATGGCAAATTTGATGCTATGCAAGCAGGAAGGTTGTTCCAAAGGTGGAGAGGATCACCACTGAAAAGGCCCTCCCTCTAGTTGTCAAGGGGTTGGCACCTGGAGGAAGGCCCCAGATGCTGAGCATTGCGTCTGGGTAGATTGGGGTTGGGGCAGACACTCCGACAAGGATTGCAGTTCCAAGCTATGTAGGGCTTTAAAGACCAGCACCTTAAATTGGGACCAGAAGCATACAGACAGCCAACACAGCCAATGCAGATGGGCCAAAACTGGTTTTATATGTTTGGACCTCCAGGTCCCAGTTATTAATTTGGCTGCTCCCTTCAGCACCAGCTGCTGTTTCTGAACCATTTCCAAGGGCAACCCCATGTAGAGTGTGTTGCAGTAATCTAATCTAGAGACTACCAGACCATAGATTACTTGAAGCCAGCTATCCCTCTTCAGGTAGGGGCAACAGCTCGAGCACCAGCCAAAGCTGGTAGAAAGCACTCTGAGCCACCAATATCAACCTCAACTTGACATTGTTCTGTTTTGTCAACTTGACAAAAGATGGATTAAGAAGCACCCACCCCCCCAAGCTATGAACCAGCTCCTTCAAGGGGGAGTGTGACCCTGTCTAGTAGAGGTTGAGCATCCCCCATCTGGTCAGAGAAATCACTCACCAACAGTATATCAGTCTTGTCTGATCTGAGTTTCAGTTTGTTAGCCCCCCTCCAGTCCATTACTGTATCCAAACACCAGTTTAATACACCCAGAGCCTTACCTGCCAACAATGGTAAGGAGAAATAGATCTGCGTGTCATCACATACTGATGGCAATGCATTCCAAAACTCCAGATGTCCCCACTCAGCAATTTCATGGAGGACAGAAGAGAACCTTGAGGAACTCCATGCTGGAGAATCACAGGAATGAACAATATTCCCCAAGCACCACCTTTTGGAGACAGTCCTCTACGCAGAAGCAGAACCATTGCAATGCAGTGCCCCCAACTCCCATCTGAGCCAGTTGATACCAAGCGGTCTAGTATCAAAAGGATCACAGTCTGTGTATCATACAGGGTACTTTGTTACTGTACCAAAGCCAGGCATAAACCCCAACTGAAATGAATCTAGAGTAAAGAATTAATTTTAAAGGGACATATTCAAAATAGTTTGAAATACATTTATTATGGATTTTCCAAAAAACAAAACAAAACAGCCTAGTTATGATGTTGGAAATATCTATTTGGTAGAAATCCTTTACTACACAAAAAGGCTACGTTTTATGGATTCTCTGATTGGGAGCCATAACCATCAAGAAATAGACTTAAACCAAGTTCTAATTCAGTTATGGCCTGTATTTATAACAACAGTATATAAATTTTTATGCTTAGTATCTTAAATATTTGTTTATGGCAAAGCCTGCTGCTTCATCTAAAGCTAACTTTTCCCCAGTCCAGGTGGATAAAAATCAATGATTTAAAAATAATAAAAATAGATTTTTGATTTGAATTGGATTTCTAAAAAATAGAAAAATCTATCTAAAGATACTTGTCTATTTAAGATACTTTATAGTCCAGGGGTATTCATCATGAACTCAAGATTAGTTTTTAATTGTGTAGCGGGAAGCTTTACATTCATGCAACATTTAATTTTTTGGTAAATGAATTTCATTAATCCATTTACAATGTCAAGCTCTTACAGAGATTTCTGTAAGATTATTGGGCAATTTTTCTATCTAAAAGATAATATTACAGATGCTTGGTTTTATAGTTCTCTCTTTATAGTTCTATAAAGTTATAGCATTTGTATCTGCAGAGATTTCTTCACAGCAAAAATGGTATAAAATAAATATACAGAGTGGAGAAAAATACTTTAATCTCATTGTTTCTTTGCAAATCTATGCACACACCTCTTAAGTGCTAAGGTTCAAAAAATTCAATGAATAGAAGATTGTTGGGAGTGGAATACAGTAGATCTGTACAAGAAGCTAAGTGTGCGGAGGGAGGAGCAAGCAGTAAAACTGAAAGTGAACCCTTTTGAGCAGAATACTCCACAAGTCTTTGAATCATTTTGTGCATAGCCTGAGGTGTATTATATTATTAACTCCCTGGAGGAAAAAACATATAATTGCAGCAGGCTGTAAATAAGACCTGGTTTGGGAATATTTTAATGTAGTTCCTCTACCTATGGCTAAGGCAAGCATGTGTGCAAATTATATTGAAAACCATGATTTAAATCTAGTCTTACTGACTAGTGATTTAAATAGTTCTTTAAATCATGATTTAAATCAATTTGATTTAAATCAAATCCACCCTGCACCAGTCCCCGTAAATTTGTCATGCAGACATGTCCCAAAGCTTTAAATTCATATCCAGCAGGAACACAGACAGTTTCTCTCCTTGTGTTTCAGCAAAATGCCTTTGTACATGATCCCAGTTTTAGAACAAACTATAGTTTGAACAAATCAATTTGTTACATCAGGATAGTACAACGAGATACAGTTTGATTCAAGCTAGAAGCAGTACTTCTAATCTCTTCCTCCTGCAAAGCTCTGCAATTAGGCAGAGAGGAAAAAGAACCTGTATGAGCCTGAAGCTCACAGAATCCTATACTTATGATAACCTATGGTTTGCTGCTACTTCTGAAAATGTACCTCATATCAGCCCCAAACTCCATACACTTGACTATTGCAATATCAAAGGCTGACAGTCAGTCAAGCAGAGGCTGTAACATTAAGACAACTAGAAGAGAGGAGTAATTGTTGTGGGTGACTCCATACTTTGCATAATGGAAGACCTATAGATTCACCAGGAATGCTATCCCTAGAGGATAGAGATGTGATTGAAGAGCTGCCATTGCTCATAAAGGCTACTGACAAATACCCCTTTTCAACCATGTGGAACATATAATACCACTAAGCATAGTTTTGAAGAAATCACACCAGACTTTGAAGCTTTAGGAAAGAAACTCAAGAAATTTGGAGCCAATCTAGTCTTCTCATCCATTTTTCCAGTACTTGGGAGAGGAACAAAAAAGGGAAAGAAAAGTCTTCTGGATGAATGCCTGGCTACAAAGGTGGTTCCAAAAATCAAGATATGAACATGGGCTGGAAGATGGACTGCTACAGTTGCATTCTCAAAAGGACTGGAAAGTATGTTTTCATCATCAGGACAGCTTGAAACTTAACCTTACAGGGGAGGGGAAAGTAAACTTGTGGGTGGCAATGGACAAAAGCTTATGCACCACAATGGTGAGTGAAGCTCCAATACTACCCCAACAGTAGGAAGAAGGCTTGACTATAAAGGATGTGGTCTTTGTTGTCTATATACTAATGCACAGTGTATTAGAAACAAACAACATGAACTTGAAATCTTAACATAGGTGAGCAAATATGACTTAAAAGGTGTAACTGAAACTTGGATGATTCCCATGAATGGAATTTAGCAACTGAAGGATAGAACTTGTTCAAGAAGAACACACAGAAATGCAGGATAATGAGTTTAGTAGCTCCATCAAGAGCATATGGATTAATGGAGCAAAAGCAAACAGTTAGAGTCTACTACTGGCCATCCTGTCAAAGAAAACACGAAGGTGAAACTTGAAAACTAAATTGCCAATGCTTCAAGGAAGCATGGTGCAGTAATGACAGGGGACTTAAATTTCCATGGTATCTGGGAGGAACAATTTTTGCCAAACAAGGCCACTCTAAGAATTTTCTGATTTGTGTTGCTGGTGACTACTTCCTACAGAATGTGAAAGAGGAAGGTCTAGAGGTCTGGTTATCCCTGATCTGATTTGGACCAACAAGAATGATCTTGCAGATCATGTTAGAATTATGAGAGCTCTGGAGGAAAATGATAATTTCATACTTGAATTATTGATTCTAAAGGAAGCAAAAGCCAAGAATAGCCAAATGAAGGCCCTGAATTTTAGGAAAGCTGATTTTAATAAACTTGGAACAGTAAGTAAGTAACACTAATGAGAAAAGGAGTTCAAGTTGGATGGGATTTTTTTTTAATGGAAATTCTATTTACAAACAATTCCACAAGGAAAATAAGGTAGAAAAGTACAAAAGAAGTCAATATAGTTTCACAAAAAGCTTAGAGATGACCAGAAAACAAAGGACATATAAAAGAAATGGAAGTAAAGTCAGGGAATGAAGAAAGAATAAAGGTAAATAGCATAGAATTTTGGGGATAGAATGAAGAAGATTAAATCTGAGAATAAGCTGAGGCTAGCAAGGGATGCTAAAAGCCACAAAAAGGCCTTCTTCAGATAAGTCACAGTAAAAGACAGGAAAACTACTCAGTGAGAATGGCAAAATGATAACTGTTGATAAAAGGTAAAGGTTTCCCCTTGACATTAAGTTCAGCCATGTCCGACTCTAGGGGACAGTGTTCATCTCTGTTTCCTAGCAAGGGGAGACAGTGTTTGTCCCCAGACAATTTCCATGGTCATGTAGCCAGGATGACTAAACTCCAAGGCTCAAGAAACACTGTTACCTTCTCACCAAAGTGGTACCTATTTATCTACTCGCATTTACATGCTTTCAAACTGCTAGGATGGCAGGAGCTGAAACAAAGCAAGGGGAACTCACCCCATTGTATAGATTTGGTCTGCTGACCTTTCAACTGACAAGCCCAGTGGCTCAGAGGTTTAAACCATTGCATTACCCGCATCCCTACGTTGATAAAACAAAGTGCTGAATTCCTACTTTGGGCAGCCTTTTCCCAAAAGAATGTCTATGACCTCTCTAGCAAAGTCAAAGTACAAGCTGAAGGATCAGGATTACAGCTTGAGACTGGTAAGAAAATGGTTAAGGAAGCCCTCAATACTTTGAATTAGTGCAAATCTCCAGGCTCTGATGAACCGCATCCTAGAGTAATACAAGTAACTGGCAGAAGAGCTCTCAAAACAGTTATTTCTGAAAAATCATAGAGGATGCATAAATTGCCAGATGACTTGAAGAAGGGCTAACCATGGAGTTGCAATGGGTCAGACACGACTTCGTGACTAACAATGTTGTCCTTAATTTTAAAAAAGAGAGAAACCTGGGAACAGACCTGTCAGTCCAACATCAATCTCTGGGCAAGGTCTGGAGCAGATCATAAAGCAAACACATTGAAAACAACATTATGATTACTAGAAGCCACTGTGGATTTGTCAAAAACAAATACTGCCAAACTAACCTGATCTTAAGTTTTGTTAGGTTAATCATCTTGGATGTCTGTGGGAATGCTGGAGACATAATATCTTAACTTTTGAGAAAGTGACTCGTGATATCCAGATTAGCAAACTAGCTAAAAGTGGGCTAGATGGAACAACTATCAAGTAGATCTATGGTTGGCTACGGAATCATACTTAAAGAGTGCTTTTTAATGGCATCCTTTCAAACTGGGTACAGGTAACAAGTGGGGTACCACAGGGTTGAGTCCTGGGTCCAGTGCTCTTCAACATTTCTAACAGGTGGATAAATCAGTGAAGGAAATGTGTACCACATTTCCAGATGATGCAAAATTTGAAGGATAGCAAACACCTGGGAAGACAAGACACACAATATGAGGTGAGATTTTGGGGGGGCTGATAAGACAATGATACTTAACAGAGACAAATGCTGAGTTTTAAAACTAGGATGAAACCATCAAAAGTATAGTTACAAGATGGAAATTACTTGGCTCAACAATACTATCAGTGAGAAAGATCTCAGAATTATTGTAGATCACAAGCTGTATTTCAGTCAACAATATGACATGGCTGTAAACAAGGGAAATGCTGGTTTGGGCTCCACTGACAGAAATATTATGTGAGGTATTAGATCCCCTCTACTCGTTAGGCCTCACCTGGACACCAACAGAAAAGGTTCAGAGAAGCACAACAAAGATGATCAGGGGACTGAAAAAGTCCTATGAGGAGAGATGGAAAGAAAGGTTCATGTTTCACATCAAGAAGAAAAGATTCAGGGGATATATCACTGCATTCTTCAAGTGCTTGAAACTCTGTCACAAAGAGGATGACCAGGATGCCTTTTTGGTCATCTCAGAGTACAGGACACAGAATAATACGCTCAGGTTACATGAAACAAGATTCTGGGGAAAGAAACCTGACTGAGGTGATATTCATGATGTAGGTGAACAGTCATCTGCTTTAACTTGGAGTCCACTGTGAGCAAGGGTTAGACTTTGTGGTCTTATCAGCCTATTCTATTCATTGCCTGCAAATAGTAACATCTTCTTGAGCACATTAAGACATCTGAAGCCCAAGAAGCACAATAACCAAGTTATAGCTTCATAAAAGGAAATGGCTATTATCACCTCAATTCTAAATTTCCTTTTAAACAGGTGTTTCTGGCTCTCATTACTATCTAAATTATCTTACAGAAGGCATTCTACTTTGTCTTCACAGCTGATAACAAGATAACAGTACATCTGAATAATAGTATTTTTGTATAATAGCAGTTCAATCAGCAAGAATACTTCAAGTTCGAGTTTTAAACAGTCTAGAAAGACAAGGGACAGCTGCCCAAAATGTATAAAATGTAAGAAATTGGCTACACAAAGCAGCTAAAAAGAAATAAGGATACCCTCCCCCACCTAAGATTCAATAAAGCAATAAAAAGCATTTTCAGATTGTCAAATATACTTTTACATTTCTTCATTACTTTTGCAACATATTGTAAGTAGAAAAGTCTCCAACCATTCCAAAATTGTAAGTGGTTCAAAACACAGTAAGCTCATCCTTAGACTAGGTGGATTACCAAAAGCACCGAACTCTAGTTACTCCACTGTGTGCAGTTTCACCCTTAGTTAGCAAAGAATTATGATAATACACTATATGTACGAGTAACAACCAAAATGTACATAGGCATTCCTTATTGTGAACAAGCCCAAAGAAGCATAATTATCTGGAATTCCTTCCTAATAGAACTAAGTCACAATCAGTCCCTTTAAAAGGACTGCTAAAATTTTTAAACCAATCCCAGTGAAAAGTGAACTCTCATTGGCTTTAGTAAAACTTAACTCACATATTAAAAGTGTGTATTGAAAGTTTCCCTAATCTGGTGCCTTCATACATGTCTGACTACAATTCCTATCATTCTTTGCCACCATGGAACATGTTAGAACACATCTACAAGCTACCAGATTGCAAAGGATGGACTATAGGAATGCAGCCTTGTTAAGACAAGCCTTTCAGATACAGTCAGCTTTGACTATTCTCTCATTATTCATAATTGATAAGGCTGACTATATTTTGCTTTATGAAACTCTTTGACCATATCATCAGAAAGAGGTACAACATTAAAATAACCTAAGGAAAATACACACTTTCTGTCTAATTTTGTTCTAATCAATTACTATGAATTTGTCAAAATTAATATTATAGTTGCATTAACCATTTTAGTGCCATTCAGAATTATAATCTGTGTAAAAGAAAATACAACTTGTGTGGCTTATCTGAATAAGCTGAAAAATACTGCCACCATTTTCAAACAATATTTTATCTAAAGAACATTTTATTGTATTAAATATTTACTAATACTTTAATAGCACTTTTGTGTTTGATCCTGCATAACGAAGCTTGTAGACCTATTCAGAACAACCTTGATGGTTCTAAAAGTGCTTTTTTAAAACAGCACAGGGTCTTTACCCAAAACAATAGCTTGAGAATGGGAAGAAATTTTCTCAAGATTCAGATCATGCATTTTGCCAATAGTATAGTAATTGACTATAGTAAATGACTATAGTAATTTTGCCAATCCTGAAAACTTCTTCAATTAATCTCTGCCTAAATAGTTGCCAGATATACTGGAAAAATGTGTGTGGGATCCTAAGTATCTATGAGATCTGTCTACAGGAAATTTTTCAACCCCACTTCCAGAATTAGTCCATGTGTGTGTGTATTACATTATACATACTCAGATTCAGTCTTCAGCAAATCTTTTTGCTGAGGACTTAAGGACTTCAGTCAGAGGACTCAAACCTAATTCTCTTTCCCACTTCATAAGGTGGGATCATAGACTATGCCTCTCCTTTCTGCCTGCATACCTTTCAGCCATTGGCCAAGGGATCCTACCTCTACGTTGTTCTCTGCTAGCAATATTCCCTCTTGCACTCCAATCTCCAGCAGAGAGTGTGTGAGCATGTGTGCATACATATGTGTGACTGTGTGTGTGTGTGTGAGAGAGAGAGAGAGAGAGAGAAAGAGAGAGATCATCTGTATACTCTGTATACCTGCTTTACTGATATATTAGAGACATACATGTTGCCTTTTTTGAGGCAAGGTCATATATGTAATAGCCTTCTACAGTTTATGTTCATCAATTTTGGGGAATCATAAGATAAACACAAACCAATAACAAACAACACCACTGACATCCAACCTCTCTTCCCAAAATACCAAAACAAATAAGAAAAACCATCAGCAATTCCATTAAAAATACAACTCAAAACCATGAAAAGCTGTGCTTCCCTGAAGATATGTAGCAATTAGTGATGGAGTTTGATGTGTTTCAGTTGCTAATGCATTCCAGATACATGGGGCCTCTGTGAAAAAATCTGCATCCCTCATACCTGCCAATTTGACTGCTCTCAGAGGGCCCTTCATTGCCAATCTTGAAATGTGCACAGGCTGGTAAGGATAAAGGCATTCTTTCAAATAACTTAGAACCAAACCATGTAAGATTTTAAAGGGTAAAATCAGCACTTTAAATTGAGGTGGGAAATACAATGGCAGCCAGCACAGCTGACAGAAAAGAAGTGTCACAAGTTTTTAGACCACTGAACTGTACACAAGCTTATGTTTTCAACTTGCCTTTACAGGCAACCCTACATACATCTGGATGTTACTAGTGCATGGATAATTGAAGCAAGACCAGCATTTTCCAGACAGGGTCACAGCTGCCAAATGTTACTGTGCTTGTAAAAGCCCCTCCACCACCTGAGCTTCCCTAGTTAAAATGAGCCCAGAATACTCTCATACATTCTAAGTGGTACACATGATCTTACTGAGGGAAAATTCAATCCTGTTTAAGAACAGTTATTAGCCTCCATGCAAAGTGATCTATTTCCCTACTTGTAGTATAGTATCTTAATTAAGAATCAGTTTGTTTGCCCTCATATAACCCAATCTTGAATGATGATTCAAGAGATTTGACAGCCTCCATGGTTTCAGCAAATGGAAATAAGTAAAACTATGTAACATACACATGCTGAAGAATCTTCAGCCCAGATCTCCAATTTACCTAGCAGTTTTAGGCAATGTCAAAAAGCATGGGGGACAAAACAGGACCTTACATTACCCTATAGGTAGTGGCCATGGGGTAAAACAGAAGTCCCTCACAAGACAATCCACTGTGACCACTCCTCCAGAATTATGAACACATTGATCAGTAAATTCAAGAACAGTATTTATTTAATTTCTATATCATCCAATAAGGCAAAGTGCATCCTCTCCCTTCCCCTCTCTGCATCACTATTTAACAAAGACATAAAAGCAAATACCAAACTAATTTCTGATAAAAGGAAAAACATATTAAATTTGAGGGTGGGAATCATAAATATCACTGGTCATCCAATGCATCTCTAGTGATAGCAGATTGATCCTCAAGGTTGCTTTGGAATAAATACCATTGAATTGATTAATGTTCAACATCATAAGGCTATATTATAAAATCTTCAATAAATTTCTTTTCTATTAATGTTCTATAGTGTAATAAATAGATGTGAAAAAGGAAGGCGTTTCCAACCTTAAGGGATTTATGAATGGACTAAAGTACCAGCAATAATCTATTTACGCAATGAAATACAAAGGGAAAAGTAATTCAACTACGGGAGTAAGAACTGTTTTAATTGTTTTAAAGCAGTCAGTATTAACACTTCATAGTTCTTGGCTTCTATGCCAACAGCTCAGATGAATAGAGCAGTATACTTGTTCTCTCCCCCCATATTTTGAGTGAGATCAAATCCTAGTTTATATCAAATAGAATGAGGTATACTTTCAATATTCAACCTCAAATAGCTTCTAAAATACACATTGTTTCAAAACTGTATGCCTCATTTACTATAAACTGTGGAATACAAAACTATTCTGTTAAATGTAAAATAATCTCATCTTTTTATCAGCACATTTTAAATGTATGAAAGGCATTCTAGACATGGATAATTCCTACCATACTACCAAATTACACGAGGAAAACTCTTAAATACATTTTTCTCACAAACAGTAAGGGACTTATTTCTAACATTAAATATGTTTTATTTTGGGTTATGAGTATGGCAATTATAAGCTTACAGAGGCAAAACAACCTTTTGTAGACAATCTTCAGGTCTCTCCACTCCAGAAAGCTGCACATTTTCGGTTTACGGGCTAAGACTGTTTGAACAAGTTCTCTTGTGATTTTCTTCTTTTCTTTGTCAGACAACGGGACATACCACTTCTGAAGTCTCAGCTTCCCCTGACGGCTAAAAAGCAACATAAACTGCATCTGTTGAGTTAAATAAAACCGGGTTTGATGTCAGTCCTTCAGCCACATTATGTGGATTGTGTTTTGCTTGAAAATGCTTTCCAACATTAAAATTGCCAGCATTATTCACTAATTAAGCTTTAAAGCAAGCACTGGGCAAAGCATTTCAAAGATGCTGCAGACTATGTAAGGTATTTTAAAATAACAAGTATGTACAATATGGGAAATCAGAGGAGGAAATTTATCTAAAATAATAGACTACCATAATTGCTGAATGAACTTTAAAGCTACAACTGGAATATATACACTTAGCAGTTAATCATAATACGATATACACTGGCATCCTTCTACTGAAATCAAAGGTGACATATCAGCACAAGTTGCTAGACCATCATCATATACTGCTGCTTTACTGGTTAACACTATTACTGCTGCTTTCTTAGTTAACACTACACAACCAGAGAATTCCTCAGCTCTAAAAAGCTATCAACTCATATTAGACTTATTTCTACTCTAGATTATGCTATTCCAGGTCCACAAATTATCATAATATAGTTAACAAGGGAAGATATTAAGCCTTCCTCCTACACCTTTCATAGCCGCACACAAGAGGGAAATTAGATCAGATTAGCTTCCTCCACTGAAAGCAATATAAAGGGACAATCTGCACATGCCCAGAATTCCCTCTTCTGTTCAATGAAAGGTATGGGAATCTCTTTCATTTGGTGAGCTCAGAAAAAAGCAGGAAAACAGATAAAGTTTTTAAAAATTATACACAGATTGTAAGGTATACTAAAAGATGGGTCCTAGGTTTCAAAGGACTGAAAGCAAGTAAAGGAACTGATACATTTTGTGTGACACACAGAATAGCAGGTTCTCCTAACTAAGCATGTTGTGACACATTTTTCCCTAATAATATAAATAAATATGCACTCATTTCTTTACTGAGAAAAATAAAATGAACTACAGATTTCATTGTTCAGGAAAAAAGTTTCTAGACTTGGAGATCGCACACAAATATTTAAGATGTGCCATCCTTACAAGATGGCAGTAGCTCAATAGTTTTATTTCTATTTATGGTATACTTCCAAGGTTATCATACATACAGAATTGTGTCTTTCCCCAATCTGAAAATAGTTCTTCATGAGCAGATCTGGGTTACTAGTAAACACACTCCTGCTAGGCCTACCTATCACCCTCTGATGTCTTTGCCAATTACCTTAATGGTCCAAGACAGTTCCTCTTCTTTTTTAAATCTGAAGCTATGAGAAAGAAAAGTTAAAGATGGGCTTTTGCCCTTGATTCTGGCAGTCTCACAATAAGTTTGAGACACAGTGTTCAGCAGTTTCACACAAAACAACACACACAAAGAACAAGAATTCTGACCACTGTTCTTTGGCATCAGTTCCACTTTTTCAATAATTAAACAGGGAAGACCTATCCAGCATTTTAATTTTGATTAGACAGAAGACTTAAGATTATATTTTTTTTAAATTCCTTTATGCTCTGCAGTCTAGATGAATTTTGCTTCCACTTTTAAAATATTTTAAAACAAAAGAGGCTCCTCCAAACCAACAACCAGTACAGTGGTACCTCGACTCATGAACACCTTGGTTCATGACCAATTCGGGTCACGAACAAAAATTTCATGAAAATTTTGACGTGGGTCATGAACCCCGCATTGGGTGGTAACCAAAATCGCAGCCATCTCCCCACCCCTCCAAGTGGGGAGATATCCACGATCGCAGTTGTGTTCATGCAGGAAAGACGGGCGCAATCTCGGCCGTCTCCCTCCCACAACCAACACAATCTCCCTGCCCCAAGTGGGGAGATGGCTGTGATCGTGCTGGGGGCGCGGGGGAGATGGCCAATATTGCACCCATCTCTCCCACCCCCAGCGTGCCCCATTCGCGCCCGCCTCTCCCTCCCCCAGTGTGCCCGCTATCGCTCCCGTCCCTCCCCCCTCCCAGCATGCTGGGATGATGGACACATGCAGGGATGACAGGTGCGATCTCAGTCGTGCTGGGGGGGGGGGGGGAGATGGCCATGCTTGTGCTTGGGATGGGGGTGGGGAAGATGGTCACGATCTTTGTTGTTCTTTGTCACTTTGCTTCACATTTTTCTGATTAAAAAAAATTGGTTATAGAACGGATTAACCTTATTTACATTGAACCTTATGGGGAAATTTAACTTGGTTCACAACCAATTTGGGTCATGACCAGATTCCTGGAATGGATTAAGTTCATGAGCCAAGGTACCACTGTACCTGTAAAAGAGCAAGATTATGAACTAAAGTTATTGTTCTAAAAGTGAGTTACAATTAGGAGTCATCACACATCCTACTCACATATAAAACCACTATCAGGATGATACTGTATAGTGGGGGAGGAGTGTGTGAGATTACCACTTTGTCTGAAACATAATTAACTATGTAAACTGAGGCAAGAGTGCTTATTTCTGAAATCTGGATCTTTTACCTCCAAAATGGAATTAAAAATATCTAATTGTCATGTCCTGGAAGTATTTGCGGTTGAGAGCCTAGGATTTTGAAGTCTTGTTCCTGAAAATTGTTGCCTTTACTGTAACATTTCCTCCCTATAGTGACACAGTTATTTAAAAGGTATCATTTGCCCCTTGTTTTAAATACAGTTAAGGCACAATCTTATTCTAGTTTATACAGAAATAGGTCTTTTTTTTAAAATTTACAATAAATTATATAGACTTATTTCTTAGACCTGTTTTTGTCTAAACACGCATAGGATTATACTCTTAGAAAAGCAATCTTTACAATCCAGTCAGAGAAGCTTAGGCAAATTAACAGTAATTTATTTCCATACAAGCTATACATTTCTCAAGTTGAACATGTGGATGTTCGTCCTCCCAATTATCACATGGTAAAGGGGCTACAAAAGAAGTAAGCAAAAAAACCAGAACAGATTTACCAATTCTCTTTTTAATATTGTTTAAAATTCAGAACAAGATATAGTTATGGTTATTTCTGATTTCACTATTCCTAGAGCCTTAGATAAGAAATAATTCAGTTAATGAGCTAAACTCCAACAACAGCAGATGGGCAAAGGGGACTTTGGACAACTGTACGGATTATGGTTATTACATTATATCCACCTTTCTTCCCTTTCGAAGGAGGCTAAGGTGGCTTACAAATTTCTCATTTTCATTTTATCCTAACAACATTTTGAGGAAGATTAGGCTGGGATTTTGTAACTGGCCCAATGTCACATAGTGTGTTTCACGGCTCATTAGGGATAGAATCTGGATCTCCCAGGTCCCTGTCTTAATGCCTATGCCTTACTGGCATTCAGTAAGCTAGAAAGAAACATATATATTAGAATGTATTTGCAGCGATTAACTTCCTTGGTGAAAAGCTGGAAAAACATACTTCCTTTTGAGCAGTCAAGTTCCTCTTTTAGAAAACCAAAGTATTCATACTCAGAACACCTTCTCTCTCAGCATATACATGCAAGGTAACAGCATTTAACTCCAGATTCGGAATGTCACCATCACCAGTCTTAAACTCTCGCACACTTGTTATTTACAACTAAACATTTGAAAGGGATGGCAGAGAGTGTAGTTCATTCTGGCTGAGAATTAAACTAAAAAAAACAAAAAAGCAGAGTAGTTAATGTGCCTGTGACGGCAGCTAATGTATGAGGCAGCAACTCTGTCCCAAGAGGAACTGCACACAGCTCCTGCTTAATTCAGCTCAAAAGAAAGAGAAGCAGAACCCACCAGAAAATGCTCCAAGCTAAAATAAAAGCGAGGGGAGGGGGATTAAGAAGAAAACAAAAGGGTTGAGGAAAGCTGCCGGAGCACCTATTATCTGCCCACCTGGGCACCCGTTCCTACCAGGACGACCCCATTAGATGGCACAATAGCCCCCTGTGACAGACACACACCGCACAAGAGGTCATGTGGTTGCCAGGAGCGGGCAAGCAACCCAGAACAGGGCCTAACTCTCCGGGGCTGGGGCTGTTTTGTTGTTCTACAGGCACGCTTCGACACAGCCATCTCTCAAACCTTGAGGAAATACTCTGAGCAGAAAGCGGCTGTTGCTACGGCGTCTCTCAAGTGTCCACGCACTATCTGATCTTCTGGGGGTGCGTGTGTACGCACAACACGAGACGGGCAGAGCGAGCGGCAGAAGAGCTCCCTGGGATCCTCCAAGCCGCCGCCGCCGCCACTACTACCAGCACGTCCCCCGCCAGGACACAGGCAGGAACGGCTCGGCGAGGAGGCGCCTCCGACCGTTATGCGCGCGCGCTCGCAGCCCAGCCCAGCCCAGCCCAGCCCGCCGCATCACTTACCGTTACCCAGAAGCTTCGGAGGCGCGCGGCAGCAGAGGACTCTCCTGAACGTTCGCGCCCGCCGAGGGTCCGCAGCTGCCGCGCTCGTCCCCTTTCGACCGGAGCAACTGAGGGGGAAGGGAGGGCTGCTGCCGGCAAGTAGCCCGAGCAAACTGAGGCGGGGAGGCGGAGCCGAAGGAAGGAGGGCGGCCCCACTTCGCCTCAGCCACCAAACTTCATTCGCCCCTCCTAGCCGGCCAGCACACCCCGAGGAGGAGGAGGAGGAGGCAGGGAGAGTTTCCCGTGCAGCCAATCCCTTGTGCGGGAGAGGCGGGAGGGGTAGTGACCGGCGAAGGCGACTACCAACGGGACGCAAAGGGCAGGCAGGGCAGAGACGGGCCAATAAGAAAGCGGAGAAAACGTAACGTTTTCCGCTTAGCCAACCAGAAGCACGAAAGCAGAAAAGAGCAGCCAATCAGGCCACCACGTGGTCCCCTTCCAGCTCAAGCAGGCACAAGCCACTATCTGTGATAGCCGGAAAGAAGCGCGAAGAGCACACATGCGCGGCGCGGGCGGGGCGAGAGGCGGGCCGCTGGTCCTCACGCCCTCGGTTGTCATCGCTGAGGCGAAATCTGTGCGGTGGTTCCCGCGCGCACACCCGTCTCCTCTGCAGCTGGATTGCGGAGGCATTGTGATGAAGCTTCCTAGAAAACTAGCAACGAATTCGTAATTTAGCGAGAAGGTCGCCAGGAGACCGGCACGGCTGTGTGCCTGTGTGTGGGTTCTGCGAGTCCAGCTGTGATCAAATCATCGCCACAACAATGACCTGGAGAATACGCGAGGCTAATGATGGAAGATGCGCAGGCAGGAACTCCCAGTGTAGGCAGCAGGTCTTCCTGGTCTCTGTCCCAAGAGACCCTGACGGGAACGACCGATTAGTGCTCCACTTCTGAGGGCTGGTTCCCCGTCCCCACTCGTGAGGTTCTTTGACTTGCCTGACCTGCCCCTATCAAGCGCACCTGGCGGCCGGGACTGGCTTGTCTTTTCCTCAAAGAACGTGTTACGTGGTTTGAAGACACATGCCAAAGCAGCTTGGGCACCCTGAAGATGATATCAAAGCATCCCCAGATCAGAATAAGTGCTTTTGAAGTCGTTTCATTGTACACAAACACAAGTTGCCTTTTCTCCATGTGTGGCTCCGTTTTCTTTCTGTACAACTCCAAAAATCCAATATGAGTTGGCTTCTAAGCAGCCCCACTAGCCCTCTGAAAGCAATAGAGCAGGCCATGTGCTTGCAGGAGGGAATACATTCGTGGCAGTAAACCTGTGTGTTCATGGTACAGCATGAGTGTCTGAAGCAGCTTTTACACTGGTTGCAAAATGGCGCTGATTGATTGTGTGTGCAATATAAGTTGTGTACATGTTGCTCGGATGCTATTGCGAAGGGTGCCGCAGAGACCCAGTTTAGAAACAAGTCTGGTACTCCGGATTCGTTCCTCTCAGCTGTGCCTCTCTTGCTGCAGCTCTGAAGAAATGGATCTGTGTCTTCCTAATGCTCCGCACTGTAATTTCCACTTTATACATACCTATGACTACTTCAGTTATTAATATTTACTTCTATTCACTACACAAGAGCTTAAGGCAGTACACAACATATTAAAGTACATTCTCTGGATGCAATTAAAATCAACAATACAATTAAACTAAGAACATAGTATGACAATGCAACATTAGTCTCTTCCTCTTTTCCTGCCTTCACTACACAACAGTAGAATCTTTTGCATTGTTAGTAAAAGCAAGGAAATTGTTACCTTGTCTACCATCTACAAGAAACCTCAAGGAATGAGGAAAGACATATTTTCTCTGGCTTCAGGGAATTGCACTATTCTTAGTAGTATAGCCCAATCCCATGTGGATAGCAGAGTTAGAATTAAACTGCCACTGGAATGAATGCATGTAAGAAGCCAGTGGCAGAATGTAAAATTATGACTAAGGGAGCCCCCAGTTCAAATTGCCACTCAGCCATCAAATTCACTGGGTGACTATGGACCAGTCGCTCAGCCTAAATTACCTACAGAATAAAATGGGAGTGGGAAGAGGACAACCATATAGACTGCCTTGAGCTCCTTTGGAGAAGAGCAGTCTACAAAAGATAAAGGAAGTGCAATAAATATTGCATAAGAAGTGCAGTACAGGACATGTTGAAATGGTGTCTGATTTAAGTAGTATTTCAAGGGCCTTTGGCAGCTCAGCAATGAGTGACAGGAGTGTAATATAATTCTGAGGGCAGAACAATTTGCTGGGAAGAGGCCTTGCTGCAGCTAATATATATCCTCCATTTTTATGTGATGTGGTACAATATATGTTGAAATCTGCTCTGAGCTGGAGAGATGAAAACATATAAATCTAAACAGTAAATAACGAGCATTTGGAAAAGGGCACTGGATAATACAGGACGGTATTTCTACTATCAGAGTGGTATGAGAAGTTAGTCCAAGAATAACAAGGGGACATTGACCCAGTTTGGTTCTCATCAGAATTAGAGGAATTAGCTCCTCTGCAATAATTCAAAAGTGAAAGTTAAGTATGAATGAAGATTTCTTTTGAAGTTATTTTCAAAATACAGTTTCACTAATCCACTCATCTTCATCCCCCTATATTTATAGACTTTAACAAGATAATTTTAGAAGATAACAATCAGAATTCCTAATACCTTTTAGCTTCCTATTATTATCTCATGTATTAGTGCATTCCCCCAGGACTTACTTAATATGTTGTAGATAAATTTTACAATAGATGTCTTATGATTACATTTTAATTGTTCACTAGAAATGTGTCTGAAAACAGTTGAGTAAAAAGCTTTTCTGTCACAAAAAGCAAGTAGATACTTCCCCATCCCCCCAAAAAGGAAAATGGAAATAGGAAAATGGAAATATATAACCATAGATGAAGACACTGAATTGCATAATATTTAGATACATTAATATATAGAAATAGATGAAAATTTAGAAATAATTACTGTGATTCACATGGAAGCACCCCCTCTGGGATGCACAACTTAATGTCATGATGGGGTGGAGGAGCGTCAGAGAAGCTGGGAGTAATGCCTGCAGGAGGTCAGGCTGTCTCACCAGGCTGGTCTGCTAGGAGGGTCATGCAAGGCAGAACGGTCAAAGCAGAGACATCATTCTATGATGCATCCTCCCTCTTCATGAGGAATAGTCACTCAGCAGAAGAGAATGAATATTTCTCATGATGATGGGGATGGAGAAATTCCTGAAGGGCAGCTACTGGACAGCTGAAGGAGACCCTGGTGGAGGATCTTTCACAGACAACAACCATGATGCTAAAGCTGGTACTGCACAGAAGAAGGCAATGGTAAACCACCTCTGGATCTCCTTACCTTGAAAACCCCAGGTGGAACAGTTCAAAATGAAACAGGTGATAGTGGCAGAGAACCCCAGGTCAGAAGCCACTCAACAAGCTACTGGGAAACTGCAATGGGCAAGCACAAATAGGGTTGTCACTAACGGTGCAACTAGGCTAAAGCTAAAATGAAGTCTAGTGGCTGATATGCACAGAGGTGAAAGGAAAATCAGATGCTGTACAACTTACACGAGTAGAACATGGAATATGAAAAGTATGGACCAAGGCAAACTGGAAACCATGAAGCAGGAAACTGAATGGTTAATCATTGCAGTACTCAGTGTTTTGATACTAGAGAAACGCAAAGTGGTTTACTCTGGAAATGACAAACTCAGAAGAAATGGAGTAGCTCTAACATGGAGGCAAGATGTAGCACCAGCAGTAAGGAACTATATTGCAAAATCCAACGAAATAATACCGATCAGAATTTGTGGATACCCTATCAACATAACCATCATTCAAATATATGTGTCAACAACAGATGCTGAAGAGAAAGAAATTAAAAACATTTATTCAGGTGTTCAAGAAAAAATTAATAACATGCCAGAGCAAGACGTGCAATTAATTCTAAGTGACTAGAACACAAAAAGATGTGTTGTCATGAATCATTTTTGAGCTCCTTTCAAATAAATTTCAACCAACCATATAACCACTCATTTGCTTTCTTGTAAAGTAGTAAAACTTGCCCACATTTCCCACATTTACACTTGGTGAGGTGTAAATTGATTCTATTTATGTGATTCTAAAGGCACAATCTGCTGCATGTTTTGATAGAGAAAAGATCTGCAATTCCCAGCATGCCCCAGCCATTATGCCCCAGCAAAACTTTTCTTTATTTAAACATGCACAGGATCGTTCCTTAAGACAATGCTAAGTTAGCTAAGGGCTCCTATAAAAACTTCCTTTGGAACAAGAAGAATGGAATCACTGATTTTTGATGGGTAGGTACAAAGTCTGTTCACTGATAGATACCCTTAGGTTGACAAAGTGCAGTGACTGGAAATCTGCCACACTATCTCTTACGTTAAGTACTGTCAAATGATGAGAAACTAGTTACATCATGGACATAACTTAGCATTTATTTATGTGTTTATTTATTGTATCCACTTGAATAATTAAGGTCAATATATTAATGTTTTCATTCACTAATTTATCTGATACATACAGAGGGGACATAAATAAAATATTTTAAACTGCCAGTTAATTCTATATTCTAACTTCTGAAAATTAATTCTTACTAAAAACTGCACCTCTGACTCTTTGAAAGGTCAACTGGAGTCTGCAGATGAGACAAGAAATATGCGGTAAGTAAACCAAAAGATCTAATTCTCTTGTCTTTCACTTTGTCATAGCTTGTACGAACAATACGAAATGTGTACTTTGACATGTTAAGGATGAGAAAAGGGAAGTAGAAAGTCTGCTTTGTGAAAGTAAACATGATGTGATGCAAGCAGGCTTGGCAGAGAAAAGAAATGCTTACATAAAACAAGGTTGAAATTACTTGTTTTGCAAGCCTTGCCTTGTTTTAATACATACTAAAAATGCAATTGCATGCATTAGGTTGACACAGGGGAACGTTTCTTGTCTAAAAAGTAAGAGTAGCAATTAATAGCTAGGCAACTGGCTCTTTTTCTGCCATTCCCATGCCAACTTACGCAGCTCTAATAACACTTTGTTGCTTTTGCTGTTGTTAGTTTTCAAAGTAGCATTTTATGCCAAGTCGCTCTGTTTGACTTGTATTCTATCCACCAAGTTCTCCTGTTTGTTTTTTCCAGCCAGTTGGTAGTACCTGCCCACTGAACAGTCTCAGTCGCATTGGGCTGTATTGTGGTCTTCTTTCAGGGATGGACACACTGGTGAATGATAGTACCTACATGAAAAATGTAGATTTTTTCCTTGATTTCTATGAGCAGCTCCAATTTCCTTCTCTGGGGAACATTTAAAAATAGCTTCTAAAGGAAAATTACACAATGAGATAGTTCTATCTACACTTCATATATGTGTGTCCCACTTTCTTTGTCTTGCTTTTCCATTCACTCCATTCTATTCCTCTGTCTCCTGGTTATTCCATTTCCTACTACACCTTCCTCAAAGGCCAGTTACTGTTCTATAGACATTGAGCATGCTCAGTCCTTATCAGGTGCTTTTTTGGGGGGGAGAGGGTAGTCCCCCAAGGTCTTTTCCTAAATATCTTTTTGTACATCTGCAAGCCTCTGCATTTCCTGAGTCTGCACTTACTGCCATCTCAGATGTTTTGCCGACATAAGTGATAGCATTCAAAGAATAAATAAGAATTAGACTATCAGGTGATGTAAACAAGTGTAAAATGAAGCACACTGGAACAAAAATAATCCTGGTTTTACACCAGCGTCTACAGAAAAAGTTCCTGCGACTGTAATGGATTGGTCAGAGATATATTTAAATATATCTTGCAGCTATCACTGAATACTGAGCATAGTTCTGGTCACCCCATTTCAAAAGGACATATATGGTTGATACAGAAAAAATGCAGGAAAGGGCAATTGAAATAACCAGAGTTGGAGTATCTTCCCTAGAAGAAGAAACTAAAGCACACTGGACTCTTTTATTTTAAAAAAGGACAACAAGGACCATGGTAAAATGGTCATGGTAAATGGCCATGGTAAAATCATGCAAGGTGTGGAGATGGTGGCCATGGTAAAATCCATGGTTTGGAGATGGTGGCCATGGTAAAATCATGCAAGGTGTGGAGATGATGGACATAGAACAATTGCTCTGTAATACTAGAACTTGCAAGTCATCTGGTAAAATTGATTGGTAAAGAATCTAGGATGCTCAAAAAATGTATAATTTGCTGCTATAAAATGGCTCTGCAGCAGTGGCTTGAAAGGGGAATTAGGCAAAGAGGAAAGGTCCAGCAATGACTACTAACCACTTTGATTACACTGAACTTTCAGGCTAGAAGCGGTAGCTCTCTGCATATCTGGCAGAGTGCAAACAGGGAAACAAGGTGACAAGTGCTACCTTTAGGCCATGCCTATAGACATCCTTCTCACCTTTAGTGTGCAATCCTGTACACACTTAAGAACAAGCTCCCTTGAAAGCAATTCCACTTCCTTCCGAACAGACAAAAATATACTTGTATGTGTTCCATGGGTCACTGTTAGAAACAGGTTGGTGGACTAGATGCATTTAGTAGGACTCTTAGGCTATATCATTAAAAAAAGAAGTTTTCTTATGACATGTTATCTCTGTCACAGTTACAAAGGCAGCAGCCAGCAAGCATGACAGATTTTAACAATTCATGGTGGACTTTGGATATTATAATAACACTGGCATTGAATTAGAACACCATTTGATTCTACTCTTTAGTATTGCCTTAGATTTTAATGAACCTATAGAAGTTCCTGTGGAGCTTCTGAACCAAATGTTTCAATATTATGATAAGGATAATAATTTGCACAGTGTGATTTTCATTATGTCACAGATTCAAAAATATGCACCTTGATTAAATATGACAATATAGCTCTTGCAAACTAGTAAGTCATCCAAATGTATTGGGAACTCTCTTGGCTGATTCTCCTTCAAGCACAAGCACTGAAAGAGTACTTTGGCAATGTCCAATGTATTTTCCTTTTAATTGTAATTGTATGATTCATTGCTTTACTGTGTTGAAGATCATGAGATCTTCTAAGCTACTGCTAAAAGTTTTCTAAAACTGGAAATCTGACATCCTAAGCAGGATGTTTAAAATTAAAAATCCAGATTAGGTGACAAAAGAATCTAGTTCATGTCTCTTAAAGTTAAAATGTAGTATCACTCAGGTGGGGATTTGTAGCGGGGACTGAAATGGCAAAAAATGACTACAGCTAGGAAAAGCTCTGATGGTGGATGGTGAATTTGCTCTCAGATCCCTTAGATCCCTGCTCTCAGATCCCTTAATACCACCTATAGTTCAGTTTATATAAGGGATGCATTTTTAAAAAGCAATTTAAATGATGTAGATGTTCTAAAATGTTATTGCTTACTTTTTAAATTTCTCCTTTTTATTGTTTGAAGGTTTTATTGTTTTAAAATGTTGCATGACACTTCAATGGCTTTTAGTAAATAAAATGCTCTATAAGCTTAACAATAAATGCACCAATAACTCAACCAAAGTAGCCCTTCATTTTATTGGCTGTGAATGGGGAAGTGAAATAGGGAGAGCCCTTTTGATCCAGCCCTTTAAAATCGTTTTCTCTGGTATACAACAAATACCTTATCACCCCTTGTTCAGGGAAGCTTCATGCTTAGCGTGTGGAGAAAAAAAATAGCACTAGATGAGCACAAATGCATCTAGACTTACTGACTGTTAAGGCAGTTTTAAAGTGGTGAAGCGTACTAAGCGATACCTCCCATTTTCCAACATGTTGTTGCCAATATTAGGGCTTTTATTTCATTTACATCCATGATGTAGTCTAACTGGCTCCATTAGGGAAACAATATTACCTATTCTACAGCATGAACCTGCCCTGTGCCACTAGACCTTGACCAACTCATTATTAGTGGAATGAAGCCAGAGAGATGCATGATTTTTAAAAATGTGAGTGGAAAGTGCTTCAGAACTATGACACGGGCTACTGCAGAGAGCTGGTCCTTTGGCAATGGCCTCCTTCTTGCTTCAGGCTGCCTCATGAGCTGAACTTAAGGCCCTTATTACAGATTCATGAACAGATGACTTTGATTTGTTTTGGCAGCTTTTGCAAGCATCGCAGTCATGCGGAAGCAAGAACAGCCATGCATTTCTGCCTGCAGAAGAACACATCTTTTTGTTGCTCAGGCTGCTTGGTACAGATCATAAAACAACAAATAAGGCCATTGTATCTTTGTTGTACATTTAAAAGTAAATAACACAAGTTTTAGCCCTGTGTTTCTTGAAATAGTTCCCTATAATGCACATTATGAATATTGAAAGCACAGGAATTAAAAAGGGGCATGAACTGAAGACAAAAATATCAATAGGGTTGAACTTATGTCTAAAAGGCTGGGAAAATAGAATAGTCTTTGCCTGGTATCCAAAAAACAATAAAATCAGTGCGAGGTGGACTTCATAAGTGAAATTCTATTGGCAATAGAGGGAAGAACTGCCTAGGAATATTTATTTATTTATTTATTTATTTATTATTTATACATGGACGTTCAGTTATGGCCACTGGCAACTGATAGACTTCCCACTGAATCCTTAAAAAAAGAAAACAAGCAAAAACAAAAGCCTTGCTAAATCAGACCAAAAGCCTATCTGTTCCAACAATATGCTTCCCACAGTGCCCAGCCAGATGATGCTGGAAAACTGGGAAGCAGAAGAAGCCCACTGCAATTCAGAATTATGCTGCCTCTGATCTTGGAAGAAACATTTAACCATTAAGGTCAGAAGTTGTTTACATCCTTTCCCCCCATGAATTTAAACCCCTAGACTACAATGAGCTTTCTCTTAATCACCATTTAATTCCTACCTCTAAAATAGGAAGAGGGGTAGGAAGAGCTCTGTTGAGACAGCCAAGCAAATGTCCCATCCCATAGGAGAAGCAGAAGCAGAGGAAAGGGCAAGCTGTCCGTGTCTTGCTTCCCAAAAATGGCACCAGGTGGTCCATCCACAATTGGCCAGTGGGCCATGGTCTGCTTTTTGCTCACCACAGTCCCGGTAGGGCGAATCACAAAGCTCAGACTTAAGTGAGTTGAGGTATCTATGGATATTGATCTATTTCATTTCTCATGATTTCTTAACTGATATAATTTATTTTTTCTGGAGCTAAGCAACAGAGAAGCTTTCTTATTTCGTTATTGTTGGCATTTTGCCTTTAAAACAGATGTATTATATATTATTATAATCTGTTTGATGAAGAACAGGGCTAGATTTGCAGGAAAAAGAACTTGATGATGATATATTTTTAACATCTGTAGAGCTTCATAAAAATAAAAAGTAGAAACATGGATATGGCAGAATGGATCAGGAGTGTTTCAACTGCCTTATACATTTAGAAATGGTGGTGACAGATGGTTGCCACCATTATTTCAGTATGCCTGAAATTTTAGCAAACAACAGTTTGTCCTCAAAAGCTTTATTTATATACATTGAGAAAGTATTGAAATAGAAGTCTGCCATGAGAAACCCAGCCCATCAGAGCTGATGTAGTTGCATAGTCCAGATTAGTTTAACTTACTTGTGTAAAATTGTTCTTGGAAGATATCAATTCAGAATATGTGTGAAGTGATCACAGGATTGAAGACTTGTCCTCATTAACTGTGAAGTCGACTGACTTCCCGTGCTTTGGTGATTTACATCACCAAAATGGTACTCTCAGTACACACAAGAAAGGCACTAGCAGGAGAACCCTAAGATTTGCACAAGTTTAAAAAAAATAGGAAAAAAGTCCTAATTTTATTTAGGATTTTAAGGAGGAACACAAATAGTTCATTGAGGACTGAAAATTCTGACTATGTTACACTCAGCACTGGGGATGAAATCCATGCCAGCTCCAATTTTTTTTAGGGCCCCTAGGCAAAGTACCCTTAATAGGCCCCTTCCCTCTGTGAACCTGCCTTCTTCCTACCATTGTCCCCATCTGATATTGCTCCTCATCCTTTTCTCATCTTTGCTACCACTTCCTTGTTTAACAGGTGGAAAACTGAACTACTGCTGCTCCTCACAAGCACCACCATTATCTGAGTCAGAGCAAGAAGGCAAGGAAAAAAGCAGTAAATGGGAGGAGTAACTCTGGGGGCTCATGTTGGAATATGGGAAAGATAAAGAATTGCCAACAATGCCTTTTGATTGCTAGTTCTAGGATCCCTCTGTCAGGAAGCACCACTAGGCTATTTCCCATTTTAGAGACTAGGAGGATAAACATACCATGTATAAACATGGGGATGTATTACAATTCTTCTCTGTACATACCTGCTTCGCACTACCAATTGGTGATAAACCGAACGGGCAGCTGCTGTGTCCCAAATCAGCTACATGCCCAACCCATCCTTCCTTTGGTTGCAACCACACAAAGCTCCTCCATTCCATTCCATCTAAATTCCACCTGTGGAAACCCCTCCAAGAAGCTAAATGGATCTTCCACATTCACAGACAGCACACTTTTGAATGCCAAATGCTGGGAACCAGTGCCTGGCTCCAAGTTTCTGAGGGCCTTTGGGCAAAATGCACCTCTCCCTCAGTGAGTCTGCCTTCTCACCACCACTGACACCAACCACTAGTGCTCCCTCATCTGATTTTTTTATCGTTTGGGAGCCTGTGAGTAAGTTGGCAAAGCACCTACTTCTCTTTCTCACCACCACCATTGTCTCAGCCGGAGAGAAGGGCAGGTGAGCAAGCCTCTAGCTGGTGTCCAGCCATGCCTACCTTTGATGCTAGCCCTGGGTAGAAAAGTGGAGGTGGGTCCGGGAATAGGATTAAACATGCTGGAAACAGGTATGGCTGGCAAACTGAACAAGAGCATTCTACAGTGCACCCTTTATTGTTGCAGTTCCCACTTGTAGACATTATATATCAGGAAGAAAGATAGAAATAATGTCACAGCATAGCACTGAAAAGGAGTCCCATCCCAATCTCATATGCTGAAGTGTTTGCCTAAACCAGGCTTAAATCATTCCAGACTGCAAGAACTATACCCTTTAGGGACGTGAATGAGTTCCTGCACGGGAGGCAGACAGTAGTTACTAAGGCTTCAAGCCTTAAAATCTTACTGAGAAGAATGCAGCAATGAACACTAGGGGAATTACTTTCTAGGAAACATGTGTAAGATTGGGTCACATGAGAATTATTTCAGAAGCCTTATTTCTCATGGTGGCACACACATTACAAAGGAGTGATTGTGTGATGTATAGTGCCATTCACAACATTTTTTCTAGTCCTAATCCCTCTGCATTTAGAAGTGTACTAGTCAAGGGCTGCATTTATACACATCGTGTACAAAAGCCACTGAGATATTGGTGCATCATGGAATAAATTCTCTGCATAGTAACACACAGTTGAACCAAAGAATTGTAACACAATTTCTCCATCATCCTCCCATCAGAAATCTGTGGCATTTTCTTTAACTATATGTAAAGTTAACTCCCAAAATTTCCCATCAAAATTTTCAACAGTTAAACATAAGACAGAATAAATGTGGACAACCTGTTAGTTAACACACATACACACATTCAGAGAGAGAGAGAGAGAGAGAGAGAGAGAGAGAGAGAGAGAGAGAGACTATATGTAAAATGAGCAGGAAATTGTATCTGCAGAAATAATAGTCATTGTTATTTATATCAATAAAACATTCTGCATTTCATTTCCCTGACTATTTTTCTGGTAGGAAAAACAATGAATGAAAACACTGGAGGGCCCCCAGTAGTAGATTAGGATGTCAGGACCTCACTCAAATTTCCATGAATGGGCAGAGCAATTGCACAATAAAAGCTTCAGGCAAAAGCACCCTTTCTCATAAAATGTCAACCAGTTTTTATATCTATTGCAGCTAAGATACTACACAGATGCTTTTCCCAAGTAACCTGGCCAGGGAAGTTCAATGTTGAAAAAGTGGCATGTAATAAACACCTGGCCTGGCAGTGGCCCTCTTGGGGAAGGACCTGTAGCCAAACATCCGCTCCAGGAATGATAAACAGGAATAAACAGGAAGCCTGACAAACAGAGCACGGCTTTGTTAACCCACGCTGAAGTGAGCATACAGCAGGACTGTTCCCTCATAATGTACCACTGCCATTTTAAACATGCAACTTCCGCCTGGCCTAGTCATACATTGGTACATGGTGTATGAACCTGGACACTTTGTGTTTATGGACCAAACAACCTGAGAACCGATTGCAACACCACTAACATCAGGTTGTTCATCCATGCATGACCCAAATTGTCCAGGTTCACATGTCACAGAGCAATGTACCACTGAGCTGCTTGGCGGTTGCATGCTTAAAACAGCAGTGGCACATTCCTCGGCTAATTGTGGGCTAATTAAACCATGATTGATCATTGGATTTAGGACAGACAATAATGGGCTGAAGTCAAGATTCCAGCTAGGCATCCGGAAATATTTCCTGACTGCTAGAGCAGTACAATGGAACTGAGTACCAAGGGAGAATGTGGACTCTCCCACACTAGAGGCATTCAAGATGCAACTGGAGAGCCCTCTGAGAGGGATGGTTTCGCTTGGTGTCCTGCACTGAGCAGGGGGTTAGACCCGATGGCTTTCTCGTCACTTCAGACTTTACTATTCAATGATTCTATGATTGTTACAAACAAATTGCATCAGTGCCTTCTAAACAGACCCCACTTCCAAGATTATCTGAATTAAGTAATGCACATGTAATGCAGTAAAATCATTCAAGCCAGTGTTGAAAGTTACCTAGGTTCACCACCGCTCAGGTGGGCTGCCTCTCCTAAGTTACCGGCAACAAAGGCTTAAAACTAACACACACGCCCTTTGCTTTTCGCACACACTGTTTTCCCATAGCCCTTTACTTTTATCTGAAGGGAACTTGGCATTCAGACTGTAAATGTTCAAAACCCTGATCAAGTGCTTGAAATGAATGCCTTCTTTTTAACTACCAGATCTCAAATGGCCCTTGTAGGTCTTTGAGACCTTTTGTGAGTACAGCATTGGAGACAAAGGTTAGTACTTTTATAGTACTGTTATCTCCGCTGCAGCACCAGCCACTCTTGACAACATGCAATATGTTTGTGAGGATGAACCTGGTAACAAAACCTCTATGAATATTGTTATCTTTACTTCATGGCTTCCCACCATCTGTTCACCTGATATAAAACATCCTGACAAACCATGCCAGACGAAGCAGTTTTTCATCTCTATATGCAGCCAACTGCCATTAGTGTGGCAAAAATCTGGCTGGGTAAAGAAAAATATTCATAAGACGATTGGCTTAAATCTCCGTTGTCGGAGAAATGATTTTTTAATGCAGTGACAGCTGTCTCTTGTTGGCAGGTGTTCAGACTGACAGCTTATCTTGGTCCTGGATCATTTGCTTTATAGCTGGCTGTAGCATAACAAACAGAACCTTTTGATCTACGTATAAGCACACAGATCACACTAAGTGTACTTACTGCTGTTCGGATATCTTGTTTAGTTTTGCACAGGCAAACATATACAGAATTTGTTATTTCTCATATGGATATGTATGTCGGCTGCTTTGGAGGTCAAACCTCCCAACATACAAATAATTCAATAAAAAATAAGGGCAGCATCCAATGCTGCTGCTACAGTGGCAGAAATAACCACCAATGCAATAGGAAGTTAGGGCTTACTAAGGCAACGAGAAATGATCAAACGCTTAATGAGACAAGTCAGCAGAAGTCAAGGAAGAAAGCTCTGGTGTCTTGTCCCATTGTGTAAGTGGTATTTTTGGGTAGTTACCTGAGCTGACCATTGTGTGGTGTGTGAACTTTTATGTTACTTTCAAGTTGCCAGTGCCAGGCTGCAGAACCTCTTTTAGTCCAAATTCCATTTTGAGACACTCTTGGGGCTACATTCCAGTACAGAGTGAGGCCCAAGGAAAAAGTGCCGCAACCTCTTAGTTTTAGCTTAAAACTCTTACTGCTTGTAACTCAGGCTTAAGAGAGGCAATTCCATGCCTTAGAAAGTCAGGGGGAGGGACTACACAAATGCCGAGAAAGCACCCACCAATTTGAGGTCGGAGAAAAGGAGGTGAGGTCAGGGCAGGTGGTAGCCTTCTGGGGAACTCTGGTGGATGAACAGCACTGGATCTTGTCCCGCATAACCAGCAATAACACTCATCACAAATAACATTCAGCCTGGTAAGACTAATGAAATCAGTCTATTTATATGACATACACATATGTGAAAACCATATAAGCCATTATAAATGTATGGACAGTACAAGTGCTAACAGAAATTACACTGCACTAGCCAGTGGAGCTCAAAACCAATGGCATTTGCTGGTGCAACAGATTTTCTAGGGAATCTCGTCACACCAGCTAGTGCGATTGCTGTTGCTCTGGTCCCTTATGCTGGGCTCAATGTAATTTACATTAGTGCTTCTGCCTTAATGGATACTGCTCTGTAGCAGCAGCAGGAGGATGCCCAGGAATCTTGCCAGGCAATCGGAGATCTCAGTGTTGTAGGGGTCAACAGGCATACAATATCGCCTTTCCCTTCCAGGGTAGTAAGCCATGGTGGAGTAGCAATATTGTTCATGTCTTGATTCACTGTGTATTCTTCCAGAAAGGGTTAAACAACCAAGTTTTTCTCAGGTTTCATGGGATCATTAGATAATCACATACTGCAGGACACCATGTGATCTCCTTGGTTTGCTTTCTAACCTAGCAAAAGATATTTAAATGATCGTGACATCCTGCCACTGGGAAAATGGGATTTTCCTTGTTGTCAGTGTTGAGTCACATCACCAAAACCCAGCACTACACAAGACTTTAGCCAAACTCTCTCAGTCAATGCCCTTTAAAAAAAGCCCTTAATTGCATTGCCCCCTCACTTCCTTGTTGGGAAAACTGAGAGCCCTTCCTCACTGTCCAAAGAGCTGGAAAATATTCACCTGCTCCTCTCTGCCAAGTCATTGGTTGCTGCTACTATAGAGTTAAAGCAGAAGTAGAGTTAAAGCATTTTCACAAGATCACCCATTCCATCTCTGAATGAGGGGGACAGGCCAGCTGTCCTTTCCAAAACAGGCTGCCTCACAAAACAGTCCTTGTGTTGACTGCCTCTCTTGTGAGGAGGGCTTGCTTGCTTTGAGAGACACTGAACAGCAAGTGACAAAACAACCAAGAAAGTTGCTCTTCTACCAGGTTCTGTCAGGAGTTGTTCAGTCTACCCACAGGTATGTGACAGGTTTTACAGTAATGCTTGGCTCCAAGATTTGAAACCTGTTATTGCTGCCTTTCAGAGTATCCAGTGGGCAACTCAGTCTGTCTCCAGACACCTGGTCTTGCCCCTCTCCATGTTCTCTGCTCAGATCTTTCAATCATCCTGAAGATTTTAAGGGGCATCAGGTTAAGTTTATCTGGAGACTTCTGAACTTGGACTCAAGTCAGAGGCACTATTTCAGATGATATTAACAGCGGCAAGAAAATTCTCAGGGGGAATGGGAGAGTCTTAGCAAGACCTACAGCAGTTTTACTCAATCTGGTGCCTGCCAGATATTTTGGACTCTAATTCGCATGAACCCCACTCATCCTGGCAATAATCATGAATGTTGCAAGTTGAAGGATAAAAATTCTGCAGGGTGCCAGGTTGTTGGGAGGAGGGTAGAGGAATAGCATTTAAATACACTAAAGATTGAATTGCAACAAACAAATAAGATAAATACTGTAAGAGTATATACCTCACAAAAACTATAGCAATATGATCAACACAACTCTGACAGTAACCCTTTCTTTAAAAAAACAAAGACATCTGTATCACTTGCATACATATTTAATACATAAGCTCTTTTAATTGCTTTGTACACTCAGCATGTAGAACCAACGAATTAGTTCTAAGTAATAATCACATGCTGGAATCTGTCTGAATAGTCTTTGTGTTCACAAGTATGATGTGAACTTGTTGCCTATGCAATACGGAGCAATGCTAAACCTCTCAGACACAAAGGAAGCTGTACAGGATGTCCTGGCCCTGACCTAGCTGTAATCTGATGTACTATTCCACTGATACTTGGTTTGCTTTGTAACCGAGAAATGGTCCTGCAGTACTAGAACAGACTGGTTGTCTCTTGCACAGGGCACAAGAACTCATGGAATTCTCTGCCCAGACTGTTTGCATGCCCTGTAGAAAATGTAGAAATAGAGCTTAATGATCCTGACTTCTCTTCTGGGGAAAGCGACTGCAGTTGTGAAGGATCATAAAGGTGCAGTTGCTAATTAGGCTTTTGACAATGGTTTGGGGGTTCAGTTTTTTTGTTTGTTTACTGGCAACTAGAAATACAAATACATGTCCAATTATGTATTTATGGCGCACTCATTACCTGTGCATTCTGTCTTTCTTCTATGGATCTAAGTTACACATGGATGTGATGATCAAAAAGACTTAATTAAAAGGAATATTAAGGAATATGCAAATTCATCTGTGCCCCTGTCCTGGCTCAGCCCCCAAAATCAGGTTTCTTTAGCCACCTTACCCCCAATCCTGCACTTTGTTGGAGAATTCTTTTCAGCTTAAGCCAGGAACAACTCCTGCTGCATTAAATAGGACTTTTCTGGGTACATGTTCCTAGAATTTCATCCTAAGAATGAAACAAGGTGATAGATATGGAGCTCCAGCTAGTCAAATTTTTGTGAACTACCCAGAGGGCCTCAGCTATTTGGAGTGGGGTATAGAAATAAATTAAAATACCTAAATAAAGTTCCATCTTCTCAATAACACCTAGTAGAATACTGTGTATAACATGATATTGTGTGTGTTCTTCCCCACTACAAGCCAATCATGCAGTAAGAATACACACATTTCAGTTACATGGTGCATTGTGGAAAGAAACTTCTGCAACTACCTTTTCCTCATTTCACCAGCATTTTAAAAAATTAAGTCCTTGAGACATAGCTTATAGGAAATCTGTGTCAACATCACATTTTACAGCAGTATAGCAAAAAGTACTGTTCCACACTTTCAGTTATCAGCCGGTTCCACCCCCCACCCCCCAATACAATAGTCATGTATTCTGAGATGGACATTTTCAATCTTCCTGTTTTATTGAGACAATTTAAAAGCATCATGGCACAATTTCAGCAAGGCCAGTTTTGTATTGTTTTGATATTGATCGATGGCTATTCTTTTTAACATTCCACCTATATCCCAAACTATGTGTTGTGATAATATGATGCCACCTTGTGGTTAGATTTTCACATTGCTAGTACTAGATCACTTGTTCTCCTTGATGTCTGAAGGTGTATTCAGGTACTCTGGTAGAGTTTTCCTGTTTAAAATTCATAAAGTTTTTCAAAAATAATTTCTGAAATGATCTGGGGCATCATTTAAAAATGCTGTTTATTAACTGATTTAGAAAGTTCTAGTAGCAACCCAGTCGTGGTCTTTACATCGCAGGATACTTCCAGTACTATTAAAAGACTAATTGCTTTGTTTTCCTGCCACAAAGAAAAATGACATCACAAGGTCATTACTATCATAGTATCATAATAGAACCCATGTAAATGCTATATGCACCTGGTCACTTTAAAAACAAATTAGTGATAGGAAAACTCCCTAGTTTCTTCCAGATGGAGGGCTTCTAGTATTACCAGTCAAAGCACATCATGGAAATCCTTAATATATTTTCTGTGATAAAATACTAATCATTGTGGAAGAAGAAGTGGGAAAACACGGAAAACTTACAAAGGAATAACCAAGTGTAGACCCTTTACCAAATTTTGTGAATGCAGCATGACAATGGCACAATAAAACCCTTGTCTGGAAGCACTCTGTGGCTGGGGTCAGTTTTCTCTTATTTTATGAGATCTTTCTTTCCTCGCACGTTCAAGAGAGGTAAAGAGAACTTTGAGTACTCACAGAAAAATATTGCAGAAAGCAAGCAGGTGAAACCTGCAATCCTATGCATGTTTAAGGTAAAGGTAAAGGTTTCCCCTTGACATTAAGTCCAGTCATGCCTGACTCTAGGGGGCGGTGATCATCTCTGTTTCCTAGCTGAGGGAGCCAGCGTCTGAGGACAATCTCTGTGATCATGTGGCCGGCATGACTAAACACCGAAGTGCACGGAATGCTGTTACCTGCCCAACGAAGTGGTTCCTTTTTATCTACTTGCATTTGCACGCTTTCAAACTGCAAGGTTGGCAGGAGCTGGGATGGAGCAACGGGAACTTGCCCCGTTGTGCAGACTTGAACCGGCAACCTTTCAATCAACCAGCCCAGCAGTTTAAACCACTGCGCCACCTGCATCCCTATGCATATTTAGACAGGAAGAATGTATGCTTTCCAGCATTTCCTAAGCCAGCCACTCTGGCCAGGGAAAGTTGGGAGTTGTAAGAGTTTTCTTCCATCTAAACATGCATACAATTGATCCACAAGCAATTTTCCTCTCCATCAGCTCCTCTACTCCTCGTGAACCTTGGACCCTCTTCCTTTCCTTCTTCCAGATGTATCTGACTGAGAAATAGTACCGATAATTTCTTTCTCTCCTTTCCCTCAGGGTAGCAAGAATACTGCAATAGGAGGAAGTGTCTTGGGAAATGTCTTTCTGTGCAGCTCCTTGGAACTGAGGCAGTGCTGTTGCGGCTTTCTACATTCTCCAGTGGAGGGAAGGAAGGGATCTTACTGTCCCTGTATTACCAAAACATACACTGGGAAGAAGGGCAGAGTGAGGCCATGTGAAAAGGAGGGAGAGCTGAACGGCAGTGGCAGGCCAGGCTCAATGGGAGATAAAAGAAGTTGAATGAATTGGAAGAATTTGTACTCCACAGTCCTCTAGTTTTGCCTTTCAACCCATCACTAATAATTTCTTAATCTTCCAGTTGGCTGCCAAACACTTTCTGTGTAAATTGTAAAATATCCATCTGAGCATTCAGCTTTTCTTGAAGAAAAGAAAGGAAGGAATCAGTACAGAGAAAGTAGTTTTTATGTGCATGAAAGTAGTTTTTATGTGTGTCTGGGGCTTGTGCTCTCTGAAGGAAAAAGTTACATGTCTTGCTGAGAACTGACTCTGGTGGGAAAGTGACTAATATGTTTATGGGGAAAAAAGAATGAGAAGGAGGATATGTATTTCATAAGCATTTCCAGTTGATGGAGCCTTTCAACAAGTAACTAAGTGAGGAAGTGAAGGTGCTTCCAGATGATTATGCACTTGTTCTGCTTCATTCATGGCATTTTACAGGGGGTCTAGATATCATTTTCAATTTGCAGCCCTCTTATATTTTTCCCACTTTTTTAAAATACTTAACTGGAAAAAGATCAGTGGAGAAAGAAAAGATGGAATAGTTACATTATCTTTGTTGTTCTTTTTGTTGTTGTTGTTATTGGTAGGAATCCTCCATTTGGAAGCATGCTGAGCTCCCTAAACCACTTGATCAGTTGTTGAATGTGGCACAAAACTATCTGTGAGTATGAGACCGTTGTGTTATTCTATGCCTTGCTGATTATTTCAAAGTGAGAAATTCATTAAATTAATTTTGACCTGGACTTACCCAGTTTACATCTTCCAGGTTCAGATGCAATCTCTGGTCAAATTATGCACTTTTCTGAGTTTGTTGTTGGATTTGCAGATCCCAAAAAATGTATTTGATAGCATGCATGAATTTCAAGAAAAAATGTTCTTGAAAACAATGTGTACTTTTGAAAAACACACACTAGTATGATTTAATCAATGGGAGAAGATGCACATAAGTGATGTGTACATTTTAGAAAATATGTACAAAAATAGGCATGGATTTCATTCAAACAAAACAAGACAAAAACCTAAAGCTCTTAGTTTGACATGGATTCAAGTCAGAATGAGGTTCGAGATAGAATTTGGACAACTTTGGCAAGCTTGAGTTTTATGATTCAGACACCCCTGTAATGCAAATGCTATTTTCTTTGAATCTCTCTTAGCCTGTAATTCTAGCCATACTTCAATAAAATTAATTTAAGAGCAAAACCTTTGGGACTAGTCTGTTAGCTACATTTATATCCGACAGTATGAATTTGTTTATTTTTATTTATTGCATTTATATCCCACCATTTCCCTCTAAGAAACCCAAGGTAGTTTACACAGTCCTCCTTCACTCTATTCTGTCCTCAAAATAACCTGTTGAAGTAATCAGTGACTGGCCAAAATCAGCTAGTCAATTTCATGACGGGAACTAGAACCCAGATTTGCCAGGTTCCAGTCCAGCATTGTAACCACTGTACCAATATGCCATTTGTTTGAAATATTTCCAAGAGATTAAACACAGCATTTTGAAATATACTGAACAACAACTTTGCATGTGATAACCTCAGCTTAAAATTCAACTTCTGATCCCCCAAATATATTATGGTAAATCAGCAAATCTTTTCTAAGAGACCAGATACCTAGTTATCATCTATTCCAGGATTTACAGGAACATAACTGATAGTCACTAGACTGTGTCTGTAGAGGAAAGGATGCAATTGATGAAACAGCTGCAATTAGCAGAAAACATTCCATCAATTGGATTCCTCATTAGGATTGCATTTCCACTTGTAATTGCTTTGCTGTGGCTATTTAACTTAAGAGATTTTCAATCATGAGTCTCTTAGCACAGAACTAGTTTAATCTGCACTGCTTTAAACAGTCAGTGCTCTTGAGCAAGGAACTGCCCCGAGTTCCAAGGGGCAACTCGTGTGGCCAACATTCCTTGCCAGCATAACCGAAGTCCTGTTCAGGTGTTGTGCCTGAATGGGGTAGACTGATTCAAACACAGGTGAGGAGGCCATCCGTGCCTGCCCCATCACCGTGTCCTTTTGCATGCCACCCTGGCCCTTTGGCCTCTGATTATTCCACTGCTCTATTCCAGCCATCCATGTCAGGATGGTCAATTCCTGCCTTATCAGGGGCAGCAGTATATGTCCAGGATTAGTAAGGGCAGGGGAGCTGTCCAGTAGAGAGCACAGAAAGAGCGATGCCACTTCGTCCAGGACTAAGCTACAACCAAGCAGCTTTATGGAATGGGAATGCTGATGCTCCACCCTCTTCCTGGCTTGCCTTTGGGGCCCTGATCCAAAGCATGCTTGCCTTTGGGGCCCTGATCCAAGGAGGGCTCAGTGATGCTGCCAGACTTACTATGTATCCACCTCTGTCTGGACATGCTTCCACCTTTGTTCCTGTGGGTTTTTTGGTGAACCTTGTGAGCCTGGAGCAAGGGGTGAGGGTGAGAGTCAGGCTGGTCCAGTTGCTTCAGTTCTTTGAAAGTTGCAGTCTACTCAACTGGGACACTGTCCTGGCCATTGGCACCTCCAATTACCCCTGAACATGTAACTGCTGGGACTAGCGACAGGTCTCTCAAGTTCTTTCGGGAGCATTGTGCAATATGTTGAATGGGAAGGTCTGCAGTGGGCATCAGTGTGCGTTTGTTTGAACCTAAGTTGCCTCCAGGAAACTGAGAACACTGTGACATTGCCCATTTCCACTTTTGGGGCATGCGTTTCCCCAAGTTTGTTTCACACTTACCGAAGCAAGTTGCCTCTGAGCCAGAGCTGACAGCAGAAGCTAGCAGAGTTGTGTGTTTGACAGGTCATGTATGGATGCAGAACTGTAGGTTGTACAGGTTGACCTGGCAGTGATCAAGTTCCCCCTCAGCCTGGATAGCATCCCTTCAGGCAACCTCTAACTCCTTGATTGCCCTAGAAGTGAAGTATCAGATCAATACCTGAGTTGCTTGCTGCTAGCAGTTTTTTTTCCAGCTGCATTGAAACCCTTTTCCACTTTTTGGAACACAGTATTCTAAAATGAATGGCCACCGTTAGTTTATGAATCAGAACCATTTTAAACTGTTTCCTGCTCATGAGATGGCTTGAGGCCAGAAAGTCTCAAAAGCATTATGTGACTGTGTCATCTTTGTGATGGAGAAGGCTGGGAAAATTGTGCTTTGTCCGAGGAGTACCTTAAGGAAAGCCATTTTGAAAAAACTTAGGATAATGTTCAGTAGGATACCATGAAGGAAAAAAGAGGGTCGGAAGGATAGGAAATCCTGAAGACTGAAAGTACCAGTGCTTTTTTTGTTAAAAAAAAGGGGGGGGGGTGCCGGAACTCACGTCTTGGGGTCACACTTTTACACAATGGTCGCCGCCGGCAGTAAGCACTCACGCGACCATGGGCTGAACTAGCCACTTCCATGGGCCACCTGAGGTCCAGACTGGAGGGTGCCCTCCTGTGCTTTAGAGGCATAAGCAAGCCCTGTGCCACTCTCTGAAAATCACCTTGATTGTGTAAACAAAAGGGGGGGGGTGAGCAAGGGCAAATGGGCAGCTGAGTGCTCTTATGTCCTCTTGTAACAGGGAAAATGGTGGAGGTGGTGGACCAAAGGCTGTGGCTTTCCAGGTGATGCTGGACTACAGTTCTCATCTTCTCCCTCCATTAGAAAACTTGTCTCAAACTAATGGAGCCCAGCAACATCTGGATGGCCACAAGCAAACTGCCCCCACTGCAGAGTCTCTCAATTGGCTGGGCTCTAACATTTCAGACTGCAAGGGGGTTTGTGTGCATGTGTGCAAGAAAGTGAATGTATGGCTGTTCCCTTGCATCCTTCTCAAGCTCAGAGTACAGCAGTGGCACCTGCAGCCTCCCCCACACACACCCTCGGACATTGCTGGGCTATAATTTCCATCAGCCCCAACCAGCCTACCCACTGGCAAAGAAAGATGGGAGTAGCAATTCCCCAGATCTGGAGGGTTGCAAGTTCCCCAGCACGGGGCAAGATGTTCTCAGTGTGGCCTCCCCCCATTACGGTTCTCTCTGGGAGTGAAATGATTTCACCACCTGCAAAGGAAATGCCGCCCCGGGAAAGCTGCAGGCGCTCCCCAGAGACTGGCCGTCTGGATGCAGCCTGCAAGGCCCAAGCCGCCAGGATGGGGGAAGGGGAGCAGGTGGCCCTCGTCCACAGACAAGCGGCTGGGAGCAGGCCCAGGCAGAGCGGGCGGGCTGTCCCAGCAGGGAGGCCGCGAGGCATGGAAAGCAGAGAGTAGGGGAGGCGGCTGTTTATTGGAGAAGAGGTCTGGGCCCCACCGGGGCGGGAGACGGACCGCCAAATGGGAAAAGCTTCGGGAGAAGGGGAAAGACCAGGGCAGCGCCGACAATCAGCGCCGACACACGAGCAGCCCGCAGGCACTATGTTAATGATTTTTGCTGCCAATCTGCTACTCCCAACAGGACGATTCACAATCACTTGGAAAAATCTGTCAAAAAACGCCGTTCCGGTGCGTTCTATGACAAAAAAAGCCCTGGAAAGTACAGTCACCAACCGTGCCCATGGCAAGGAAAAATGGAGAACATTTAAAGGAGCCTGTTTGGCTGCACAGGGAGCTCTCTGAAGGGAGGGTATTTGCAACCCAAAATAGGTAAGGATCTGGTGAGAAGAGTGCAATGCTATGCATGTTTAGACAGTGTACGTTCTACAGCTCCCAGCATTTATCAGCCAGCGCAGGGCTTCTTGTAGGATGTTTCTGTCTAAACATGTATAGGACTTAGTCTTACATGATTTCACATCCCAAAGGTCACATGATTTATATCCCTGGGTGACAAAGAAGCTTACAGATATTATTTCAGAGTCATTCTCTGAGACCTTTGAGGATTCCTGGAAAACAGGAGAGACTGGAAACCAGAAAACTTTGTCTTCTATCTTCAGGAATGTAGAAAGGTAGATCCCCTTTTCTGATAGTTTGGTAATGCACAGAAATGCTGTGGATGCAATATAACTAGATCGTAGCCAAGCTTCCAAGAATAGCTTTACCAGCTCATCTGCAGTCTGTGAAAATTCAGAGCATGCTAATTTTGGAAGAAAAAATAGTGTATCTGTAGATACCTGCTGTATGGCAATTAATTATGTCTTAAGATCAAAAAATAGACCCTGAAACATATTTTTATTTAAGATCATTTGCAGCTCACTTTCCCCAGTCAACATCCAGATTAAAAGCACAAAAACACAGCATATCAATACAATCATTAAAACAGCAACGTGAATGGGCTTTAGAGAAACACAACATCATAGTACAATGTTTAAAATAAAATACTACTGAACAGAGGAGTCTTTGCTACCTTTCTCAAACTAAAGGAAAGAAATATCTGTATAAGTGTATAAAAAGAAATGGCCACAGGAGGTCCACAAAAACACAAGTTATTCTACACTAGAAAATGTAGTTATTTTTTTGAAAAATTGAATTGCTTAAAACCCCAAAATAACACCTGTCATAAAAGACAGAAAAATCCTTCAAATAAAAGGAACATTTTTCTTTTGAGATAATTTGTTGAAACTTTTTTCTAGGTGCTTTCATTGTTTGAAGTGCGCTAATTGAGACGTTTGCTGCTGTCTGTGGCAGGTGCACCTTAGTTACAAAATGCTATCTCTTAAATGGTATGTATGGTACCTACACGGCAACATTTTTAGCACTAGGGAAAGATCTATTCCCTTTTCCCACACTGCAATTTATTTGAGGTGTCTTAGCCTGCTGTATGTTTTCATTGCCACTTCATTTTATTGCTAATGTTCTTGTTTTATTGTATTCTTTGGTATTGTTTTCATTTATAGTGATTGTTCAACACCTTTTAATCTATTTGATGAAGGGTGGTATACAAAATAAAACAAAGCAAATAAAGAAAGCATTGGCCATTGATAAGTCCAACTCTATAACCCCCCACTTCACAGTTATATATTTGATCAGATTTCAGATACCAGCATTATAAAACTCAGTGCAAACTCAAAGCACAGTACATCTCATGTGGCCTAAGAATACTTCATTAACTAAATGTTAACCTCAATGGGCTGGAAAAACATTGCTCTGAGATATGCAGGACAATCCTTTTGTGTCTAATACCCTCTATGGACTTGCTCCTAGGAAACTGAATAGAGGGTTGCAACCTAAGTTATTATTCCCCTAAAAGTTATTAGGAAGCCTTGCAAAAATGTCAGACCTTTAGTTTTGAGGTATACTATGCAAAGACACATGCACAGAGATGGAGTAGGTTCATAGAACAGGATGACCCGTTGTGGGTAGCTCACTACTGTGGGTTGTGTCATTCAGATCCAAGATGCTTCCCACAGGGTGGCTTATTTTTTAGCAACAAGCCACCCTGAGAGCCAATCGCTTGTTCTTGGAATGGTTTGGCCAATGATAGACTGTCATGTTGTTTGAACATGGGAGAGCAATTTCATCATGGGTTGTGGGGATCAGCTAACACGCTACTTATCCAGATTGGCCAAAGCCCCTGTCACTGCTGGTGATCCCGCAAGTACTGCCACCAGTGGCAGCCACTCCACCAATGCCCGACTGGCACTTTGAGGCAACGTCACTGTTTTGGCCCCACAAAATTGCAAAAACAGGCAGTATTTGTTTTAATTATTTTTGTCACTCTTTGGAGTGCACTTTGTGTCTGATATGTGAAGTTTTGCCTGGTCAGTTTCTTTGCATGTTTCAGTTGTCAAAAGGAACAGCAAAGGAAGCAGGTAACAGATTAATAAGGCAAGAATGCATAATTTACATTTTATTTATTTATTTATTTATTAAAACATTTTTATGCCGCCCCATTCGCCGAAGCCTCGGGGCGGCTTACAACATAGATAAAACAAGTTAAAATCCATATAAAATAATCTTAATTAAAACTCACATTATAAAATAAGCCGCCCTGGCCAGATAAAATTCAATTGTATTTAGCATTTAAAATGTTGCTTAAATAAAAAGGTCTTAGCCTGGCGCCGAAAAACAAATAACGACGGCGCCAGGCGGACCTCTCTGGGGAGCGCATTCCATAACTTAGGCGCCACCGCTGAGAAAGCCCTTCTCCGAGTAACCACCCTCCTAATTTCTCTCACGGAGGGCTCCCGGAGAAGGGCCTCTCCCGCCGATCTCAGGGGGCGACTGGGCAAATATGGATGTAAGCGCTCCTTCAGGTAACCAGGACCCAAGCCGTTTAGGGCTTTATAGGTCATTACCAACACCTTGAATTGGGCCCGGACTTCAATGGGGAGCCAGTGAAGCTGACGGAGAACTGGCGTCATGTGAACATAACGTCCAGTCCCCGTCAGCAGCCTGGCAGCTCTATTCTGAACCAATTGAAGTATCCGGACCGTCTTCAAGGGTAGCCCCACGTAGAGCGCGTTACAGAAGTCAAGACGGGAAGTCACCAGCGCATGAGTCACTGTTGCAAGGCAGTCGTACTCCAGGTAGGGGCGCAGCTGATGAATCAGCCGAAGCTGGAGGAAAGCGCTCCTCGCCGCTGTTGTCACCTGAGCTTCAAGTGAAAGCTCCGGGTCGAGGAGCACTCCCAAGCTGCGGACCTTGTCCCTAGGAGGGAGTGCAACCCCATTCAGGACAAGGTTCAGGTCACCTTCTCCAAAGCCCGAACCGCCAACCAACAGGACCTCCGTCTTGTCTGGATTGAGCTTCAGTTTATTGGCCCTCATCCAGCCCATTACCTCGGCCAGGCACCGGTTCAGTACAGCCACTGCCTCACCTGGATTGGTGGAAAACGAGAGGTAGAGCTGGGTATCATCAGCATACTGATGGGTCCGCAGCCCACACCTCCTGATGACCTCTCCCAGCGGTTTCATGTAGATATTGAACAGTAAAGGGGACAAAATGGAACCCTGCGGTACCCCATGGCAAAGCTGCCATGGCGCAGAGCCATAGTCCCCCAACACCACCTTCTGGAATCGGTCGTTGAGATAGGAGCGGAACCACCGCAAAGCGGTGCCTCCGACCCCCAATCCCGCCAGCCTATCCAGAAGGATACCATGGTCGATGGTATCGAAAGCCGCTGAGAGGTCCAGGAGAACCAACAGGGACGCACTCCCCCTGTCCTTCTCCCTGCACAGGTCATCGTACAGGGCGACCAAGGCAGATTCAGTACCGTACCCGGGTCTGAAGCCGGACTGAAACGGGTCCAGATAATCAGTTTCATCCAAGAGTGCTTGGAGTTGTCCCGCCACCACTCGCTCTAACACCTTGCCCAGAAACGGGATGTTGGCCACTGGTCTATAGTTAGCAGCCATCCCTGGATCCAGTGACGCCTTCTTCAGGACCGGTCGGACTACCGCCTCCTTTAAAGGGGCAGGCACCCGACCCTCCCTCAGAGAAGCGTTAACCACTTCCAAGATCCAGGTTCCAATCCCGTGCTTGGAATCCTTTATTAACCAAGACGGGCAAGGGTCCAGAAGGCAAGTGGTAGGACGTACTCGTCCAAGCACCTTGTCCACATCATCGGGCCGCAATAACTGAAATTACATACAGTGGCCAGGGACTAATTGCCCAATTGAAAAGCGCAAGTAAGAGGGACAAGGCAGCAAAAATATGTGCACCCAAAGGGCATGGGTACAATATTTCTTCCTTTACTTTCACTCTAAGTGAAGGTATAAATATTGACCTGAGAGTTCTCAATACTCTCCACCTGTTTAAGTCTTTCCCAAGTGTCCAGCTACTCCAAAGAGGAGAAGAGCAGTTCCCTCAGTTTTCACAGCTCCTGTTTAAGCAGTTTCTACTGTGGTTCCATGGCAGTTCTGAAATAAAACCTATAAATGGAGAAAGTGACTGAATCCAACAGAGGGAGTGGAATCCCATGCGGGGGTTGCTAGTCTCCTCATGCTGATGCCCCATTTTCTCCACCCCATTCTGCAACTCGGTGGTCTTGAGAACATGTTTGGACTGCATGTTTGGACTGAAATACCTGCTTTTTTGACAGCAGGGGGGGAACCAGGAAATGTATGCAAATTCAATGGCTGGGAAGTAACTAGCAGGAAACTGTGCTTCAATTAAGGCCAGGGAAGAATTGGAAGTGCATTTTTGGAATTGGAAGTGCAATTGAAGCCTTAATGTAGGTTTTCAAATTTCTCTTCCATTTTCTTCCCAGTCATGAAATATGTGTACATACTTCTATTTTAAAAACAAACAAACAATGGTCAGGGAACTACAGTAACTGCTCCAAATAAGAGCTGTGAAAAGGGATGGGGGAAGTCGATATCTTCCCTTATTGGAGTAGCAGCAGACTAGGGGCAATGTTGGAAAGGTGGAGAACTGTCATTTCAAAACTTTACAGTAGAGAAAATGGTGTTGTTAAGGTGCTGATACTGTTTTTGCCTTTTCAGTGGAGGTCTCCTTGCTACTTATTACTGCTGCATGGAGATACCTGGAATTTACTTAGTGTATGGAGGTCTCTATACCCTATGGCATTCTTGAGTAGCATTCTGTGCATTGCACAGTGTCAAAAGGAGGCCAGGAAGTGTCATCTCTTACTACCTATTATAATATTTATGATGTTATGTGTAACCCAAGACGGGTGGTCACTGTGTTTTACATACAAACAAGACTTCTGTTTGCTTTGTATATGCTTGGCAAGCACCTTTGTTTTGTGTTTGACATATATCCTGCACATATATAGGTGTGCATTTATTTCACTTATGTTTAGGATTTAAAGGTTTATACATTTTTAGTCTGAGTGTAAAATTTTGCTCTGTACTGTATCATATTTATTCTAGGACACATTGATTTCTTTGGTGTCCTAAATTTAAATCCTGCCTTTCCATTAACATTCTCAAGCTGACTAACAGTATCAAAGCCTCATAAAGGAACTGCGCTCTGTTTTTGCAAAATAGAAAATAGAGGGGGTCTCTCTTCCTCTGCTGCTGGAAGTTGATAAGTTGCCACGTCAGGGATGGCAGAAGGAACCGGCCTTTGGTTTCTTGCATTTATATTGACAGGGAGATAAACTGTAAGCACTCCTTGGCTTCTCTTCAGCCTCTCAGTATTGACAGGAGAATAAAAGAGTCATAGCCACTGTGGGCATTATGCTATAGAAAGATAAGAATTGTGCTTTTTTTATTTATTTGGAGGCTGATGAAAGAGGAAACTTAAAAGTGGAAATGCAACTAGGCGATTTCTTATCCTTATGAGTTCATGGGTTGTACTTGATTTGACACATATTCCTGAGAGCACTCCGGAGCCGGTGCATCTGGGAAAGAACATACTGTATTCTATTTCCTTCCACATCATGACCCTAATGGTGCTCCTGCATTGCGGCACTCAGGGACCTCGGAAGGCTATACATTACTGCCCTGCAAAGATAGACTGTGGATGCTATTATATACTTCGTGTTTGTGTGGTGGGGAGGGTGCCATAAGCACAATCCAAACAGATTGTGAACAACTGCAAAAGAGTCTGTTCTACTGAACAACAGAATGGGGCACACAAAAGCATAGAAAAGGGGATTCAGCGGTCATTCTTCCACACAGCCCTTTTTCTTTGGAGTTGCCATTTTTCCCCATGCACTGCAAATGGAGAATTCAGGCACTGTTGTTATGAGGTTATTCCATTCAATTATTTTTTGCATCGTCTTCCCTTTTCTGCCTCTTACCTCTTTACACCATGGTCAACCCTATAACTGTGGCTTAAATTTAGTTTTGTGTGTCTGCCCTCCTCTTTATTCAATGAGACTTCCTCTTGCTCTCCACCCCTGCAAATCTGCCCTTCAGGATCCCCCAGCTTCTGGGGCAGACCTGTCATGCACAAAAGCATTGCGGAAGTGCAATGCGGAAAGCATCCTGCTGGTGCCTTCTGTTCTGTTGGCGAATGACCAGTGTTGGATACCATCTTATATATGGACTGGCCTTAAGACACAGCAGCCCCATTCAATGCTGTGTAGCAGTGGTTGGGGCATGGATTAAATGAAATTTTGGTGCATCATAGATCTTTGACAATGAACAGACCATGCCCTCTTTTCTCTGGATGGCCTCAACAGAGAAAGATTCAGTGCGCAAAGGAGAAGAAATCTAACAGCTAGGTTATGCTCATTAGAAGCTGTTTTAAACTGAGTCAGGTTCTTGGTCCATCTAACCCAGGAATGACTGGCAGCAGTTCTCCAGGCTCTTCTTCCCAGCCCTGCCTGGAGATGTGGGGATTGAACAAGAAACCTTCTACGTGCAAAGTAGGTGATCTACCCACTGGGCTACACAAAACTATGCTCAAGTTTCTTGCTCTGACTAGAATACTAAAATAAATAGTCAACTCTTAGGCTTAACAACAAAATCAGTTTTCAGTTCAAGGGATGTCAGCTATAGGAGAAACAAGACACTATGTTGGAAGAACCATGTTTTCCAAGGAGATCATAAAAATGAGGAAGATGAACTTGGAGTAGAGAAACTGGAGAAAGCTGTGCCAAAAATCTGCCTCCGCGCCTTCACCAGCTACAGCTTTTATTCTAGTTGAGTTCCTGCCACCAAAATAAGCCTAGCACAGAGAAAATCAGCGGGAGGAGGAGGAAGTGGCAAGCGGAGGAAGTGTTCAGCCTCTCACCTTTGCTTTGCTGCTTCTCTGCTGCAAGTTGCCCCTACTTTCATTCTTTATCCCATGCGTTTGAAGACAAGGGTTTGCTGCCAACGTGTCTAATTCCCTTCTATTTCCTCCCTCTGAGCTTAGTGCCACAGCATATGGTAATGGGCCACAGCATATGGTAATGGCTCAGCATCAGTGCCACAGCATATTAAATTAACAAATAACCTTTCTCCTTAACATGTTGTGTTAAGAGTGTTTCATGTTCTCTCATACGCACTGCAACATGCCAGGAAATTATGGTGACTAGTGAGTCTTCAATGCAAAAAGTAGCAATAACAGATATTAGCTACACATAAAAACTGTTCTAACCATTTTTATGTGTAGCTAATATCTGTTATTGCTACTTTTTGCATTAAATCATTTGATAAATATTAGCATAATCATTTGATAAGCCATCCTTCAAGCAGCCAATAAAGGCTGCGTGTCAAAATGTATTTGGCCACATTTGTTGCAGATTTTAAATAGCTTGAGCTACAGTCTTTTATCATTTGCTTTGTTATTGTTGAAAATTATATTAAAGCATCCTTTACAAAGGTGCATTTATTTTCTTCTAAACTTTGGCAAATAGAAAAGTTGGCCAATGAATTTTAACCTCAACAAAGTTATATCTGGTGAAGTACTAAAGATCAGGTGTCAAATTTAAATTCCTATAATTATTTTTTACCCTTTCTGCTTCAAAATTGGCAACCTTAAACCAGCCTCTTCCTCAGTCCCAAATTTCAGATCAATCCACTGAACATGAGCTGTAGAAAGTACTCTCCTCCTAGTTCTGCTTATAATGGCAGGATGTGGTCCATCTAACTCACCCTTAACATGGAGCGCCAACTGTGGTCCTTTATAAATGAAGGCATTTACCTGTTCTTTTCTCTTTACCTGCCTGTTCTTTATCTGTTCTTTGCTCATCTGCCTTTCGAATGAGCAGATGGCAGGAACACAAGAGGCAGATGAAAGATACCCAAAACAGCAGAAAAACTGCTGAGAAAAACGGTGGTTTAAAAAATCAGTGGGTATATACAACCTAGGTTTTAGCAGCAAAGAGGATGCTAGGAGCCCAAGACCAAAAACAGTGAGAGTGAACAGTATAGATATACGTGCTTTTAAGCACCTAAAATCAAAACAGAGATAGAGAATACTTCTAAGACTTGCCTTGTTTAAGATGTCTGCGAATCCTCATGTAGGTGTAAAATAAAAAGATGAGATTGCTCGCATGTTTAAACTTTACTCTTTCAGTAACATAGTTTACAGAAGGAATCTGTAAAACTTTCTGTCCCTTTTGGCTGCATTACATATTCAGAAAAGCATATCACCAGTCTTCTACAATATTCATAGGAGGCACACTGGAATACACTTCTCAGTATGAGCAAGCTGGTTGTGATCTAAGACTTAGGCTCCAGCATCGTCTGCAACAGTACAAGGCATTCTGGGGTTGTGCATCTTAGATCACAGTGCATTTCATTCCCCCAGCCCCAGTATTGCTAGTCTTCACTTCTTTGGCACATATTATATCCTTGAGAAGGGTTAATGTCTTCTGAACATTAATTTTGCCTTTGCCTGTGCCACTGGTGTTCTCTGCATTGTGTGAAGGAAGAGAACTGTGTTAACGGTGCAGTCATGCTAGAGCGATGGAGGCCACTGAGATGGGAGGTCTTTGTCCATCCTATGCAGGGGGTGGGGAGCAGCAGGAGCACTGGAGACTTTTTAGCTGCTCCATCCTTCTTGCATTCAGTTTCTTCTAGACAGGTCTCTGAACTTGTTCAGCAGATGCACACAGGTGGGAATGGAGTCCAAGGGGCTTGTGGATCTGGTGCAGCCACCTCTTCTCTCCTCCCTGCCCCCAGTCTCTTCCCTGAAATCCCCACTTTCTCTCCTGAGGTGGTGGCACTGACCTTAGAAGAAGGGCAAATTAAGATTTCAGAAGTGGCTGGGTGAGGAAGAGGGTGGAAACTAGCACTAGATATTCTCCCAATACCCAAAGTCATGGCTCTGTCCTGGGCCTTCGAGATAGCTTTCAGCCCTCAAACAACAACTAGGCAACAAAGGATGGCTCCCTGTATGTGTGTAATAGAAAAAAGAAAAAGAAAACCCCGTCAGATAGCAAGAACTAGGGTTGCCTGGAATTTTTATGTACCCTCTACAAAATCTTGAAAGTTTTACTTAAGGCTCAGCTGAAAAGTCATCCCCCAGTGTCCCAAACCTGCTTGCAGCTTTCACTGTTACTTTCCCCTACTGTCCGTGAGGAAGGCCAGCTAACTTTAATCTTCAGGTATCAAAAAGGAATGTTTGTGGCATTTTCCATTTTGGTATTCTCTACATCATGCTTTTATCCCCATCCTTCCCCAAGGCTTGTTCTGTTTCCTTTCCTGGAGGAAAAAGGTCCTTCATTCAAGGTTTTCTGTCCCCTACCCTATGGCTTTATCTTTCTGTATGTTCTATCATACAACACACAGGTGATGTTGTGGTATAGAGTGGCATTTATACTTTGCATGGGGGTTGCTTATGGGATAATGGCATCATCCAGGAAAATACTGTAATATCGTGACTCTAAAAAGGCTATGAAAATTGCAGGAGAGGCCCTGGAAGTATGACATTGTTGTGAAGGACCTGCAAACCTCTCTGGGTGAAGGATCCTGAATGCACAATAAATGAATCATGTAGAAAAGCCCTTCCTTATTTGAGATTTTAGACCTGAATAAGGAAAAGCAATACCCAAAGTAGTTCTTCTTCCCTGTGACTTTGCTCCAGTAAAATAGAGGAATGTGGGAGAGATGAAAATTCAGCACAGGAAATAGCTATCTTCCCTCTCTTTCAAAAGTGGCAAAATGCTTCATTATGCCTAGTTCATCTGCTAACTTAATAGATACCTGTATTGTTTTTCCCTTGAAATATTATGAGACACATAATTGGACCTTGAAGTATGTGATTTTTTTTGGTAGCTGAGCAACTTGTTCTCATATTAGTAATCTAGTCCCAAAAGGAAATTCATTGTCCATTTAAAAGATTACTTCAACTAATGAGGAATAGCAAACAGCCTAGTTAAATGATATTTTAAATCATTTTAAAAAGTCTAAAATCTTCATTAGAAGGAAAAAACAGTGACCATGATGGCAATTACAAAAGTATTGGGGTACTTTCAAACAAGGTCTTTATTGAACCTGCTTCACACATTGTATTTTATGAGTAACCTCATGTTTTCTCAATGCATCTTTTGTCTTTTTCCTTATTGGAATAGGGTGGAGGATCAATTAAAGAGAGAAACACAAAATAGCTGCACATCTTTTGATTTGTAATTCTATGAATCTTTGCTTTTAAGACTGGGGAACAATAAACCATCTTCTTTTCCTTCTCCCACTCCATCTCCTCCTCTTTCACCAGCTCCTCCTCTTCCTTTTTGGAGCAAGCTAGATAAGAAACTTTGAAACATGTTGAAATTTCAACATGGGGGTTGCAGAGGGAACCATGAATGTCGGTAATGCAGAATGCAGTGTGGTCATTTTGGTAGTTGCCGTCTTAATCTGCAATAAAATGATGCAGGAGGAGACTACTGTGTGAAATGGCCAGCCTAACTCTTCCAGCAACTAGCATATATATGCTGTTCTAAATTTCAGTTTTCTAGAAATTACAATAATTTTCTATATATAATTCAACCACTTTTTCTGTAATTGCGACCTTGACAGTCATGATTCTTACCTATATCCTTGTGATGGTTCTATTGATGTGGTTGCTTCTATTATCTTGAATAATTGCAATATTTTAAAATGAAAACTTTTTTTTGGAAACAACTTAGTAGGAGGAAATACATTATCCCTTTTGGTGATGCACAATTATATGAAAGAAAGGAAGCTCCAGATAATGTGGTTGAGTCTGTGTTGTGGGGCCTTTATTCTCTGTCAGTTCACAGTCTAGTCTTTTGTCTTCATTTGAGTAAACAGGATGAGGACAATGAGAAAAAGAGAGAGGAGACAGAACAGATGTGGAAGGCAGCGCTGGTCAAGCGTCCGGATAAGCTATTAGGGAACATTGGCTATTGCTTTGGAACAAAATACTCAGATATCCACTGCAGAAAGGTGTCTGATAATAGCTGTGCTAGATCAGAACAAGGTCCATCTAGTCCAGCATTCTGTCCACACAATGGCTGCCTGCAGAAAACCCATATGCAGGACATTAATGCAACAGCATCCATGTTCCCCAGCTACTGGGGTATATAGCCATACTGCTTCTGATCCTGGGACTAGCATATATTCAACATCCCTAGTGGCCACTGATCACCTCCTCTTCCATGAATTTGTCCAGTACTCCTTGAAAGCCATTCAAATTGGTAGCCATCACTGCCTTTTATGGAATTGAATTCCATGGCTTCATTATACACTCTACAGAGACAGCCCATCTTTTATCTGTCCTGAATTGCCCACTATTCTGCTCCATGGGATGACCCCACTGGGATCTAGAAGTATCAGTCAGGGAGAAAGATGTTTCCCTACCCACTTTCTGTGCACAGTAAATAATTTTGTACACCTCTGTCATATTTCCCCTCACCTGCCTTTTCTCTAAGCTAATCAATCTTGGTTCTTACAACCTTTCTTCACAGTAGAGTTGCTTCAGCCCTTTGATCATATTAATGGACCTTTTCTGTACTTTTTCCAGCTCTGCAGAGTTGTTTGTTTAAGTGCAGAGACCAGAACTGTGCTCAGTATTCCGGGTATGATTGCACCATGAACTTGTTAAAAGAGGACCTGATCTTTTAAATGGCTTTTAAACTTTTTCATTTAAATTCCATATTTCACTTTACAATAGCAATTCTCCTCTGCATGCATAGCTTGTATGCTTCTCATCTGGCAATCTCCATTATAGTTCAGATGAAGAGCAAGAACTAAGTATAGTTCCACTGACAACTGTGGGTTGATCTTGCATCATTATCTGTCAAAATTTACAGGCAGTGTTGGGTGTTTTGTTTTTCAGTCTTCTTGGAGAATAAGTGAGAGAACAATAATGCCACAGCTTCTTGGTCCTATCTACTAGTCATAACTTCGTCAGAAATGCTTTAGTTGCCCAAATTCTGATAGGAATTTAGTTGGAGCTTTTCTTTATTGCCAGATAACTTGGAAAGCCAAGACAGTCCATATTGATTTTCTGTACTTTTACAAGTTTAGGGAATCCCTAGCCAACTAGCCTTAGTAAACACATTACAAGAGCTGTCAGGCTGTGCCAAAGGTGTGGAATATTCCACTTAGCAAGTGTCTGACTCATAAATGGGAAGAGAAAATGCACAGCATTTGGAAATATATATATCATCATGCTCAAATTATCTAATAAAAACCTCTAGCTCCCTTCAAAACCTGAAGTTTAGATCCTGGTTGACAATGACATTGCCCATTTAGCCAACTTAACACCAAATTCTGTGGTGGTTGGCTGGCTTTCTCTTGTCAAATTTTTGTCCTCAGTAACTTGCTGAGTTTAGCTACGGGGGAGCACAGTTGATGGTGAGGCTATTGTTGGCATTTTCTGCTGCTATCACCAAATAAACGTGCAGCAGCAAATAAAGCAAGAATTATGGCAATTGTTGCTGGGCAAGCTTAAATGAGTTTCAGCTTCCAGCTGAGGGAGGGCGGGATGGTAGGAGACATACACAAAGTGTGCATCATACTCAACACAGAGTCAGAGACACTTGCTGCCTAGGGCAGTGGAGAAGGTGGCAGCTCTCTCCTGTTCCATATACAGAAGATGATGAGACTGACAGCTGAATTTTACTTCAACACTGTCAAGAAAACAGCGTTCTCCACCCCACCTAAAGGCAGCAGGTTGACTTAGGGGTTGCAGAGAAGGGCATGTGCCACATAAGCTCTGTCCTCCAACACCTTGCCCTCAGCATCAGGAGGTCTCTACAGCAGCACCAGTTCTTCCCGTTCGTGGGGAACATCCCTGGAATATCCTCTGTGTTTTTTCCCCGTCACTGAAGGTAAATCCCCAAGGATGACAGACATGCATTTCATCCACTGAATGTAAAATACTAAAAAGCAGAGAGAAAGCTCTAGCATGCATGATTCAGTTTCTAAGCTCCGGAATTTGGAACTGTTACAAGAATGCACACACACTAGAAGAAAGTTCCTCCTACTACAAGTAATTATTTCATTGACTGGAAGAGTTTCCATTCAGCTTTCAACAGTGCTTCCTGTTTTGAGTAGTCCTTGTCTTCCAGCATCTGCTTCTGCCACTTGAATCTCTATAGAAGAGCTTGTTACCAGCAGCAACCTTTCAATTACTCAAAATGTTTGTGAATGTTTGTTGTTTCTTCTGCCCTTTTATTTATAATAGTCATAGACAGAGTCATTTCAGAAGTATCTGTTCAACTTTACATTCTCTGTCTTTTCAGTAAATTGTTAATTTGTTCCAACTCTGTCACATGAATGCTAGTCAAGGTAAATCTCTGCCTCTCATACTAAGAGAAACCATTAAGCATTGTTTTACTGAAAGTTCAGCAAAGTGAGAATGACTCAGGAAGTGGTATTTGGCTATGGAGTCCTGTAGAAATGCAATCAAAAAATAAAGTAAGTTTATTATCCTCCAGTAACCCAAGAGAAAATATGTTGGTGGCAACCTTGAATGCTGAAGAAAGAAAAATGTGGCATTTTAACTGAACTGCATCATTCAATGCAAGAAAATCTCATTATATAGATAGGACATGTACATTTATATCATAAATATCCTACTGGCTTTCACTGCCATTTATTCTTGGTAGAAAAGCATAAACCAAATAAATAAGTACATGAATAAAAAGCTGTTTCTCTAATGCAAGATTTTTGTGATTGCACACTGTTCAGCTGCTTAACCAGGGAGTAATTTACAGAATGGTTCTATATGGCAATTACACCAGTGTCAGAGATAAACTGCTTTGAGGGTGGCAGAAAAGAGCCATGTGCTATATGTTCAGCCTGGAAAGAGCAGGAAGAGATATATACGTATGTGTATAAAAGTAAAGGAAGGGAGGTACGCCCCAGTATCCTTGGCAACCGCCTACCAATCCCAAGATTTGATGCCTTCACACCACCTAGAAACACTATCCAGAAGTGGAGGAGTCAAGTCATGTTGACCTGTCTGGGAGCAGGTGGCACATCCCCTTATCATACAGGCCATGCAAAGCAATGCCAAATATCCCAGTGTGTCGACCGCAGCAGCATAGTCAGGAAATGCACAGCTCCAGGTCAGCACACTGTAGAAAGGGCTCCAAGACGTGCATGTCTGGACTACAGTTGCACTGGCTGGAGTGGAGCACCTGACCTCTTGTCGTGCCAAGAAGCAAGCAGTTCTTTGAGACTGGGAGGTAATGAACCTGCAAGTGAGGAAGAAAAAAGATGTTCCCCCTCCTCCTTCAGAGTTCTCTACTTACCAAAGAAGAAATAACAGGACATTTGCTTATGCCTTTTCTGTTGCCAGGCAACCCATAGATGACAACACATGGGCCTCTCAGTGCGCAGCGCTCCCCTGCAGTTGTGGCCTGAGCTGAGTTCCAACCAGCTGGGTGATTTCCAGAGTTTTTCTATTCTTAAGGTATACCACATTAATGCCTGCCCAGGTGCGTGTGTGTGATTGCTCACAGCTGGCCTTGGAAGGGAATAGGCACCCAAGACCAAGTGATAAACAGTGTTATATGGCCACTGAATTTAGCTCTACTCATATTGGATGTACAGAACAAGTCCACTCCTAAAAGCAAGTTTGTGCAAGCATGACATCTTTTCAAGCATGTTCTGCCTTTGAGAAGTTAGCGCAAAGGCTGTCCGGGATGCATCAGGAGGAACTGTGGCACACCGCACACCCACCTCCTCCAGGGACAACGCTGTCCTACCAAGACACGGCACTTGTGCCGACAGAGACTGTGCTTGCCTGGGAAAATGGCTGCTTCCCCCACGTGTGGCTGATACTGCTCCCCACTGTTGGATGAAGGAAAGCAGTGGGCAACGCATGGGAAGTATGGCCTGCTTTGAGGGTTCAGGTAAAGACTCAGGGTTGGGCATCAAAGGGATTCAGTCCCACTTCATGTCTCCAGGCCTGGAATCAGCTCAAATGAGGTGGAAAATGAGGTGTGTGTTCCAAAAGTCCTCCTGGTCCACCAATCCTGCAGAGGTCAAAACTGCAGAGCATGTACTTGGCCTTTTTAGGGTTCAGGCTCATCCTCAGGTTAGGATTAGGATTTGGAAAATGTTTGCCATAAAGCATGATGATGGCGTGGGAATGGCAAAGATCTCCCTGCAGTCAGCAGAAGCACTTCCCACAGTATCAGTGTCAGAGTTTTGCAGAATGCGTTGGAGACGAAAGCCTAGTTCAGGGAAAATGTTCAGACTCAGGTTAGGGTTAACGTTTGGCAAACATGAGGCCATGCCCATGTATGCAGGCCTGGAGTTGGTGAATGTGAGAGTTGGCATCGAGCCTCATATTAGGGTTGTGGTCCTGGAAATTTCATTTCTCTTGCATTTCTATGGGCCTTGAATGGGCTTGAATGAGGTAGAAATGGGGAGCTGTAGTCTAAACCCCCTACTGTTCTCCCTGTCCTGCAGATCTTGAAACTGCTCACCAGATAGCAGGCCATTCTAAGGGTTGGAACTGAACTGTCTGAGTCAATTCCAAAAGCTTCACAATTTAAATGTCACTTAGTAGTTTGGTAGCAAGGAGGTTTTAATTACCAGTTTCCTCTTATCAACATGCTTTTCACTATTAAAAACGAGAAAGAAAGCCTACCAATAAATTAATAATTAAAGCCTTGCCTCTAAGAACAGAAACTGACATTGACACCAACGAAAGAAATTCAAGAAGCAAGTACGAGGCACATTTTCACCAGTAACAGTACATGCATCAACAGGAAGTGATACAGTATGGACAAGGTGCAAACTGGAAGATTTATATGAATGCACACAAAGTCATTTGCTGAACAGGAGTGTCTTGTGAGTAATCCTCATAGAAAAAATGGGCCTTGGAAAGCAGCTTTGCTGGATCATGTAGCACAATATCAATCTCCGTTTTAATTCTGTATCAAATCGGCAAAGCAGCATCTTCAGCCATGCTAGCTCTTGTGTGGAGGAAAGAGCCATGGTGGAGTGCTAATTTCTCATACTGTGTGGGAATCGGGGCAGCATTTGATTAACATTTTCATTTCCCCTGAACTGGGTAGGCAACCTTTTGTACTTGAGTGTTCGCTGTTGTGACTGTCTCTTTGCAGGTTTGTTTCACCCCACTGAGGGATGAGGTGGAACTCCATGGCAATATTTGGACAGCGACAGATGAGTTTGAATTGCTGGCCGCAGAGCAGCTTCCACCAATTTCAGCCGTCACTTCAAAAGCTCTGACTCAGATGGGCAATTTGAACAGGGAAAAGGTAGAAATTACATTGATGTAATAACATCTCCTGGCAGTCAATTTCTATATGACAGGGTTACCATAGAGGATATGTGGTAGTAACTGACGCAGCGCTCAGAAAATGTATGGGACAATCACAATTCTGCACTACAGGACCACTGATCCAAAAGGTCTTTTCTGATTCGAATTGCAGCTCAGCATGTTCTTCATTGAACACATTTCGGACAATAACACACTGTCCTGTGGTGTGCACTTTAGATGGTTAAAACCTGCATATCTCATTGTTCACAGCCTGAATCGTTAACTATGAGTGACTGTCAAAGCGCTTCCGTTGCACCCTGAATGGGCCCCTTACCTAAGTTCATTGTTTGCCCAACATGCCTACAAAAGACCAGGATTCTACACCAGGTGTGGGGCTGGCTTAATTTCTTGTTCATTTTTCTAAAATTTCTATACCAACCAGTTGCTGAAGTTCTCGGGGCAATTGATAACAGTTTGAGTAACTGTAAAACAGGAAAAAAGCAGGGCAATGAACTTGGTAGGTTTTTCCACCTGTGAATCTCCTCTGGAGGAACTGACCGGCTTGTTGCTAATTCACCACTAAGTAAAAGTTAAGAATTTCAAGTTTGAAATGGAAGGTTTTCCAACTTCCATCTTGAAGTTTGTAGCAGCTCAAGTCCCTACCAGATTGCAAGATTTTTTTCTGGTGAAATTGGCTTATTTTTGTACATGGTTTTTCAATTACGTGTGTGAAATGTATGAATTCTTCTCCAATCATTTAAAGCATACTTGTGTGTGTTTTTCAAAAGCACACCTATTTATTGCATATTTTCAAATGTACAAATGCTGTCAAACACACTGGGGGGAAGGAAAGAGGAGATCTGGGAATTGCACTGTAAATTTGGAAATGCTCAGACATCACCTGCAGAGAGAGTCCAGGTCTGTGGCCATCCAGAAGATATGAACTAGGTAAATCTAGATAAAAATGAGCTGAAACAAATTTCTTATGTATCCCTAGGAAGAATTTTGCTTCTTTAAGAATACTCACAGAATAGAGATGGGGTGGTAGGTAAAGCACTCTTCACAGCTTGCTTGAATTCCACAGCCTGAAGAAATCGGAAGCATCCACAAGTATGGATAGCTCAAAGCTTCACATTTGACTCCAGGTGGTTTAGGAATAAATTGTGCGCACTCCAGCAAAGATCACTGGGAGATTCTATTGCTTACCTGTTTCTTTGTGAAAATGGTCAATACCTTCTCAGCTAGGGCACTCCCAGCCAGAGGGCTCCTAGGCTAATAGTCACAAGGCATCTTGTAGCCATTGCATACTTCTTTACTCAACAGTGTTTGTTTGTTGCTAATAACACAAAGGATGGAAGAAGCAGTGGAAAGACAAGGAGAGCTAAATGGAAGGCAATGATATCTGGAGTTCCCATAAAATTCTGGGAAAGGAGCAGTGCCATCATACAATAGAAACCTCATCCAGAAGCACCTTTATTTGTTTCTCTTTTAAAATAGTTGTCAGTGCATATTGATTGCCTTCTTATCCACTAACTGCTATACTTTGATAGACAACTTTGGTGACAGGTTTTATCAAAAGCTCTTGGTAATTCACTGCAAGTACATATCTTACAACATCTACCCACAGGACTGTCTGATCTATAGGTTGGCTGATGCTCTCATCCATGGAACCACTTGGCTAGTTAGAACAGTTCAACCCAGTGCATTACTGGACAGTGTAGTTTGGAGGTTGTGGGGATAGGGAAGAGTGTAGAAGTTCAAGGAGGTACACTTGAAGTATCTCCTTGTTGCACTGGAAGGTTACACTGAAGTTTCACAATCTAGAGTCAGCGCTTCAGATTTCAGTGGATGGGTTAAAAATTTCAGTTGTAGGGAGCAACATTCAGCAAGGTCTATATATCTTATCTTAGATATAAATGGAAATAAACCATGAAAAGCAGCAAACTTTTCAGTTCAGATCAGATCTTTGGTAACTACATTTCCCCCTCCCCTTCTGTGGAAGGGGGGAGTGAAAGAGGGAGGGAGGGAGGGAGATGAGGGTGTCAAGAAGAGAGGAAGAAAGGTGGAAGAAAAAAATGGAAGAAGAAAAGAGGGTGGCACAGAGATAGAGGACCTGCCCACTTTGGGCCCTGGGTCACCCATCACTGGTTGTGGTTCCACCTAATGCTGGCTTGCAGCCTCCAACGAACTTCCCCTTAGGAAAATGCTCCCCACCCTTGCTCTGTAGGAACGTCATTGTCACAGGAGGAATAGGAATCATTGGATGGGTGTTTCTAATACAAATGCTAAATCAGTTCTCTCTTTGATAGTAGCATGTCTATTATGTAGATCAATTTAAGTGTGTGTTAAAAGCATGAGCTGGCTAGAAATGCTTATTCCTCCTTGAGGAATAATAGCATGTGGTGTACAATTGTTCCCATTCTTAAATAATGCTATTTTGAAATTACAGCCCAGCAAGTGATTTTACAGCCCCCACAAACACACACAATGAACAAACATGCATAAATTATGTCAGTATGTAAAGGTCACTTTGGTATTAGAAAGTAACTTTGTAAATAAATCAGTCCATAATCACTTGGAAAGCTTCAGACATTAGGATTAGGTTGTTTCTTCAAAATACAGTTAATACTTTTAATGCACAGTAAAGGGATAGATTTTAATCAGCTCAGAAATGACTTTAATATTTCAAAATTGTATGACTTAGGGTACAATGCTTCCCTTTCCAGCCCTGCCTCAGTTACGACTTCCTTTTTCTTTTTGCATTAGGTTAGAAATGTTTCACTGAATTTTGCATAGGTTAGAAATGTTCCAGCTATATATATATATATATATATATATATATATATATATATGTAATTAATCAATTGGTGCAACATTCACAAACACAGTGTAGAGCAATGAAAATGAGAAAGATCTACAACTACTACCTAATCTTCTCTCATAGGTAATTTATATTCATAGAGTCCATAATTTAGCAAATGTCTAATGCCTTTCTTTCATGTTATAAAGATATATAAAGACTACAGTGAGTAGATGATCTTAAGTATATTGCAGGTGTTACATTGACCTTAAGGACTACAAGACCAAGGGTAGACATTCCAAGGAAATCTTAAATAAGGAAAATATAGAAGTCCCAAAATAGGTTGAAGATGGAAGGGCTTAATGGAAATCCTAATCACAGATCAGCCGTCTACAACCTGATGTCCTCTAGGTGATTTTAAGAAGACATTATACATTTATCACAAGTATTTTCATCAGTGCCACCTCCTTTTCATGATTTATTGCAGTGCCAAACTAAACATGATGTTAACTGTGTTAATTTATAATTTCCTGCCTAAATGAAAATAGTAGCTACTGTGGGGTGTGTGTGCATGTTATGGTTAGGGTTAGGGTCAGAAATCCTTCCTCTGAAATTGTGATTTGCACTGGGGAAACCCCCCAATACGGGGCAGCTAGAGATCTCCTCCCAGTGCAAAGAGCAGCTTCAAAGAAGCAAATTTCATCACAGAAAAGGGAAGGGAAGAGTTCACTTCCCCTCATTCCACAAATTACCAGATCCTCCCCCTGCAGCTAAAATTTCAAAATTCGCCTTAATGTTCATGTTAAGTGCAAAGATGCTTTTCATGCAGGGCTGGGCAACCTCCAGGGACCAGGGTGCCATTTTTTTTTCCTTCCCCCAAACCCACAGGCGGCTGCACCTTTCCCTGCTGCTGCTGCTGAAATGGCCACCACCATGAAAATTGCTGCCAAAATTCAGTGCAGTGGCAAAAAGCTGGTGATTCCTCTTTAAATCTGGGCAAGCAGTAAGCCACCATGGAGAATGATTTCGCTTTCCAATGAGGCAAGTAGTCCCCAGGCACAAAGCTGGGGGCTGCAACAAGGCCAGGGAGAGTGTTACCCACCTCTGCTTTCTAGTTTAGTGGCTGAGTTTGCCACTTCAGAATGCAACCGCCTCGCCCTAAGCTATCTTCAGCCCCATCCAAGCATTGTGAAGCATGTAGTCCATGGCCAGGCACTGCTGTGGCACCAGCACCATCGCTCAGCCACACAAAGAGAACCTGAGCGTGAGCGCAGGAAAGCATACAAGGCTGGGAGTCATGAGGCCAAGCATAAGAGTCCTTTGTAAGTTTCACTCAGTGGTGTCCCGTTTCCAGCCGGAAAGCAGCGAGGGCCTGGCTCAGGACCAAGCCTAAAACATCTCTGTCTCACTTCAGTTTGCAGTGCTGGGGCAGAACTTTTGCTTTGGGGGTGACTGACAAAGGATAGAAGGGGAGCGACAGGACAGCAGGAGTGAGGGGATGTATTTTGCATCTCTGGGCTGGTAAAGCTACTGGGCAGACTGAAGCAGTCCCCTGAGCTGGCAGGTGCTGGAGGGAAGCAGAGGCCTTTCCTGTTGCAGGCCTTCCCTGCAGCCACTCAGCTGGCCTGCTGCCTCCAACTGGTGGAAGATTCAGCTGCCAGTCCAGTCTTTGGACAGGGAATAAGAGGGAGAGCCATCTTGTCCTTCACGTCAGACGGCAAAATGTCTCAGCTGGCCCTGCCAGTCACCAGCTAATTTTTAACAGGTGCTGTATTCTGAACAGAGGGCCAGTAACCACTGGCTTATTCCTACGCAAGCCTCAGCAAGGCAGATTATCTTGACTCTCTCATCTGCCAGTGTGAACAGCAACAGAGAACCTCCTCCAGGCCACCAATCCCCAATCTCACGCCTCCCAACTGTGTTGGACTGCAGTTTCCATATTTCCCAGCTAACATGGCTAATTTCTGGGTAGAATCTGATTCCAGCAATTTGCTCTGATACTTAAGGAGTAGAAGCCTGTACAGGTAGTTGCTCCACAGACATGGGCTTTAGTACATTTAAAGTAAGGAGGTGGCTTATTAAAGAATTGTGGGGAGAGGCAGGAAGAAGGGAACAAGATATCACATCCTAAAGCATTTCTACACAATTTTATCTGGATTCCACCAGTATTGCAAAGGCATCACTTTGCAGTGGACTGCCTTGGCATTCCCCATCAGCATAGCTGTTTTTCTGTTGGATGCTCTGAGAAAGGCCCAGCACACAGCTAGATTCATCCTGTTTCAAGGAAAAGGCAGAGATGAGCAATTAACTCAATCAATTTAAGGTTACCTAGTGAAGATTCTCAGGCAGAGCATGAGATCCAGTCTACCTGGGAAATGGAGGAAGAGGTTTCAGAATGGGTTAGAGGTGGAGGCCACTGAGAGAGAATTCCTTGTTCTTAACAGGAGATGGCAGACAGAGTGAGTAGACCAATTCAGAAGTGTCAGGCTTTCCTGCCCTCTTGCTCTCAAGCAGCAGGAATTCCCAATCTTTTCTGAAAGGGAGGGAAAGGGGATTTACAAGTCACTGTCTTTTGATTATTTTTATTCAGTTTCCTCCACCTAAACTTGAGGAAAACACCTCTGCATTTGTAGCTATAATGGCTGGGAAGTTCAGAAGGCACACTCCAAGTAGCCATGACCATAGCTTTAATTTCTCCAGTTTATTGTAAAAGGGATGTTCGCATTTTGGTTTCTTAGTTTTGATCCAATAATGTTCCTTTCACACACGTGCACACACTCTCACATTTTTGCAGGGAGGAAGAGTTGGATGCCAAAAAGTTATCTCTGAAAATGAAAGAAAAAAAATTAAAATTACGACCTAGATTTGTTTGCTTCAGATGATGAAGACACAGTCTTCAATCTGATGGAAATAGGTCATCTCTGCACTGGGAACAGAAGCTAATTAAGCCATTCATTGGTACTGAGGGACAGACAGGAGTCAGAAGCCAAAAGGATTATGGATCTGTAAAGAACAAATTAAGTGAAAGGAACGAGATTGCATTTCTAAGAATGAATCACAAAATTAGCCAATGAAACAAATACGGTAGATGAAAGAAATTACCAGGAGACTAAGCAATCAGGGAGGCAGCGGTGGTGTACTGAAGGAGGCAATTTGGCGTGGACATGAAAAAACAGCAGCCTATAAAGACTCAGGTAAACAGGCAGACGAGGTTTGCAAAGTAAGTCAGTCATGCGGCTCTTCCTACATGATGAGATGATGTACAAAAGTCAGAGTAGAACAGCTATCACTGATGATGCAAATTATAACTTGACATCCCTTTAACTATTGCCATTATACAAAAAACTTTCACTGAACTAAATATAGATGCATAGTTCTGTATGGAATTATATGCTGCTTAAACCCATATTTATTCGAATTACAGAGCAGCGGATTCTATATTTTGTTTCCTGTAAATAGACAATGTTGTTCTTTTGAATCTACTTTTGAAAGATGCATTCATTTGCATAGAAAGACAACAATGCAACATTTTTAATGTGCAAAACCAACAAAAGGGAAAGGGATGAGAAAAATAATTCCAAAATTGCCTGAAACATATATCTTGCCCAACATGTTTTGGAAACACAGTTCTTTCTTCAGGAGCTCCTAAAAGGAATAATTAAGCAAGGTTAAAAAATACTTTTTAAATACATCAAAATGGCTGCTTTTCAGGAGGTGTGGCAATGTGATTTGAGTGCTTATCTCTCCTTGGCCATGAAGCTCAAGGGGTGAGTCTTTGGGCCAGTTACTACTCTCTTCTTAAATTGCATCATAGAGTTGTTGTTGTGAAGATGAAATGCAGCCAAGTAAGCCACCTTGGATTTCTCACAAAAGGAAAAAAAAAAGGCAGCATATGAACGCAATGTAAACAGGATGTTTGTGACAGCAGCCATTGACAATTTTTTCCTTAGACTTTCACTAAGTCATCTTTGAATACACCAGAGGAAAAGGTCTGGGACAATGGCAGAAATTGATCTGATGGCAGCAGATGACCTAACAGCAGAACTTTCTCCTCCAAGAAGATAGGCCAGTATGATGAGCTACAGCAGTACAGGACTGAAGGGAGGAGTTGGAGACCTGAAGCTGACAGTGGCTTTTGCTCCTCACCTTCCCCTAGTCCTTGAAGAGACCCCTTAGCTTGTTTTCAAGACTGAGGGGCCCTACTCCGTTGGTGGTGTCAAGGAATCCCCATTTAGCAGCTCGCGAGAATGTACACTTGGCTCCAGGGGAGATGTCTGTGTTGAGGACATCAGAAGTTTTATTGGTGAGGACACCCAGGAAAGCCCCTCTGCAGAGACAAACCTTTACAACAGCGCTGCCAGGTAGAGGTACGTCCACCAGCTCCGAGTTTCCAGAACATACACTGAGTGTTTTATGGGTTTCTAGTCATGCACACAGGAACGGAGCGGATGATGAGGGAAGAATGGCAAAACAGTATAAAAAGGCTGCAGAGGGTACATGTCACGATAGTACCGCAAATATGCGTGATTACAGAATATGCAGAATTACTGGATGACAATCAGGCATGTGAATCACAACAGGTCTTGAGTGTGAGCTTGAACGTGATTGCAACACAATGAGAAAAACCTGTAGCCAACAGAAAAATTGACTTTCCTTGAGAGCTGTGAATTAAGAACACAGGTTCCACATTCCACAGAGGATTAGCTTTGCAACAATAATAACACTTGTCTGCATACCAGAGGGAATTAGCTTCTAACCTTATCAGCAACCCCAGGCTGAACATAGAGCAGGAATCACTCTCAGATTTGCAGGGTAAAAGTAAGATTTCATTCACTCATGAGAAGAGGAGCTTGGCTGTGCAGCTTCCATGGTTTTCTGGGAATGGGAGCAGGGGACTGCGCTTTCACCCAAGCAGCACCCAAACAGAACTCTCCTGTTTTCCCCATATGATTTATTTGAATTTACCAACAGTGGTAAGCTGAAAATCTTCCAGTGCACTTGTCCCAGGGAAAACCAGAGATAAATTGACATCATACTCATTAAATGAACTTTATTATATGTGGATTAAGAGACAGAGAAGGGAAACCACACAGAAAGTCTATGCAGCTATACATACCTTTTGCATTTATTCAATTTGCATTTTATTCTATATCTAAATTTTGAGGAACAGAGGGCATTGAGAAATGCCCTCTGACCTTAACACAATTAATTTAATTTATATTGTTAATTTATATTATTCTATTTTGAAGTTTATTTATGGTTGTGAGCAGCCCCAAGGCTTCGGCGAATGGGGCGGCATAGAAGTCTCCTAAATAAATAAATAAATAAATAACACAATACACAGATAAGAATGCTAATAATATGATTCCCAGTATAATCATGATCATTAACATGACTATATAGATCATAGGTAGGATAAACATTGTTTACCCCAGCCTGCAGACTATGTACCCCAATCCCCTGCCTTTTATAGATATATTACCTTCTGTAGGTCTTACCTTCCTTAGGATGATTGTTACCTTACTGCCGTCCTAAAGGAGTGCTGACTCAGTCACTGTTGACTGACACTGACACTGGAGACAATGCTCAGAGGTCACTGTTATTCACAGTCCTATCAAACACTGTTATGCAAGTTACCAAGCAAAAGCAACTGCCTAAGAAACCTATTTTACCCGTAAAGACATGTAATACAGACACTTTGTAATGGAATGAGCAATGCAGCCTTGAGTCTCCTTCTGTGCATTATGGTTGGCTTTCATATTCTAGAAATCAAGTGTTGGAATGAAATGGGAACCAAGGTGATGTTTACATTGGCTTATGGAGAATGGGCATGAAGAATCAAAGGAAGGCAAAAGTGATTGCAGGAATGGAGGTTTTAGTGGTTTCTAAAAAGTTGAATAACCCCCTCTCCGCATCTCCTCCCCCCCCATCAAAAAAGAAAGAAAGAAAGAAAACAAGGTGCTAAATTAATGATGGTTCAGAACTTTTTGGCATGATTCCACATCAAAGGGGAGATTAATGTTGACAAGGACAAATCCTGCTTGGAATGTATCTGTGAGTGACCTTTTTAAAATTCTGCCTTTTGAACTAGAACCTAGAAGAGATGACTTGCCCTCTCAGACCTGAGCCATTGCATCTGTTAGTCCACCAACCTAATGTCCCTTAATTTTAGCAATGCTAGAAGACATTTGTTTCCAAACACTGAATTACATATAAGTGGTGTGGGACAAGTTCCCCCACTGGTGAGCTTTTAAAGAGTGGTTCCTCCTTAATGACTTTGTTTGTGGTTCCAGAGACTTTTGCTGTGGCCTGTTATTATGGACATAATTATGTATCCTTTCTTTCTTTTGCACTACAACACTTTTTGGGGGCTTGGTCATAATATCTCTGCATACTGAAAATGGATTTTTATGACTGTTCATCAGTGTGTACAATTCTCTGCGTATTGACAAATAGTCATGAAAATCCATTTTCTACCGAGTGCTTGCAGTGTCAACCTGAATTTATCTCCCTGTCTGCTCTCACTGTTTTCTCCTTTTTCACTTTGCTTTTTGCATTGTCTTATTAATATTGTCAGGACAAAATGAGAAAAAGCTTTGCCATAACATGGCTGCTAAACACTTGATGCTGTAAGAACAGCTTCATTCATGCTACAAGTCTTGCTTCCCAGTACACATTAGAGATGCTAATGCTTGCCTGTCCTTTGGAGACACACTCTTAGATATGCTAATGATTTACCTGTCATGAAGGTTCTTTCTGCATTGTGTTTTTTATTCCTTTTGTTTTATTCTAATGTGCTTCTAGAACATCTAATGTGCATTGTTGTATGCATTTTGGTTCATTCTAATGTGCCCCTAGCAAACTGCTTATATGATCCCCCACCTGGGCCCTCACCCTTCCTCTAAATTGTAGGTTATAAAAACATCTTGCACAAACTTCATCTTTGTAGTCCCTGTGGGCACTGCCTACCTGCCCCAGGTATTTCATGTATGTCTGAACAAACTGGAAATGTTATTTTGATTGTACACCCCTAACAAACTCTCTTTGGGTGGTTTTTTAACTTCTTTTATTATAACATAAAGTTATGGTTTCTGAATAGTATGGACTGATTTGACACACATTATTGCTTACTCCCTACATCCTTTCTAACATCATTATTTTTCATACCAGAAGTACATAATTCCTGCTGGAAATGATTCATACATAGGCAGCAGCATATTGCTAGATCGTGCGTTTTTAGGTCTTTGAAGGTTCAGGGTTGGTGTTTGATGGATTTTCATTTGCATTGTCAGGGTACATGAGGTCAGGTGCATTCTATATGCAGTGACACATCTTGTATCTTCATAGGGGCTGCCATGTAGCCCAAGCAATTGTTCAGAAATTGCTAGTAAAGAATGAAAGCATCGTGCCTGATCCCAGCCCTGAGCTCTCATGAACCATTTTGCTCTGAATAGACCTGAGCAGGGTGAAGGGAAGGGCTATCACTGTCTCCACCTTGAATCAGCAACAAAAGGATAAAAGTATCTTTGTTAGTACACTGCATTTTGGCTTGGCAGCTTCTATTTCCAGTGGTGTAGTGGAGCCAGAGTTCACAGAGTTGAAAAGCTGGGATATTATGAGTAGCAGGGAAAATGAAGTTATTTACCACTCCCCTTAGGCTTTCTCCTGAGCTGAGCTGCCATCCTCGTAACAGCTGAGGAAAAATGCACTTTTTTCTAGCATCAATATTTTGTAGTGTGCTACCCCTGCTGTAATGCAAAGTATTTTGGGATGACTTGGTCATCCCAAGTAATAGAGAGCCATTAGCTGTACGAAATAGCTGCAAAGCACAGAGAGGTCAACAGAACTGTTTGCATTGTTTGACTCTCAATGGGAGCATGGCTATACCACAGAATGTTATTGCTGCCTTCCTTATCAAGCACATCTGTTTTTAGAGATTTGAAGACAGCTGTACTAGAATTTATATCAGTTTTAAACAGCTTTCATCGTCCTGTTTGTTTCCTCAAGAATCCTGGGAACTATAGTTTGCTGCTGAGAAGATCTGTTTGAGACATCCAATCCTATTTATGGAATTATAGTTCTCCAGGTTTTCTGTAGACAGAAAATGACCACAAGGCCTTCAAATTATGAAGGTATTTATTGACATTCTATATCTGTGAATCAGGGCCATAACTTGATTATTGATTATATGTTTTTAAAAGCTCTTTTGTCTAATGATTTTTGAAGCACAGCTAGAAATTTAATTAGATGTTCATTCTCCTTAACCTTGCCCAAAGGATGTTCTTGTATTCTCAGCAGGTTTGCTAACTTGTGTTTCTTGGAAACTCTTTGTAGAAAAGAAAAGGAAAAAGAAACAAAGAAAACTCAAAGAACTATTCATCCACCACACAACAAAAAACCTGCATTAGTGTTCCACTGATTCCATACAAGATTGAATGTTACTTAGTACAAACTGAAGAAGTTAACTTTTGTATTAAAAAACATACTTCAGAGTGAATGTAATTCAATCCATTCATACCATTCAGGCTGACTTCAAACATCCACATGTGCTTGCAAGTATTTCACTGTTTGCAACGGATGGAAACACATATCCATACACTTTAATTGAAAATAAATTACAGCTGATTTTTGACCCTTTTGTACAAAAACAGCATCTGTGCACATGTCCCTGAGCTGAAAGAGGAAGGTCTTTAAGGCAAATGGCCTAATTTGTAGAAAGTTTTCCATGTCTCCCAACAACAACATATTTCCTCTCCATGTCCAGTTAGTTTGATTCTTATTTCTGTGAATTATGTCCTACTTGGAGAAGGAGAAGGACATCTTTTTCTCACATCCACCTTCCTAGCACAGCCCTCAGTGCCTCCTGAGAACTTTCCTCCCAAGGCAGGAGCATCAGCACCTTTCTGGACGGAAGACTTTTGGATCCAGGCCAATGACTATCATCCAGCCAAAATATCAACCAATAAAATTAAACTGAAATTTCAGTGTATATTAATCTAAATAACTTGCCTTTTACTGGGTTCGACAGTATTTATTTATTTGTTTTATATCCCACTTTTTAAAAAAAAGAACTCAAAGTGACTTGCATCATTCTTCTCCTGCTGCTCTCAGGCTTATCCCCACAATGACAACTTAGATTGGGCTGAGTCTGGGACTGGCCCAAAGATCTCCAGCTGGCTCCATGGCTGAGCAGCAACTAGAACCCAGGTCACCTGAGTCAGGTCCTGTGCTCAAGCTGATACTCGAGGTTGAATTATCAGGGCAGTTACATTAACTTCTAGCAGTATAGGGCAGGGTACATAATTAAAAGAGTTGACACAGGAATCCTATAAAGATGGTTACTTCCATATGAACACTGAAGGAATGGCAGGGGAACAGGATTACACCTTGGCCCCTTCCTCCCATGTCATGGCCCCTATCTTCTGATGTCATTACACATAGATTGCAATGCCTATTTGGATAACAATTTGGATTTCAGTATGGGTTTAAAACGAGGAATGGGCATACCAGTAAACATGCATGTGCGCATACGCACACACATGATGATTTAAAAGTTAGGAAATTGGTTCATGATCTTGTTGTCGAAAGCTGTCCTCTCCTAAATGCATAATCCTGACAACTAGATGTGGTTAAGGCTCCTCCTCCTCCTTTTCTATAAGTAAAGCAAACACTGTAGAAGCCAGTTCACAAATTATGGGGAGGGGGATTTCTCAGGTGCATATGTCAGGGGTTCTCCCTGCGCATGTGTGCTTCTGAATGTATCAAGTGAGGATGTTACAGAGGCTTGCTTTGCAACCTTGAATCAGACAGCTACACCTGACAGGGAATGGGAATTGCCTGCAGCTTTCTGATGTCTCAATAGCAAATTTAGATGTATTGCTGTACAGTGTGTGAAATAGCTGTAAAATGTTTTCATATTTCAAAGCAAATTTAAATATTATGCCCACCATAATTTATCCACCAACTGCAAGCACACTTTTCTTCTGCATTTTAGTAAAATGGAAATGAGCGGAAATGGAAAGAGCCAAAGCTTCATTTGGGCTACATGAAGATTGGTTGCTTTTTTTTGTATTATTTGTGTGCAGCATTTTCTATGCTCACTACACTTTAATACATGTTCACATGCAAATATATGAATTGATATGTGGCTATATAGCTTTAATTTATGTGGTGGTGGTGGTGGTGGTGGTGGTGATATCTGATACATTTCTTGTAAACTGCCCAGAGAGCTTCTCTTGAGTGGTATAGAAATGTAATGATTAAATTAAACAAAGTAAGCTAATTTTCCAGTTGTCAACATATATGTCAATCTATATTGTCAATATATGTCAACATATACTCATAGAAAGGGCAAAAACTAAACAGGGAAGGGATGTGGTCATCCCAGCATGAACACCCATTGCCTGTCCACCACTCTAGAAGCTGCCATATATACTTCAGGATCCATGAAGTGAATGCCCCAATTCAGGATCTGAAAAAGGATGATGCTTAGGGGGGCCTCAGGCACATCACTGCTACTTGACTTTCTTAATATGTCCTTGAAAGAGAGACTGTCCTCTGCAACACAGAATGACAATCTTAGCTAAGATGCTGTCTACCCTAGATAAGTTTTCCATTACATTCATAGCTCTAATGCTGAGGGCTGTGGAATGGAGCACACAGTGTTAGAAAGCAGTGGCTGAACTGCCATATGTCAGGGATGCTGTAGCTCAATCTTGCAGTACAGAGCCTGAATCCAAACAGGGTTTCGACTAGATGATTTCCAAGGTTCCTTCCAGATCTGTGATTATATGGTCTTTGCATGAGAACCTAGAGAGGTTAAGAAAAATAGGGCTGCTTATTGAAGATGAAAGCAGACAAAATTTCAGTCCATGGCCTCAAAGCAAAGAAATTACTCCAGGATGGAGGATAAAAATATGTTAAAAACATCTGAGAAGCAATAGTTAAAAGGCTCTATTGGTCTGGAGGAGTTGGCAGTATGAGATCCATGAGCACCAATATAACCACTGAACAGCAAAGGGGCCCTACCCCTCCCACTTAACAATAAGAACAAGATCATCATCAAAAACAACAACAAAAACAACAACACCACACAGTTTGTTACCAGGAGCTATGATTGCTGTAAAATTGGTTTCTGATAGTGCTGAAACATGAGAATTCAAATGAGTTGTTTAATGCATCCCCCATTCATCCCCCACCACTGCCTTGTATTCTGTCTTTGGACAGTTTCCTCGTCCTTTGCCATGCCTCCAATTGCAGCCATTTTGAGTTATCGCCCGGGAGCATTTTTCGAATTGTCAATGGTGACATGTTCCAAAAATGTGGCCTCTTCTTGCTATCCCCAACCTGTTTTCCTTCCATTACCTCTAAAAAATGGATATATAATGGATAAAGGAATAGAACTTTATGAGTGCCATAGGGCATGGTAAATTTAGCAGAAATAGAATTGTAAATGTTAGAGGCAATATCAATCTGAGGCTTCCCTCCCAGCCTGAAATGGCAAGAAGTAATACATTTAGAGAAGCAAAATCTGGTTTAGATAATGGAAGTGTTTCCTTCTGCGCCTCTGATGTCAGTCCATAGGACACTCCAGATGGTGGAATCAATAACGTATTGATGCTGCGTATTGTCTGAACTTTTCAAAAAATGATTGGCTTTTAGAAGAACTGTCAAAGTCTTCCAAATAAGTTCACTGCAGTCATCCTCTCTTCTTGGAACAGAAATAGCAAGATTTGACTTGAGAGAATCAGTTGATCCTGATCAGAGTTCAGCATAATTTTCACATTGGATGCAAATATGAATGCTTGTCTGATGATATTTTTGGCTTTGCTTTAAATATGAATCAAATGTAATGGGCAAAACGGGGGTGGGGGGGATGTACTCAACCAGCCAGGTCCTGTGCAGGGAATTTCCATTATCAGAGATTCGGGTATTGTTTATAAATGCATTTGGAGTACATAATGAAGCAGGGCACAGGCTGGTAGAATTTTGTCAAGAGAACACGCTGGTCATAGCAAACACTCTTTTCCAACAACCCAAGAGACGACTCTACACATGGACATCACCAGATGGTCAGCACAGAAATCAGATTGACTATGTACTCTGCAGCCAAAGATGGAGAAGCTCTATATAGTCACAGACCAGGAGCTGACTGTGGCTCAGATCATGAGCTTCTTGTTGCAAAATTTAGGCTTAAATTGAAAAAAGTAGGGAAAAGCACTAGGCCACTCAGGTATGATCTAAATCATATCCCTGATGAATATACAGTAGAGGTGTCAAATAGATTTAAGGAATTAGATCTGATAGACAGAGTGCCTGAAGAACTATGGATGGAGGTTCGCAACATTGTACAAGAGGCAGCAACTAAAACCATCCCAAAGAAAAAGAAATGCAAGAAAGCAAAATGGCTGTCTGAGGAAGCTTTACACATAGCTGAGGAAAGAAGGGAAGCGAAAGGCAAGGGAGAAAGAGAAAGATACACCCAATTGAATGCAAAATTCCAGAAAATAGCTAGAAGAGATAAGAATGCCTTCTTAAATGAACAGTGCAAAGGAATAGAAGAAAACAATAGAATAGGGAGGACCAGAGATCTCTTCAAGAAAATTGGAGATATGAAGGGAATGTTTCATGCAAAGATGGGCATGATAAGGGACCAAAATGGCAGGGACCTAACAGAGGCAGAAGAGATTAAGAAGAGGTGGCAAGATTACACAGAAGAACTATACAAGAACTATACAAGAACTATACAAGAAAGAGCTTAACGTCCCTGATAACCACGATGGGGTGGTCACTGTCCTCGAGCCAGACATCCTAGAATGTGAAGTCAAATGGGCCTTAGGAAGTCTGAGCAACAACAAAGCTAGTGGAGGTGACAGTATTCCAGCTGAGCTATTCAAAATCATAAAAGATGATGTAGTAAAATTGCTACACTCAATATGCCAGCAAATTTGGAAAACTCAGCAGTGGCCACAGGATTGGAAAAGGTCAGTTTACATTCCGAACCCAAAGAAGGGCAATGCCAAAGAATATTCAAACTACTGCACCAAACTACCGCACCATCGCACTCATTTCACATGCTAACAAAGTTATGCTCAAAATCCTACAAGCTAGGCTCCAGCATTATGTGGATCGAGAACTACCAGAAGTACAGGCAGGGTTTTGAAGAGGCAGAGGAACTAGAGATCAAATTGCCAACATATGATGGATCATGGAACCTAGGGAGTTCCAGAAAAACATTTACTTCTGCTTCAATCAAAAGCCTTTGATTGTGTGGATCACAACCAATTGTGGCAAGTTCTTAAAGAAATGGGAGTACCAGACCATCTTATTTGTCTCTTGAGAAACCTATATGCAGGTCAAGAAGCAACAGTGAGAACTGGACACGGAACCACTGATTGGTTCAAAACTGAGAAAGGAGTTCGGCAAGGCTGTATACTGTCGCCCTGCCTGTTTAACTTATATGCAGAGCACATCATGAGAAAGGCTGGGCTAGATGGATCACAAGTTGGAATTAAGATAGCTGGGAGAAATATCAACATCCTCAGATATGCAGATGATACCACTCTAATGGCAGAAAGTGAAGAGGAACAAAAGAGCCTCTTGATGCGGGTGAAGGAGGAGAGTGCAAAAGTTGGCTTGAAACGCAACATTAAGAAAACTAAGATCATGGCATCCGGCTCTATCACTTCCTGGCAAATAGATGGGGAAGAAATGGAGGTAGTGACAGATTTCATTTTCCTGGGCTCCAAGATCACCGCCAAAGGGGACTGCAGCCAAGAAATTAAAAGACGCTTGCTCCTTGGGAGGAAAGCTATGGCAAATCTAGACAGCATACTAAAAAGCAGAGACATCACCCTGCCAACAAAAGTGCGTATAGTCAAGGCTATGGTTTTCCCAGTTGCAATGTATGGCTGTGAAAGTTGGACCATAAGGAAGGCTGAGCACCGAAGAATTGAGGCCTTTGAATTGTGGTGCTGGAGGAGACTCCTGTGAGTCCCTTGGACCGCAAGGCAATCAAACCGGTCAGTCCTAGAGGAGATCGACCCTGACTGCTCTTTAGAAGGCCATATACTGAAGATGAAACTCAAATACTTTGGCCACCTAATGAGAAGAAAGAACTCCCTGGAGAAGAGCCTAATGCTGGGAACAGTTGAAAGTAAAAGAAGAAGGGGATGACAAAGATTGAGGTGGCTAGATGGAGTCACTGAAGCAGTCGGCGTGAGCTTAAGTGGACTTTGGGGGATGGTGGAGGACAGGAAGGCATGCAGGAATGTTGTCCATGGGGTCGCAATGGGTCGGACATGACTAACAACAACAACATCAGGTGATTTTTCTGTAATTGATCATTATACACTTGATGACTGGCAGCCTCTGAAAAATACTTCAGTAAATCAACAGATGATAGACATGAATATTTGACCCCCACACACACCTTAATCTCCCCTTAGGATTTTCAAAACTGGTATAAATTTAGAACATTGTATAGGATATTATTCTGTTTTAACATTTAATTGGGCTCACATAATCATTAAGAAAAAGCATCTTCTTTTCCCTACACCTATGCATACTGGTTGCATGCGGCATCATTGTCCTAATAACACAGTTGCATGCAGGTTGTCATGTCATTCAAACCCAGCAAGGTGCCCAAAACCTGGACAAATGCTTGGTCGGGATGACATGGCAACCCATGCACCACAACAGTAATTAGGCAAATCATGCAGCGTACACAGGATGGGGGGAAGAAGCCACTGAGGCTTCTTTTTCCCAGTGACCACGTGGGGAACCTGAGATGTATATAAACCCAGATGCACAGCAGGAAGAGTTACTCTTCCCCCCTTGATCTGACAGTGCACCCTGGGGGATATACCCAGTTGCCCTGCCTCCTCAGAATCCCCTCATTCTCCAGTCTCTCCATCTCAGGCCTTAAATGAGATGGAGTTGGGCCAAAATATTGCAGCTGGGCCAATTTCAAAGTTTATATGGCCCCTGGTCAAGCAGTTAGTGTAGAGTCAGGGTGTTCCAGGTTCCTGGCTGTTTTGGGAAAAGTTTTACTCAGTTATAAAGGTGCAGAAATCCCTTTTAAGAAAAACAAACATGTTACTCAATTTTGGTGACAATACATTATGCTTGGGAGGGAGGGAGGGAACTTACATGAAAATGATATGGGAAATTAATCATCCCAAACCAAAACTGCAGAAATACAAAAAGAGCATGATCCCAGGATTCCTATTCTGAAATATTCCATTGACAGTGTAATCTTATCCATGTGTACGTAGAAGTACATTCTATGCCATTCAAAGGAACATCAGATAAATGTTTATAGGATTGCAAACTGAATTAGGTAAGATTATTCTCTAGAGAGTGTATTTACCATGGCAAATTCTAAGCATTAGGATCATGGTAAGAAACAGAGGAACAGCAAGCACACTTCAGAGAAGGAAGCAGTAATAAAGGTTTTTAAGTAGGCAGGTTGTAATACTGAAACAGCAATTTGATTTTGTCTCACCTATGCCTACTAGGCATCTCTTCTCATTTTTACAAACATAGCTAGTTGTCTGTTCTTAGATGCTAACCAAGAACATTGAGTTTTTCGGAAGTTAAATTCTAGATGGTTTAATTCTAATTTTCTTCCTGAGTTTAGCACAAAACTATTAATAAATACCATGACACAACAAACACCTTGTAAATCATTTTAGGTTCTTAAAAGGGAAGATTCAAGGGGAAAGCTGCCAAACACAACTTTTCCTATGCAAAGCTGGTATTTGTTACTATAACATGTGAGGCTGCCATTCAAATATACATTTTACCTTGAGCATTGTTTTTCTCTGAAATCAGTGGTGGGCAACTTGTCATTCTCCAGATGATTTGGCCTACAACTTCCAGTATCTTTCATCATTGGTTATGCTGGCTAAGGTTGATGGGACTCGAAGACCAAAAACAAAACAAAAACAAAAACCAGCCCTAATCCATTATCCTTTGCCCTTGCTCCATTTATTATTGCTTTCCTGGAATGTTGCCCACAAGAACTCCTCCAAAATTAAATTCAAGCTTCAGTTTGAGTTTCCCCACCTCTGATATAAAACATGTCTTTTTCCCCCTCTGAGAAGAGAAATAGATTGTGAAGGCTATGTGAAATGTGCATGCCCCAAGCTTCTAATAGCTCTGACCTGGTTTGCATGACACAACCAAGTCACAAGGAGTTATTTCAAATGAGATGGCCTGTAGCCTGTGAATTGCATGAGGGTTAAACAACCTTCAGATAAACCTCAATTAGCTGTAGGTTATGCAAAAGTTGCCTAACCCTCAGATAACCTCAGTGGGCAGGCTGCAACTGCCAATTGCTCAAAAGTGAGTTGCTTATTCAAAATGGTAGTTGCAGAATTAACCCTTCATGAGCCAGCTGTGCCACCTGGGAAGTGGCAATATAGCTAAGGGTGGTCCTTGGGAAGAATCATCCTAGGGATGGTGCACAGCTCCTGCAGAGGGATACTATAGTTTGAATTCTCCAGCAAAAGTCAGAATCCTCCTAGACATCAAAAGAAAGAAAGGTAAACCAGGTTGGGCTTTATGTACTACTGATCAGTCCAGTCCATCTTAGGAATGCTGGATGGTTGGGTAACGTCTTCCTTAATCTGCCCCAAAGCCCCTTTAGGAGAACTGTATGTTCTGCCAAGGAGGGGCTAGATTTAGCACCCCTCCTTCTGCCATCTTCAGGAAAATGGTGATGATTATCATTGGAGAAAGTCTCTCCAGGAAGGTGAAATATGTTGTATAATGGCCAACGCATCTAGCTGCTCTTTTTATATTGTATTCTGATGTGTTGATCCATGTCCCTGACTGTTTCAGCAACAGTAGTGTAGTTTCCCATGGCTCACAACTCATGACAATCCAGCAAATTTTGCTTTCCTTTTCTCTCGTCTGTGTTCAATGCCATGAAGATATATTGACAGTGCATCTATAGATACCCACAGGCATCTTTTCGTCTACAATTTTTAATTTAAGGATGTATTTCCAAGAATAGGAAAGTCTGAATGGGAACACACTGTATGGGGAATATATTCTCCTATTGACAGTATAATAGCAACTCATGTGGAGGCAGTAGCCACAAAGGCCAAGACTGGTTGATTTATAAGAGGCTTTTGAGCATTCTTTGAGATTGGCAGGAGCTCAGCAATTGTATGAAATGACATCAATGTTCAATGTTCAAAGACTTACTTAAATGCTATCATTTAGTGAAAAGCTTTGATACCAGCAAACATTTTCCTAAGCATGGTAGCTTAGTGTTTCTTGATGTAGAGGGTACAGTGTGCTAGGGTGAAAAAGCTGGGGAGAACACTGTATGTGTGTGTGTTCAGACTTCCCCCCAAAGTTCTACTGTTTGTTTAGGTAACAACTACAACACTGAATCGTGATCAGTTGATTTCAAAATATTTCCCCATCCAAATTGATGTCATTTGTTTTATATAAAAATAGGTGAGCAAAGCTTTAATTTGCTATGGTTTGCAAGGTGCTGTAGAAGCCATGCAACATGGCAATGCTATAGAAATGACCAAGAGCCACCAATGGTGCTCCTAAGTCAGGGCGCTATTTCTCTTACATTTGTCCTGGTTGTGGAAAGGAGGTGAGACTATCTGATAGGACATAGAATGCAAGAGAGAATTTCAAAAGATAAAGCAATTGATTGGGTTCAGACTACATAATAGCTCATAATAATCAATGTTGAGTGCAAGCTGAGTGTTGGTTATCATTGAATCATGGGTTATTATTGAAACATGGGTAATTGTGTTGTCTGAATCCAGCTGTGCTCACAAGGCATAGCTTGTTAACAACCCATAAAGAGGATCCACGATTTGTTGTAGGATTGTGAATTGTGGGTCATTCATCCTTGTATGTTATCTCCACTGGTTCAGACAACAAGGCAATTCACATTTCAAGAACCCATACTCAAAGCATATTCAACTCCTGAGTAAGGCTTATGCTCTTGCCTGAACCCAATAACAGCTAGTCTGCTAGAGAAGTCCACAGAACATCTATCAGTAGATGGTTACAGCTATGGAATTTTCTACCACAGAATGTAGAACTGGCTATCAGTTTGGATAATTTTAAAGGAAATTAGACAAATGCATGAAGGAGAAAACTACGAATGGCTACTTGTCTTGATGGGTACATGCTGCCTTCAAAATCAGAGGCCATATGCCCCCTGAATGCCACCTGCTAGGGAAAATGAGCATAAAGTTACTGTTCCATTCCTGCTTTGGGGTTTCCCACAGAATGCTGAATTAGATAGGCCTCTGGTCTGGTCAAGCATGCCTCTTCTTTTGGCCCTATGACTCTTCTAATAGTGACATACTGTACTTCAGAATGGATTGCCTTTTGTAAGGATATCACAGCACGATCCTTTTAGCTTGAAGGAGACATGCAAAGTAAATCTCTTTATGAAAATCTGTTTCCCACTGCCAGTGTCATGAGTTGGAGAAGAAGAAATCCCCGCCTCACAGGTACAAGAGAATAATAACTCACAATTACATTAAGTTAAGTTCAACTATAACTGGAGTTGTACAGGCATGGCTCTAAATGTGGAACCTATACCAGAGCACACTTGTAAAAAAATCCTTCCCATTTCAGGCCCTGCCAGGTCCATCACAATTCCTTTCTAGGTCCCAGGAACTAATGCAAGCTGTTAATCAAGAAATAATTAAAATAGCAAACCCGATGAAAAATCACATGACACATGAAAACAGCAGCTGAAAAGAGAAGCAAAAGCAGTAATTAAAGACAAACCAACAGCAGTGATATTATTTTTTAGAAAAGGCTTGCCTGGGAAAAGAGAAATATCTTCATCTGGGAGACTGAGAGAATAATATTGCCTTCATTTGGCTCTGAAAGGGAACAAAATTGGTGCCAGCCATGTGGGGAAGATAGAAATAGGCAAGGTGGATTCAGTACACTAGGCAGTGCATTTTCTGTACAAATATAATTAAAACAAATAGGCTGCACAGTTTTAGAGTTTAGTGTATTGTATCTCTTCTCTCTAAGAAGTGGAAAAACAATAGATTAATATGATTTACAAGAACTGATTGCATTATCTCAACAAATCTCCAACATTATCCCACAAAGTGATGGATAATAGTTTGAATTACCATTAGAGTGAAAACTCTGAAAGCACTTTTGTTTTTACTGATGAAATGTGTTGAATTTCTATTTGAATTGCATTTGTTTCTAGAACTTTAACAGCACAGGGAGAAGCAACAAGTAGAAAAGGTTTCCCACTCCTACTCTCCAATTAGACATGAAGCTCACTGGGTGATTTTGGGCAAGTCACAGACTCTCATTCTAACCTTCCTCACAGAGTTGTTTTTGTGAGCATAAATGGAGAGGATTTCATAAGCCACCTTAGGTTCCTTGAAAGAGGAAAATAAGCAGGGTATAAATGTAATATATTAGTCCCTAAACATATATTAGCAATTGATTAGCAGCTGGTAATTATATAGCATATTAATACTGCTATGGATATATATTTTTTCTCATTTACCTGAAAAAGATATTCAGTTCTTTCTTTGTAGTATTTCCTAAAAGTGGTCTTAAACCCTAGGAACATAACATCTAAATACGTGAAATATATTTCTGCATTATGTACATGACATTACTCAGAGAGTAATGTCATGTATAGTTAATGACCATGGTGCTCATGGGACTACTGAGAAAGTAGACTGGTGGAGTACTCAAGGACACCCACACACAAACGCTGTCAGTCATTTAGTAATGGCATGCTAACAAACCCTGGAACTCTGCCCACCTTCAAAACAGGCTGAGATGACCTGGAAGAGCGGCCTGATGTGCTCCAAGATTTTGCTTGGCAAGCTGACTGAAGAATTTTGGAGCTACACAAGAATGAACTGAGAAATGAGACACAGTGCTGTATTTGTGTACACCCAAATAGCCTGTAAAAGTGCATTTTCCACTGGAATGTTTAGGTACCAATAAAATGCAAGATAAATAAGAATGTGTTGTTGAAATTAATGTCTGCTGGTCTTGTTACAGTTGCACAAGCCTTGCTTACATGACATAGTTACATTTACCTAAACACAATGGAATGAAACAGTCTCAAACAGTCTTGATTTGAGATATTGAAAGTAGAAAGTAATGTCCTTGGCAAGCCTAATATCTTTCCTATTATTGTGATCAATATATATTGAATTTTTGGAATGAGCTATATTGGATTTTCTTCTTTTTCCTTCCCACTTATCTATCATCCCAGTTTGAATTTCAGCTTGAGTGGACCATAGTAAAAGCAACTGTGCCAGGTTACATATCCAGAACATTCAAAACTCAAAGGTGCATCTTGCAGCAGTAACACAAGAAGGAGCTAGTGAGTTGTATCCAATATTAGTCTGAGTCCCATTCATAGCAATAGTCTACTTGAAATAGGCCATTTTCTTCTTCAGTGCTAGAATGAACATAATTCCAATATTTGCTAATAGAATGGATTTTGCCATATTTCTGTCATAATCCACCTGTCTGGCTGACAGGTCATATTTACATCTGAGTTGACTAAATGCATAAGGAGGGGCTGAATAGCTTCCTCTCCACACATTTCTGTTAATCTTTCTCTTGGAAAGTGACTTTCTAAAGAGGAGAAGCTCCTATATCTATGAAGGCACTTTTGAATACTATTTTGAATGCATATTTTTCAGCTCCCCTCCCCCAGTATTATTCTGAGAAATGTTTTGCTCGGCATATGAAGAGAAAGATTTCAGTGCTCTTCTGTGCTGACTCTTCTGATCACTTCTGTAGAATTAAAAGTGGTGTTGTTTTTGAATATAGAGAGAGCCCACAATAAAACGGCATATGCTGGCAGTTCCAGTCTTCAGCTGATTCTCCCAAGTATCCATGTTCCTTCACCTCAGCCCCAAGAATTCCCTCCTGACCACCACAGCATTCAGTTGACGATATCACCAAACATCCTTCTCTTTGACAATGGAATATCCATTACATGGTTTCCCCTCTAGCAACAGGATATTGTATCTGCTAATGAGACACTGGGAATAGTGGACCTGGGCAATGTACAACTTTCATGCTGAGGAGCAGTAATTATGAACAAATTAGGGAGATTTTCCTGCCCCACAGGCATGCTCCTCTTTTGCTCCTAATTGCTGGATCACATCCAAATTGGACTGGTGGCATGTGCCCATTACTAATCTTCTTTGTGTCTTCAGCAGATTTTAAGGACAGCACATCCCAAAGTGCAGATTCACAGGCAGCAGCTGGACCTGTGGCAACACCACAGAAAATTAACTACTTGAAGTCAATTAAACAGAAGCAGAATGACAAAGTTAATTGCTAAAGCTGTGCCCCAAAGTTCTTTCAGGAGATATGCAGCTACATTCATTCACTGAGCGCTCAGCCTTTCTGGAATTCGGAGCTCATGATTTCGTTCTGTTCTCACCAGTGACATTTGGACAAGAAAACATTGTCTATTGCATTGGATTGGGTCAAAATAGATCATCATAGTCCCTTGTTTAGGTACTAGTTTGCTCTTGGAAAATTTGGGAAAAGTAACATCCCTGCTAATACTCCATCCATACTAAATAAATTTGTCACTCAGAGCTTCTCTACATTATAGATGTCCATCAGCTATGTTTCCTTTCAGCTTTGTCACAGAACTGAGATCTGAAGACCACATGAAGATAATTTCCTTTTCTGCTTTTCTACTACATAATGGCTGGATTCCCAAGACATGGCAAACACCCCTGAGCTGTTTCCACAGTGCATGGATTTTTGCCCAAACCTTCTCACCGGATCTTCATGCAGTTACCTGGGCAGCGCACTTTCCTCACTGGCCTCTCCAGCCTCCCAGCCTTGCTACACATCACAGCAGCCACTGTGAGTGAAATGCCATCCACCTCTATCCTTGCCTAAGGGCCACAGCAGCCTCCTCCTGATTGGTCCACGGCAGTTCCGAAAGGGGTTTCCCCCCTTTCTCTTTGCAGATGTACCTGCATGTCTGTGATGCTTCCCAGCCACTCCAGCTGCCTCAGAACTTTGTTGAAAATAAACAGTTTTGCTATAATTCCCGCCTTCTCCCACCATGTATATTTGAGCTGTCCTCCTGTTTCCAAAAATGTACAGGAAGATGGGCACGTTTTCTGGCCAATGAGAATAAAATGAGCAATGACATATAATGACAATAAGACAATAATGACAATAAGAATAAAATAAGCAATGCTAGGGAGATCAGAACATCCATGGCTGCTCTCCTCAGTGTACTGTGTTGTTTCCAAACCAACAGTGGTAAAATGGCAGGTCCAGATGACTGGAGAAGACACAGGGAAGCAAGAAAGCTTTAGGACAGATCATTGATTCTCTCTCTGTGGTTTCAGCAAACTAATCCTGCCATGCAGAAACCCTGGAACTTGGTCCAGATGACACAACATCCACATTGATAAAGATACATTCTGACTTCTCATGCCATGAAAACCCACCCAGCTTCTAGGGGGCACTGTGGTATAGCAGACCACCTCAAATATACACATGAAAAAGTGTTTTCATCACTTTTACAAATGAATACATACGAAATGCATTTTATCAGCTCTAAAAACCAAACTTCCCCAAAAGGGCTCTTTAGATGCAGAAGTGAACATGGAGGAACAATTGATGTCTAAAGAATCCATAAACAGCAATGAATAGGCTGTTTTCTACCTCATGTAGAAAACTGAAGTGTGCATCTGCTGATAAAGGCCACACATGGCAAAAAGCCAATGGGAATGCCAACTTTCAATGTGTCCATTGTGTGTCCCCTCTTTACACCTTGTGGCTAAGAATGCTTTTGGAAAAATCAGCTAAAGCACTTGAAAAGGACTTTAAAATGAAAGACCAGTTCAGCAACACTGCAGTATGGAGCCATCAACATTTACCTGAGTGGACAGCAGGCTGTGCAAACTATTATACAAAGCTAGATGTGCCTTTGCAACTAGCAAGCAAGCAAGTGGTGGTACAGGCTTTGCAAATGAAAGAAGGGATCACTCATTGACCTCTTAAGAAGAGTTGGGAAGGATTCCTCTCTGGAACCTCGGAGAGTCAGTGCATTCCATTCACTCTGCTGAAATAGCCGCTCATGTTAGTTTCTCCTGGACACCTCCATCCTAGGCATTCATTATATGAACTGCATAGCATTAAGCACGACTGCCTGAATTTGCTCTTTTCTTCCTTCTTACCATTTGTATCATTCTCTGCGGGAGCTTCCAGATGAGGCAATTACCACCTTGTCTCATCTATGGAATTTTACAGTGGTGTATGAGTGTGAGTTCATCACACTGTTCATAAATGTCACTTTTTTTCTCCCACCACTTCTTTTACCTTCTTAGTGTGACTCATTGAAGACAATCTGTTAAGCAGAAAAACATAGCATTGCCTTCCAAGTGGTAGAGCAAATAGTAGGTTCAGCCTGCAAGCAGATGCACCATCAATTCACAAAAGCACTGACAACACTAGAACAAGCTGTGAAATGTTACCTCAGTGTCCCTCCCAATACCACTGTGATTGTAGGGGCCTGGTAAAGGTTCCCCCTCACTGGAACTTAAAAATCTCGGTCATGAAACTGGTTCCCCACTGACACTCCCCACCTGGAGAAATTCAAAATGGTATCAGTTTGGGGCTTGCCCAGAGCTGAATTTTGCTGCACTTGCAACTCCAAAATGGTCCCAAAGCTTCAGGAACAGATGTCTTTGCTTTGGACAAGAGCCACTTTGCTTTAGAGGTGGACTTAAATATTTCTGAAGTGTGCAACTTTGATCTGGTATTTGAGATCTGTTTAAAGGAAATACACCGCCCCCCCCCCCCCCCACCGCCGCCACCACCCCACTTTGAAGTTGCAGTAACAGCAGCCCTGTATCTACTATTGTCCACTGATAGAAAATTAGGACTGAGGATGAATGAATAAATGGCATGTCGAAAGCCACCTACCAACTTCATTACTGAGTGAAGATTTGAAAAGTAGACTTCCTGGAGTTCAGCACTTGCTCTTAGTCTTTCTGCTACCTTAGCTGCTCTCTGAAAGTGACATTTGCAGAATTAGCTTCAGCAGAGACAAAGGTCTTCTTCACTTATTTTTTATCTCAGCATTATGATTTGCTGCTTTGCCCTCTTGTTCCTTTCTCCAAACCTCCATTCATTCCAGGGTAAGCAGGAAGACGACCACAGCTGTTTTTGCATCCATTATATCTGAGCTACCCTCAATGGATTTTAACTACCCATTTTATAGAAAGTTCTAAATCTAGTTTTCACTTGCTTGGAGCACATCTCAAGGCTGCTTCGATTCTTTAAAATTTGATTGATATTTGTGCACAGGAAACAATGTAGTACACCTGCCTCTGGCAGCTTAAGTATCTGTTTACCATATATTTTTTCAATACACAAATGCTTTTCAAGCATTACAGAAAACATGTGGTCCACGGAGAATGAAAATATGTGAACTTTTTGCATGTAAAGTAGTCCTTAGATGTGGAATTTTTCATTAGCAAGCAATTCACATTCCAATGCAAGTACTCTGAATATCTATATGGCAGGCACACAGGGAGCCTTAGATATGGAGAAGGATTTGAACACTCTAAATTCCACAGGTGTTATTATGTGCTACAATCCCATAAGAATTTTGTGCAATTGGAGGTCTGCCTCCCCACTGCCACCAATGAACATTCCACTAAGTCAGCTTCTGTGGCAAAAAGTGATGATTTTTGGGAGAGTCTGGCTGGCTTGTTTACAAGCAGAATCATACCTTCAGGAGGGTTGCAGGAATACTGTTCTGCTTGCAAACATGGCCTAGGCTGACATGCACCTTGTTTCTTTGCACAATATTACTGCTTTTTTCATTTTTCATTTTCTTTTTGCTGCCCCCACTGGGCCATGCATTAGGCAAAGTCTTGGCCAGTTTCTGGCTATCAAAGGGACAGGGAAAATTGCTGCCTATCGAAGGGGCAGGGCAAATTCCTGCCTATCTCTAGGTGCTAGGAAGGGGACAAAAGTGATGGCAAGTATCTCAGTCAGCATTGCACATATACACAGCTGCTGATGCAAAAGTCATTCCTGCGAACACCAGCAGCGCACGCTCACACTTGCATGACCTTAACTGAGACACCCCCTGTACCTCAAGGTCTACTTTGAAAGGTAAGGATGGGAATTCCCTTTTCCCTCTCGACTGTCACACAGTGGATGCTGATGCTTCCACCTAGATGCCAGTGGCAATCTGGAAATGCCTCCATGGGCTGATTCTTCCCTGTGGCAACCTTCCCACCACGGTGCCTCCGCTGCATGCCTTTATCTTCCTGTGCACACCACCACTAAAAATTATTTGAAGTAGGAGATATTGCCACTGAGGCAGGCGTATCTGTGACAAGCAGCTCTGATTGGAAACGACGCAGGTCCTTTTCTGAGCACATGCAGGCGACACATGATTTCCCTCATGTCCAGAAGTGGTTAATTGTCTCTGATAATAACTAGTGTGCATTGCCTTCTCCAGTCTGTCTTTTAAGACAGCTAGAAGCCAGTCAAGATTAGCTCCATTAAACTCAGTTGGGTTTCACTGACAGTTATTAACAGCTCCTTACATTTTTTACCCCCCACCCAAACTACAATCTCAGTGACAAAAATTCCAATAATAATTCCAGTAAAGAGGCATGCAAGTCTGCAAATAAACACGCTCAAAGTGTCTGTATTCAGTGTTGAAACAAAAGAGCAGTCCTGCTGAATCAGGCCGAATACTGTCTAGAGGCCTCAAATGAGGGGATGAGGGATGCTCTTGGGATGCTGAGCTAAGCATGGAGCAGGGTGGGCCGCATTGACTTACAGGCCTTGTGGTCCCTCACCATCATCGATGCTGGCTAGAGTCATGATGCAGCTGGTCCTGGAGCTTGGGGCCAAAATCCAAGGTACTGCTGCCCAGCCCCACACACACACAACATGACAATGCAAAGAGTAGCAAGCATGAGAGCAGCAGAAGCAAACACCATTTTATTCCTTTAGTTGTGATGATGTTACTATTTAAGCCAACTTAAAATACAAAATTGTTCAGGCTTAGTTCCTCTGTTTCTTGACAAGTTTTGGCAAACAACTTTATTATTCTAATGTGTCAAAAAGGCAGAAACAGCTTTAAAACATGAAGTGATAGCTGGAGAGGGAAGATCACTGTTAAGTGTGTGCTTCCTCACTGAAGGAAATCAGAAGACTGTCTAAAGGAAGCCTTCATACGACCTTCATTTTCATGGTCTAAAATGACCACTGGTTGCCAGTTCTTGCTCTAAAGAGCCAACCTTTATCCCAGCCAGGTGTAATCACAAATGGGTGAAATGGACAGGCCACAACCATCCAATCGGAGTCTACAATGACATTATTGTTGCTGTGATAACAAAGATGCCATCTATAGCCCTGGCAATCTCTGAGAACCTATGAGAAACGGAGAGATTTCTGTGTGCCATTTTCTTTTTCAAAAGGAGGGTGAGAGACAGCCAAGTAATAGCTTACTCAGCCCTTTCAAGCAACTGCTGCAGGTCCGGGAACAGAGGACCTTAGACAATGCTAACCTCTTTACCTAAAACTGTGAAGTTTCTGGGAGATCTAGAATGTGTGACTGTTCATCTTTTCCTTTCCATGGAACATGGGTGCAAAAAACACCATTACTAAGCTGAAAACCCAAGTCACCAAGTCTTGAGAGGTAGCCTCAGGCCCTGCCCCTCTCCACAAAAAACTCCAGGAAAAATGTCAAACTCTCTAAGAATAGACTTCATGGTCCCTTTTGTATTAGCCTTGTTCCCAGAGTGCTGCCAGAACATTATAAGAAGCAGCACTTGATAACTCCAGCCTGCCTTCTAGGATGCTGTAAAAGCAGGTCTTCTGTGGCAGGAGCCACAGAACCTGTTCCTGCAGCACTTTTAGTTCTCTGTCTCCTGAGCTTGCTTGCTTGCTTGCTTGCTTTCTGAAAATATTCCAAATAATGGGCTGTGGGATGTCAGATCCTCCAGCGACAGAGTGGTTTAGCTGTGAGATAAGAGCCAGGATTCTTAGCTGGGTGTTATGAATGTGTGAACTCTTCCTCAATAGGTGCACTCTGTGGACCTGGAGGATGAAAAGCTTGTAATCAGCTAATACAGTATATATGGAAAGAAGCATGATCTTGACAAAGGAAGGACATCTCCAATTGATTGTTCTGGGGAGGGCAGGAGAATTGTCTTTCTTTTCAAGAACTGCACCAACAACTAGGCTAAGAGTTTCCATATTCAGACAGAAAAAAGTCCTATAACTGCCAGAATCTCCTAGCCACCTAGGAGAATTCATAGGATTGCACCTTCAAGATCCAGTCCCTATCTTCTCCTTTTTTATTTTGAATGTTGCTTGTCTGTCCTGTGTTATCAGACATCCCAATATGTTGGTGTGTTTCACATGGCAAGGATGTTTTCCTTCCCACCTGCAGAAGTCTACGATTCTCGAGTCAGGCTTGACACTCAAGGCAGAATGGTGTATGTGGTACAAACCCATCACCCAGTCCACTGCCTCTGGCAGGACCATGGCTTCCCAGACATCATCCCTTCACCCTCCTTGGACCCTGTTTCCCATTTACATTAAAGCTCAATATGTTGACCCAGGAAAGGTCAACAAAATGATCTTGAGCTGGAAAGAAGGAAATATATTCTCCAAATAATGTATGTCCTAGATATGATGAGCCAGGAGTGACAGAATGTTTTGCCATGACTTGGCTTCATATAAAGCTCACATTTTATGGTGAGAGCCTTACTCAAGGAGTAAGGGCTGTTGCGAGGATAAACTGGAAAGAAGTCATACAAGCCACCCTAGTCTTCTTGCAAGAGAAAATGGAGTACTATAACACAGCAAGCAAAATGTGCTGCATGTATTGATACTGGAAGTCAGAAGGGGTTGTATCTCAATAAGAATTATGCTAACCATAAACACTGTAGCTTTTCATAACTGAACCAAGAAAGTCAAGAAGGGAAGGGAAGGGAAGTTTCCCTTGCTTTGTGCTGGAGCATATTTTGAATCCCATGGCAAAATTGCACTGATGGAAGAGCCAGTAAAATAGTAATCCCTTTTGCTAATCAGATAAAAAAGGAGATTTGGGTTATTTCATGGTAATGCCAACTCTGACCCTAATTACAAAACATAATTTATTACCAAGCAGAGAATTTACAAATGCAGAGTTTTTACAAATACAGAGTTGGCAGTATTACACATCTATGAAAACATTCATCCTTCAGCATGAACCACTAAATGAATAAATATCAGATGGAGATTTTTTGTGAAGACTTTCATCTCAAATTACTTATTGCAGTAGTTGGCATCTTGTGGTCCTCCAGATGTTTTGTTCTACAGCTCCCATCATCCTTAACAATTGATTATGCTGGCTGGGGCTGATGGGAATTGAATTCAAAAACATCTAGGAATCCACATTATCAGATGCCACTGATCTAATATAACTCTGAAAGTGATAATGTTGCAATAAATACTGAACTTCATTATCTAACAGAATGTTTGGTAGTTGCAAAGGGTTTTTGTTGTTGTTGTTCCAATGGTTTGCATGCTTACATGAATCCTTTCTCCTTTTTTTAAAACCACAGGAAAACTAATTACAACATTTGGCTTCCATTCACCTCCGATCTTTTAATCCCTTTGAGGATTATAATGATGGTTCTGCAAATTATAATTAAGAACAGGAATAGGGCATGCTATGTTACAGATCAAGCTTGCTATTGAACAGCCACCTTTCATTAAGAAATAATCACTGCCTTTGCCTAAATAGAATGGGAGGGTGAGATAGTGTGATGGTAATGAATGATGTGATGAGATTCTAAAACAGTTTTCCTGCACTATTTCTTTGCATCCAGGATATATCTGGCAGGCAATCCTGGGTGTCATTCTGCTGATGAAGCTACACTTGTTTCTAAATATCACTTGGAAGCTGATTAATATATGAACATGGCTCTTCTATACAGGCCAACTCAGAAGTCCCATTGAGCTCAATGGGCCTTACTTCCAGATAAGTAATTGATGCAGGATTGCAGGTTTAATCACTTTTCTAGCCTAGGCTTTTGATTATGACCTGTCAAATCTAGCAGCCTATTAATCTTGGTGTGGTATTTTTTATGTTGCTCTCATGTGCTTATAATTCTAATGAACACATGTATTCTTCCATGCTTTACGTAACCTATTATGGTTAAGTTATTTATTGTCATTACATTACAGGCACAATCTATATGTGAAATACATTGGCTAGGGGTTACCCAAGCTGGAGTCTTTCAGATGAGTGGACTACACTCCAGGACATATATGGAAGGCAGCAGCTCAGCAAACTTTGCAGGACTGGGCCAAACATAAGAAGTCCACAGATCCTAGAGAGACTAGTTGCAAAAGGGAGGCCTATGACATGAGAGGCAGCGATTCCCCTGTGGGTTCCTGCTAATCTACCTGTTCCAGAAAGGTTCCTGCACCTGTGCAATTTCCATGGCAGACACCTATGGCACAGGCAGTGGCATTCCTAGCATGGAGATAGACATGTGACTGGGTACACCTGGTGCTAGCTGTCTGCCACAAAGGTGCTCGCGGGGGGGCAGGGGCAGCTCAAACATTCCAGTCCGCTCAGATAGATTCAACCAGTCCTGTGGAGGATCCAGAAAAACTACTCAGACATAGTGCGAGAAACACCCATTCTTGGAAAAGGAGGGGGACACTTCAGAGCTGGATGGGAGAAGACTGAGTGGGAGGCCCTTGGCCTTGTCAGAAGACAGGCAATGTGGGGGGACCAGTTAAGGAGAGTCTGGTGTTCTTGCTGCCCAGCCCTCAAGCAGCAAGAGGCACCCTCAGGGTAGAAACAAGACTTTTCTGAAATGGAGGGGGGGCCGGGGGAAGAGAGAATGTTTCATTTTAGATTCAGTACTTCACATGGGCAGATACTTTCCCCACTTCTCAAAAAGGCTGCTACTCTGGTTTATACTGTTTTGTAACCTGTTCAGCTGTAACGGAATGACAGTGTTTCTAAAGCCTTGTCTATGTCTGCAAGAGAGGAAAAGAGGGAGGGAGAAACCTGCTCAAAACAGGTACCTGTTCCAGCTGCAATCTCATTTGTGTGCCCTTTTTCTTCCCAGGATTTCCCCTGTCCCTGAAGCTGCTCAGTTAAAGACATAACTCTGTGTCACATGTGCTTTTTTGTTGGTGGCGTAGAGCTGAGGGTAGAGATGCACTGCAGCTCCACAGAATCCACCTCTCCAGCATTTGTGGACTTCCTCCTGTGCTTGGCCCTGTCTTGGAAAGCAAGCCGAGCTGAGAGAAAATCCATGAATGCTTGCAGAATGAGGCTTGTGCAAGCAGAATCTTTCTTCCATTTCATGTCCAGCTGCACAAAGGCCACTGCAAGTGGTAGCAAGAGGATGCTGCCTGCACAGCCCACATGTGGGGTTCAATTCCTGGCAAGCTCTTGTGAATGCTGGGGGTGTCTGTCAGAAACTCAGACTCATGGCTGCGTCAAAATGAACCACAGTCGGGGGATCCAAGCCAGGGGAATCCTTTGGATTCCCAGCCCCAAAATGAATTCCTCACACATCCCTGGTGGACAAAGAGTCACACCTTGGGTCACACCTTGGCGGTCCACTGTGACTCCAGTTGGCCTTGAGGCAAATTGGACAAGGGCTCGCAATCCACACAGAACGGCCGATGGCCCATCAGACCACAAAGATGGGATAGGATTACACACTTTCTCTCAAGGGGTAGACTTGCAGTGATATTTGATGGCAAGGTTGCATCAAGGGGGTTAAGCCCTTTTCAGCAGTTTAGCCTGGTGTGCTAACTGCAAACCCTGGTTATAGCCAAGGAGCACCCAACCTTAGCTTTCATTGTATGGGGACTGCCTTTGATGGTCTCTTCAATAGATCAGCAGCTTTGCCTCAAAGGTAGATCACATCTCGGATTACATATCAGGAATTTCAGAAAAGCAACACTAGTTCCCCATATGTCTCATATTAACCTATAAATTCCTATGTGGCTTGGCGCAGGGTATCTCCAGTACTATCTGCTCTCATATAAACCTGCCTATGCTTAAGCGCTAAATTATTTTCATTGGGTTTTATAGTACAACAAAATAATAGTGGTGATTTGATGAATGAGAAAGCATGAATTCATGAATAATATTTCCCTAAAACTATGAATAATAAGTAGTTATCTGTAGTCTGGGGTATGCATTAGGAAGTAATAATGTCTCACTTAATTCTTGTATTCATGGATGCAACTATTGTCCCATTTATACAATTCATATTAAATAAAATGTTGAACAGAAGGCTTTGAGGTCAGAATCACAGGTATTTATAAAAATGGATATTACTTTAGAATAATATTTTAATCAATAGATGTGACAGGCTGCTTGGATTTCTTGTATAGTGTTAATGCTCAGAGTTTAATGTTTGCCTAGATCTACCATAATATCAGTTCTGCATTATATTCAGTGGAGTTGCCCCAGAGATTAATGTGGATCAATGCTGGATTTTATTTCTTTATATGAGGCTTGGTAGAGAAACATAGTATAAGAGTGCACAGTCTCTCTGAAAGAAATATGTGTGGTCTATAAATCCGCAATAGTATGCTCACAGTAAAAGAGTATGGTGACCATCAAATCCTAATAACTTCCATTGCCTCCCAAGAGTATAAGCTTCTTTTTAGAAATGAACATTTATTGATTGTATAAATTCAGATTTAAAGAAAACGCTAAAAAAAAAATCATTGTCCCACAAGACTGAGAAATGTGGTCTGTAAGATGGACAGTTGCAGAGAACCTCCTTTTCACAACAGACCAGACTTTCTTTCCAGTAATGCCTGGTGCCATGCATTGGATGCACATAAGCCTCTGAGTATGTTGACTTAAGTGCATCTGCCTAGGAGTGCATTGGATTGTATCCCTTCTGCTTTGTGCCGAGATACAACACTTTGCACACAAAGTCTTGTATCTGTGATATAAGATTGTAGCACATCATGGCTTGTTTTGTGTGTGCACGATGGATTTTCAATGCTCACAATTGCATGTGTGCATCAGTAAGGTATTGCACGAAAAGAATCTGAATACCACCTTGCCTACAATCTTTTCTCAATGTCTTTTTTCCTTTTCTTTTTTGTGTGCATATGTATTTTATCAGTGCATACATGCACATCGGCAACGAAGAGTAGGAAGTGGGGGAGATACTACAGAATGGAAGGAACAGAAAGCACAAGCAAACTGAGCATGATAAGACTCTGTACAAAGTCCGTGATGAAAAGGAAATCAGAACAAAATGTACCTAATATATCAATTCTACTCCAGAAATAAGATTAGTTTAATTCAGGTCACAATATAATTTACTTGAGATTAGCTGCCTTGAGTTGTTCTAGATGTTTTAATTTTTTTTTTTTTTTGTATTTTGGAAATTTTATGGCATTTTATTGTAGTGTTTTAATATTTTTTGTTTTTTTTTAAATATTTTCTTATTTTAATTTTCTTAACATATACAATATATTTTTTTGTAAACCACAGAGTACTTTAGCTATTGGGTGGTAAAGAAATGAGAAGAAGAGGAGAAGGAAGAAGAGTGCCATTGTATTGGTAGAATGGTGGGGTACAAATCAAATAGAATAAAATAAAGAACTCAATAAACCTTATTTCTAAGCAGACATGTACAGGTTCACTGTCAGATCTCCAAGAACAGCTTTAATAAAGATAATTTCTATAGTATCTCTATACTGGACATATGGAATAAATTGGGATGACCTGAGCATGTGGGATTTAGTACAAAATTCACAATTTGGGGAAGGGAGGCTGGTGACTCCTTCAACAGTGAGTTCCTTATCCATTGCAGTTTTTATTTTGAGGTTTATAGGAGCTTTCCAGGGCACTGAAGCTGATTTGGGGGTGGGGGGGGGGGATTTCACTGCTGCAGAAAGCTCCATAAAGCCCAAGACAAAAGCTGCCACAGAGAAGGAGCTTCCCTGACGCAGGATTCTGCTGCCTCCCCAGACCTTGTGGAAATCATATTGGTAAGCCTTCTCTTGCACAAGCCACAAATAGTGCAAGGCTGGTGTCATGTACACATCCCACAAAAAACAATCGCAACAAAGATGCATCTAAAAGTATTCAAGCACATTGTAAAGGAATATATTTGGGCAGTGATGGAATTGTCCAGTAGGTGGCTGGCATTCTCCAAAAACCAGGCAGCACTATCCAACAACTACTGTACTTGCTACATTGAGTGAAGCAGGGAGACCGATGACGTTCCAAAGATCCTGCCTCTAGAATGTGCTTAAAAGAGCTGTTCCTTACCTTCACTGTAAAGGCAGCCTGTGACTGCAGGGTCTGAAAAGCGAGGGAAGAGCAGCAACTGCCAATAGTTCTCAAAAATATGATTTGCTTTTTTCATCATCAGGCTCTGGATGGTTTTGTATAGGCTTCTTTTATCAGCCTTTTCTCTCAGTCTTTGCAAAATGGAAAATACTTATCCACAGGCCCAAGAAACTGGAGGAAGACCAAGGTTTTGGAACTAAAACCATGTTGTGGTCTCAAGGTTTGAATGGACTGTGCTTTTTATGTGTGTGGTTCCTTTATGGTAGATCACAGCACATATTTCACTTCTGTCAATAACCACGAAGGAAGAACGGAATCAACTCAAACATTGGTGTGGTATTGTGCACATTTTGACAACCAAGCATCCATTTTCTTATTGAATCCTGACTATGGCTTCTGAAGAGTGCATTTTGCTTGATGTGAAACTTAATGACATTATTCTTTGCAACACCTCTGCTGTTCAAAGTGCAAATCTCTCTTTCCTGAGTGAAGACTTCTTTTACTATAGGTTCCTATATGCAATTCCAACTATTTATGGGATCATCATTTTAATAGGACTCATCGGCAATGTTACACTGATCAAAATCTTCTGTACAGTGAAGTCCATGAGAAATGTCCCCAACTTGTTTATTTCCAGTTTGGCTTTCGGAGACTTGCTTCTTTTGGTCACCTGTGTTCCTGTGGATGCCAGCAGGTACCTATCTCCAGAATGGCTCTTTGGTCGGGTTGGATGTAAACTTATCCCATTTATACAGCTCACTTCAGTGGGGGTGTCTGTCTTCACACTCATGGCTCTTTCTGCAGACAGGTAAGCGTCTTTCTGCAACTCTTGTTGAGGTTTGTTATAAATCCAAGGCCTTTTAATGGATCAAGCTTGTGTTTGGAATATGCTTGAAGATCCTTCTAAAAAAAGGAATTATATCAGGCAAGTTTACAGTAAAGTACCAAAAGAGTCACAATAAGTCACTTAAATCAGCACCTGAAGGGAAAATCATAAGAGACAATGGCAAAACTGTTGCTATACCCTTCAACTGTAGTGGTTTTCAAGGGTTTTTATTTATGTGCAATTCTAGCCATGCTTATTCAGAAGCAAGTTTCATTGAGACTGATGGTGTAACTGTGTTTAGGAATGCAGCCTTAAGTTGCTTTTAATCCATCCTTTCTCTTTAATCCAGTGAAAATCACATTTAACAATAAGCTTGACTTTTAGGAATTAAGATGAGTCAGAAAACTGGGGTTTTCATTATTAATCTATATCATTACACTAGCTTTAGGCTATGATCCCATGAGCACTTACTCACAAGTATGATTCTGTTAGAGATGTGACATTTCCTTCCAGATAAACTTATTCAGAACCTTCAATACTCAATGGGTTTTCAAATGTTCTTTGCCTATTCTGTTGTAATGAATTGAAGCTGCAAAAGATTAGCTTTGTATAGTTGAATTCAGTTGTGTTGTTCAATAGTTATATTCAGTTACTGTTCTGAAAATTTTAGTTATCTGGTATGAAGCAAGTTCAGAGGAAACTGCAATTGGTATTTGCATATTCCCAAACCCTACTTGTTTAAATATTCAGAACAAATAGTTTACAACAAATAGGAGCAAGCATTATATGACAATCTTCTTTCTTAATTTTCTGTATTATGCTGTATGTACTAGAGGTTTCTAACATATATGTGGTGGTGGAAGTAAGAAAGCAGTTGAACAAACTTTACAGGTTTGCATGGAGCACAATGCTACAGTCAACAAGATCTAGATAAGAAAGAAGAGTCCAATCGAATGAACAGAAATTATCTCTGTTAACAAGTTCAGTGGCCATCTGTATAGGGAGGAAAATGACTTCCTTATCAGTGTAAATTAGGCAAGGGTTTTATTTTGGTTTTGGCTTCTTTTTATATAGCTGGGCTCTTTGCTTGACAAAGCTAGTTAGGTACAATAAAGTAATAAACTATAATAATCAAAGCTATTTCTCTTCAAAGCTATATTTTCAAAAACATGGTATCTTTTTCATCAGCACACCAATCAGCCCCGTGCACTCAAAACCATAGTACAGAATTAGGGGACCAGAAAATGTGATTGTTACTTATACTGTATCCCATGCTTGTATAAGGGCAAACTGCAAGATGTGTCTCTGTTTTGCTTTGTTTTCTGAGGTATGTATAGACATGTAGCTATACTGAATTTAGGAAACCTAGCCACACAGTCCAGTTATAGGTATTTCCCAAAAAATTTTGATGTTGCTCTTTAGCCTCAAATGTATTACATTTGATTATCAGACTCTTTTGATGATCAATAAGCACTTTGATTGCATGCATGGAGAATAGAATTCACTCAAAATGTGTTAGAACTCATATCACGAACATAGGGAAGTAATTGTGATACTGGGTCACAAAGAGGTCTACTTTGCTTACCAGTAGCCAGACAGATGATCCAGGGAGGTTTAGAAGCAAAGCAGTATCATAACTCCTCTTGCTTAATCCCAGTATCTTGTAGTTAGACATTTGTTCTCTTAAGGTAGAGGCTACACCTGTGGCTATTATGGCTAAAAGCCAGAAGCCTAGCAGACTATTCCTCACCTGGTTGTAACAGGGCCATTCTACACCTTATGTAATATGGGAAGAGATGGGGGTCTTCAGAGAGAAGGTGGCATATGTATCCCCGCATGCAGTAAGCTAGCACTTCAGAGACACTTGGCTATGCTATTTCCCAAGAGGAAAGAGATTCATTCTAGAGTAAAGATATGAGAGGGGGACATGTATGTAAAACTAATCAAATTACAGAGCAAAAGCATACGGAAACTTTCTGTTTCTATCATCAGGCCACAAAAGGGAAAAGTTATATAAAGATCATGAGCAGGTCCCTTCCCTCTTTCCCTTTCCAGCAGAACCAAATGAAACTGTAGAAATGCAGCTCTTTTATTACAACTTGCTGCAGAACAGTCTAAATCAGAATAGAATTTTTGGAAGCTTGCCCTCCTTCCCTCCCTTTCTGAAAAGATTCTGACTGCACCCTCAGGGTGTCTCTTGCTGCTTGTACCTGGGCAGTGGGGACAGGAGAGACTTTGGTCTGCTCATTTCACCTGCCATTGCCTGACTAGGCTGCCCTTTCTGTGCCTGCTCTCCCTCCCACCCTGAAACACCTCCCCCATTTCCAAGGCAGGCAGATTTTCATGCTCTGCCAGAGAATCTTTACTAGGTACTAGTAGGCTAGGTACTAACCTTGAAATGGCCATGCCTGCTGCCCCTCCCACCCTGCTCCTTCACCTCCACCTCCACCTCAGAATCAGACAAACCTATCTGAGCAGACTGTAAAGTGTGAGAGTTGGGCCCCCTCTCTACAACGAGAGAGGAAAACCCGTCTTCGGGAGCAAGCAGAGAGGCTGTACTGATAGAGCAGGACGTCCTTCTCGAAAAGCCACCCTCCACGAGTTCGGAGGGATGAGAGAGATGACAGAGAGAATCGCTGCTCACGTGCTCCCTCTCCTCTAATGATTTCTTTTCAGGGAATCAGAACACCTGAATGGGGCTTATGTGGATCTTCTCTTTCAGGAATTGCCGGGAATACGTGTGCGCACACATGTGCCTACACACCTGCCTGCTCAGCCCTGAAGGCAGCATGGGAGGACTATGGTGCAGTCCTATGCATGCTTGGTCCAAAGATGTTCTCTGGTTCCCAGCATGCTGGGACTTGTAGGCCTTTTTTTCCCCTCCCCCTCCTTTTTTCCCCCTTTGGTGTAAGCATGGATGGGATTGTATCTTTGGTCTAAATGCTCTGCAAACAGTAAGCAAATAACAGCTTGCATTCCAAAATAAGGAAGCAATCTTGTTATCTCATGGTTTGCAAAACTGTAATACAGCTTTGTAAAAATGTAGCATAGTGACACTTAAAGTGAAAGATAGAAAGATTTTTATCTATCTCACTGCAAATATCAAAACAAAACATTGCCACAAAAATCCCTGCCTCTCCTCACCCCTTCACCCCACAGTCTTAAGGATCTTAATCTGCAGATACATCGAACAGTAGTCCTAATACCTGTTTTTAAGTCCATGCTGTGACAAGTGGAAAATAGGATATGATGCTGTCAAGGTCCCAATTTTTATGCTGGGCTATATGTCAAGTGCTCCATGAAGGAATGCCATTCATTCCCACTGAAAGGGGCAGTCGCCTGTTGAGCCTGGTTGGCCTCAAACTCCCCATTTCCATTGATGGATCAGTCTTGTTAGAGATGTAACAGGAACAGTACTTTTTATGGCCTGCACTGCCCCACCTTCCATCTGGCAGTTGAATAAAGGAATTTTCCCTTGTACAGGCACCTTACTGTGCGTTCAAAGAATGGTCCAAAAGGACAGCACATTCACAAAAACCATTTTTATGCCCAAAAAGTCCTGGTAGAGTTGAGGCAAATGTATATAGGGTGAACCCCATCCAAAATCAAGCTTTTCAGCACAGGGAAGAAATGAGTGAATCATAGAAATCAATTCAGTGACATTAATGTGAGTAAGCTTTAATTGACCTTTGGAGCAAAAGAGGCTAACAAACTCTGCAGGCATAATTAAACACATGTTTTGGCTCTGAATCCACTGCTGGTTCATGTCTGTGGACAGAAATGTTATATAAATGCACAGTTACTGTATTTGCATGTGCTGAACATTACCTTGTTCACAAAACACAAAAGGACTTGCAAAAATGCAGAGCTCAAGAGAGCTGACATGTCCCGGGCACAGAGAGTTAGAATACTGGTAGCTATTCAATATTCCTTACTCCAGGTCTCCCAATATTTGATTAATGGTGCCTGTAAGTATTGGCCATAACTGGAGTACTCTATTAAATGCCTTAGATGCATAACTCATTCAAAGCATCTATAACTGAGTGCTACTGGATGAAGGATACAGGGCTGGATGAGATTTAGGACCATACAACAAAGCATTTCTTGCAAATACATGCATGCATTTATTCTCAGTGTTTCTGAATCATGCCTCTGCTCAACTGCTTGGTTCACATATAACACTGAAATAAACCATGGGTTATTTAATTCTGTGTTACTGCAAATCTGGTTGTGAACCCAGTTGCCCCAATAAACCATGACTGTTAACCACAAACAATCCAGAAAGGGAACCCATAGTGTATTGTTAGCTTGTGAACTTTGAGCTGCTAAAAGCTTAGGTTGTTGTTAGCTGTGAACCTAATGCTTTTTGCCAGGCCAAAGAAGTGGTGAAAAGGAATAGTTTTAGCTTTTGTTTTTTAAAAGGAAAAGTAACCTTATACTTGTCACTAGGCTACTCTACAAACTGATACTAAACATCTCAAGGGCATTTGAAGTACAGGGAAGGAAGAGGTAAAGGTAGAGGAAAAGAGACAGCCTAAGGATTAAGAAGGAAAACACTTTGTTTGAATGTCTGCCAAACAAGTACAAATAAAACAACGTCAAAATTGATATAACTCATAACTATAAACCAGAAAAACCTTCTGAAATCAGCCGCTTCAGAGAGTAAAGTCTTGGCAGAACAATAGAAGGTTTTCCCTAAACCAGTTCTAGAAATCTTAGCTTTAGGGTGACCATATATCCTTTTTTTCCCCTCCTACTCCTTTGCCTTCTCCTTCTCCTTCTACAGAGGACAGTCCTCTGCTTGAAGGGCTGCCAGAGGAATGTCATTTATTTGAAGGCATCTCTGCTTGGAAGGCAGCATTCTTCCGTTCTAGTTTAACAATAAAGAACTAAGAGAGCAAGTGCCCATCAACAATTAGCACCCAGGGAGTATGATGAAGCTGCAGGCACACTGAACATATGACAAGATCCATTATATTTGTATTTCACTCAACAGTTCTGATTTGCCTATTTACTCATTAATGAGCATATACCCATTTTATGCAAATCAGTATCCTCCCTGTATCTTCTCTGGTGATGCAACTTCTAATTTTGTCGTGATTGCCAAGCAGTGCCTCCAACCAAACCACTTAAAATGAAAGCAGAGGTTGCACCTGCATTACTTACCAATCTACTGAGGAAATAATTATTCCTTCTAGATTTGCATCCATGCATATAAATTGGCCTATGCGATGTTATGGGAAACTGCTGTACTTTTTCTTTATGCATTGCCAGCTTTTGGCTGTTCATGAGGGGCCTCTTTACTCAGGCTGGACCTGTGGCTGTGCTTGGGGAGCCTTTCCCCTGATCAGGAGGGAGCAAGGAGTGACTGAGATCAGTCGCTCTCGCTTCCTTTTACGAGGCAATCCATGCTGAGCCTACACAGCACAGGCCATCTGTCTGCTAGAGCACACACAGCACAGAATCAATACCGATGAGCTGTAAAAGAGCTCTAGGAGTTGGCCTTTCCAAACATATACCAGCCTGATCACTTCCTCCCTGCTTTGAAATTGCACTATTAATTTTCAGGTGCGGTAGCATGCTTTTAATGTTGCTGTTGCAAACCTGCCGGCCATGCAGCAGCTGTGCACGCGTGTTGTCTAGATTCTCCACCTGCCCATGGAGCAGATGTAGGGAAATGCAGACTGTGCACATAGACTATGCATGAAATCCGCTCAGAGCAATCAGCTCGGTGGGAAAGCAGGTGGTGCTGCCCAAAACCGTTTCCAGTCTGGATAGTAGGGTAGGGTCAAATTAGCATTCTCTGGAGATGTAGGTGAAGCATCTGCCCATGTGAAGAGCTGAATCCCAGCTGAACCTTCCCCTCCTTGCCTCTCTTTCAGGAAAGATTCTATTCCACCCTCAGAGAAGCAGGATTCTCCTGCAGCTTCAGGCTGGCTGGTGGGATCACCAGGCACTTCGTAATAGGTCTACTCACTTCACCTGCGCTCTCCATGCAGGCTCAAGGAACACCCCCTGAGACTCTCTCCCCTGCCTACACACAGTTCTGAAACATCTCCCTCCTTTTCCAAGTTGGGCCAGTTCTCATGCTATGCCTAATATTCTTCACTAGGCAACCTTGAAACTGCAGAGACCTCTGCCCAGCTTTGCCCCACGGCCTCCTCTTCAGCATTGGACAAATCTATCTGAGCGATGTTGAGGAGCTGGGTCCGCTCTCCACAAGTGTGAGGCCCATCATTAGTTAGAGTGAGGCAGTCGCTGCACACTGGAGGTGCTGGCAGGGTAGCAGGAGCAGCCCTCTGGCTGTTTTTCCTGAGCCATTCCCATCTGTGGGAGGGCAGACCTATGCCTGCTACCTGACCAGTAGGCTGCTGTCTCAGGTGTGCTGGAAGATGCTAGCCCACCGTCAGCACTGAAATAAGCTTATAATTATATTCCTGCTGGCTTCTGAACATGCAGTGCAGGAAGAAGCAACATCTTGTCCTTTGCCTCAGGCACAAAATATTTGGGCCAGGCCTGTTTATCTTGTTTTGGAAATCAGTGGGTGAGACAGGTACACAGACGCAGGTTTGTGCTAGGCAAGATGGTCTTTCAGGCATCAACAGAGGACAGTAATTTGTGTAATATCTGCATGTGCAGATAGATATTTGGGTGTAGATACAAATTTAGAAATAATTGATTTAAATAGAAATAAAATACAATCTGAGCAAAGTGGAGAAGATGGGGGTACCACTGCTCAGTCCACTGTCCTCGTTGATAGGCAATGATAGGATCTCTGAATAGGGACAATGTTTATGGCTCGTAATCTTTAAACTGGACCAGACACTCAAACAGAAGATGCTTTGAAATGGAAAACTATCCTCTGTGAAGTCGGCTGCATGGCTAACCTACTTGGAAGAAACACAGGCCATACATTCAATAATAGCAGTGAGTGCATACCAGGCTCATTGGAAGCTTTTCTCTTTCACTCAGAACAAAGCCCAAGCCTTTCACATGTGCTTGATACCAAACAATTCTGAATCAAAATGGAAAGTTCCTAGAATAAAGGTAGTGAAGGCAGCTGGTCCTAGTGCCAGGAAAGTTCTTTCCCATTGGTTGGCCTGAATAGAGCCTATTGTATTCCATGCTGGTGTGTGTAGCTAGATACGATTTATTTGTTCAGACTTAACATCCTGTATTGCTTGCCACTGTGTCAATATGACCTTTTGTAACATCCATGTCTTCACAGTTTTGATTTCTTTATCTCCTCTGCCCATCTGCACCAAGAGACACAGGCGAAACTCCCAGGTCATTCTGAATAAGCTTCCAAGTGAAAGCAGGTGGCTCAAGTGCATACGGCCCAGAGCCATTAAGAACAGTGCATTCACCCACCCCCGAAACCAGCGGCATTTCCGGATGTCAACCAAAAGGCTGCAGTAGGTGTTCTGAGCTAGGAAAGATCAATATTTAAGTATGAGAAATATAGGTCATAGGGACATCAACTGCTTCTTTGAATTGCCTCCCCATCTAGGTTGTGAATAGAGCATTCACCAACTCAGATTAAAATAAGTAATAGATGGAATTGCAGAACAAGATTTGATCTCGGTTAAAAAGGACCGTACAAGGGAAATGCTTTTTGATCACCGGTTTGCACAATATGCTGCAGTGAACTGAGACAGGGTTCATTTGATTTACTGACACACACTGGATTCAGTACTAAGTCTCCATTCCAGAGCATTGCAATATTTGTCCATGTTCCTTAGAAATGGCTGGTGGAGAATTGCACTTTTCTGTGTGCATTTCTCCTACTTCATGCACAGTTGTGTGCAATTTTGTCTAATATATGCATTTTGTAAGCTATCTTAAAATGCACTTTGAATGTTATCTTCGCATATGTATGCAATGCTGTGTGTACTGTCCCCTAACATATGCAATTTTCGATGCATTCTTTTCAAGCAGAAGACTCTGTCATAAAATTCAGGGGAGTGCAAAGTTTGAAATATTAAGCTTCAATATCATTTACTGTTTTGAAAGTATGAAACTGGATGGATGGATGGATGGATGGATAGATGGATGAATTTCTCCCCTGTCCACAGTAAACCACAAGCATGCTGCAGGAGGTATGTACTGACTATAAGGACTGAGCTACAAGTCAGCTGCTCCCTGCTCTAAAACCTTCCTCTTGTGTGAATTTATGTAATGGCCTTAGGCAAGTCACTAACTGACAGCTCCAGTGCCCCTGCAGTGTTGAAGGGCAGCATTAATACCAGGCATATTGTAAGGATTACATCTAAGTGTTGCTTATGAAATGCTTCAAACTCTTGAAGCCTCTATTCAGATATTATTATTATCCATTTCAGGAAAATGCATATGCATTTAAGCAGTCAGCTCTCACCAAGTGCTCTATAGATGTGCTGGTCTGAAACTCGCATCACTGCCTGCCAGCACGACTGTCTGGATGGTCCCAGGCTGAAGAACGCAGGCTTAAAACAAAGAATTTTATTTCATACGCTCTCTGTTTAGTATGGGGACAGCTCCATTACTCTTCATTGCAGAAGACTGTTGCATGTACCTTCCATGGATTTATTTTCACCAGTATGACCCTTTGATACAGATGAGTTGAAATTTCTTCCTTTAATTTGTAGTAACCAAATAACTAAGTAACTAATGGTGGTCTGTCTGTCTTGTCTAAAAGGGATCATATCCGGGGATCATCCCCCTTTCCACCCAATAACCTATGGGGAAGGGTAGGCAGAGACATCACCCCATGAGCTTTCTGCCTGAACAGGTGTTATTGGATTATGATGCATCTGCTGCACTGAGTCTTAGTTCTTAGTGTGGGGAACTGAACTTTCCCGTGCTAAGAAACACACACACAGGAATTTGAAGTTAGTTGAGCTCAACCAAGTGGGTCTTGTTATTCGAGATCCTAGAAACTGAAGTATCAGACTTGGGGTAGAGTGGGGAATAGAAAGCAAAACTAAGTCCTTTTTCATACACAGGGATATATGAGAATTCTGTTCTGGAGGTAACATCTCAGTGGATTTTACCAGTTGGGCCCTGGTAGTTTATGTTCCATTTTCCTCCACTGGTGTCAATTCATTCTGTAATGAAATGATCCAATATACGGATTTTGGACTTTTTTTTATAGTGGAAGCAATTTGCAGAAATGGGATTGTAAATGTAATTTATTTCAGGGGTCACATGATTTGCACAGATCAGATCAGTTTTTACTATTTTTGAGGCTCTTAAAATTTATACAAAGAGGTCATCATTTTTTAAAAATATATTGTTATATTGGTGGTCTTGGGGGCAAGTCTGCCTATCCACTGCGTATGCCATTGTGAAAATCTTTGTCAGTTTCATCCTTTCTACGCACCACTTTGTTTAACCCATCAGAGCCCTTTCCTGTACGTGTCAAAAATGGATCAGTCCTGTCCTCTGCTTCCCAGCTTCCCAAATGAAGTATGTGGGGGGGGGGAGGAGTGAGGGGAGCAGGAGGGGCAAGAGCACCAAGTGATAGAGTGAAGCATAACGTTGAGAAGTTCTAGGACAAGCATGGAATAGAGCAAACCAATTCAGTGCGTGAAATTGCAGCCATCAAAAAACTTCCCAATCTCATCAGCCAATTGGTAGGTCTTGCCCTGCTAGGGAAGGCTGTTTCACATTACTCCAAAGAAAGGACACTCACTTCCAAACTGTGTCTGCTGAACCTGCCTGCCTCTGTCACTTTTCCTCCTGCTTGTCGCTTAGAAACATAGAAACAGCGCGAGTCAGAAGGGGTCTCCCGGGCCATCTAGTCTGACCCCCGGCTCCAGCCGGCTCCGCTCATGACATGCCCACTATGTGCATGTTCTCTCGGCTGACAGCTGTTGCAGCCAGATATGGGTTGCACAGCAAATGTCATGGCAAAGCAGTAACCGACAGATTGCCAGTGTCACAGCAAAGCCATAGTGGACTGGGCAGTGAGTGGGTGATTCCACACATGTCAAGCAGAGCCATAAGAAAGCACAAACATTGCAGAACTGGCTAGATTTACACTTTCTCTTAGGATAATTCCCCCCTGATCTTTCACAAGGGTAAGCGGATTAGCTTATGTGAATTCTCCCCTTGTTGATTTCCTAGAGGGATGCTTATTTCTCATGAAACTGACAGGCCAAACCTAGAGAGCAGACAGCCAACTCTACTCTTGCACACTTGAGAATGTTGTGCAAAAATAATTATATAGTAAAACTCCATGTGTGCAAATTTATGAAATGACCCATGAAATGAGATGAGATGAAATGCAGTGAAATAATAAAATAAAAATAATCCCATTTGTGGAAATCAAAGGGCCCTGCAAAAATACACCTATTTATTTAGTGGGTTTTTTCATGAACATTTCTGTAATCAAAAAAGAAAATCTGTTCTATTCACCACCACTTATTTGAACAGAAAGACTATGAAATCCTGTTGGACTTAAACAAAATGGAAATCCCAACACTGAATATCCGTATTCACACAACACAGAAAAGTCTTTCATGTAGGCATTTTAGACAGGAAATTATGTTTATTTCATCTTTATAAAATTTGCCTGACTCCGGTCCTCCTATTCTTATTTAGACCTACGGCTGTGGGCAGTGCTCTGTGCTTTGTATTCCTTTCAATGCCAACTGGGAAAATAGACCAAATTTCCCTTTTTGCAGAATGGCTGCGTCGTCTGTGTGGGAAAACCACACATCAAATAATTCACTAGTGGTTGAGTAATTTAGTAAGGTCATCACATTCAACAAAAGAGTCTTTAAATAACATGCTATATTGCAAAAGTCTAATGGGGGAGTAATTGAAAATGCATAGAACTGTTGAATAATATGCTCCCTGAGCATAATTTGAAAAATAATTATATAATTAGATAAATGAACAGCTTCTATTCAGAAGAGAGCTCTGAAAAGGTCTGCTTTTGGGAGCAACTGGACCTGTGGCAGTTGTAGGAAATTCTACTTCAAGTAGGTATATCTGCCGCCACGTGCAAACATTCAGACCAATAATGTCTGGATTGGTATGACCAAAGGAATATTTGCACCACATTAGCGGGTTTCCAAGATTGGCCATCGGTGAAGGTATCAGAGCATTAAAACGTTTGCATTTTTTCTTCCATAACAAGTGCACAGATGGACATTGCAGAAGACTGGCCTTCCCTAAGCTGACCAGCCCTCCAGATATTTTGTCCCATAATTCCTATCAACTCCCCATGGTAGCTGATGGGAGTTGGTATCCAAAACATCAGAGGGCACCAGGTTGGAGAAGGCTGGAACAGACCCTATGAAAGATCATGTCATTTCATAGATGTCTGTGGGAGTATATTAGGACAGAGCCAGTAATGCATCATAAGGACACCACTCATGCAGAGAAATCCAAACGCATTGCTCTGATCTAGTTCCTTCACAAAATAATTTCTCTCTCTTGTCACTCTGGCTGTGTAGTGCTCCTTTCTGCCTGCTCTCAGATCCAACAAAAATGACTTGCCCCTAACTGCAGAGTCTTCTAATGCCTTAGCTCCCCCTCTCATCTCCCCTCTCCTATGTCCCTTTCTATCCCTGTCTGTGAGCTTTATTCCTTTGGCTCTACCACTTTCTTCCTGACCCTAATCCTGTCCTGCCCTGCACTCCTAAGCTAACATCTTGCCTTCCAGTGTGATGATGGATGAATTCCCACCATCAGCACTGAAGGTAATGTCAGCTATCTGTCTAGCTGGCTTTTGTGCCTGGAATGGTGGGGACACCATCTTATTCTTTGCTCAGGCAACAAAAGCTCTTGAGCCAGCACAGTCCACTGCTTTCCAAAGGTTTGTATCCTCAGGCAACCTTCTCCTTTGACCTTGCTGTCCCTGAGATGTGAAACACTGCCTCCCCAAACACTTGTGTGATGCCTGCTTCCTCCCCTTTCCCAAAGTCACCTTTTCCACAAGGCCTTTAGTATGGCTGTCTAGTCCCCATGTCCTACTGTAACTAAGCCCAACCCCATGCAGTGATAACCACCACAAATTGCTTCCTTGTTTCACCCTGCTTCTCCTTCTCTCACATCTCCTTCCTCAAAATCTATCCTCTAGTACTTTATAAAGTGTCATACACTCTGATGGTGATAAATGAATAAGTGATCTAGTTGGATACCTACTTTTCCTATATTTAAAATTATCTTAAGCATAAGGCCAAGGTTCACCAGACAAAAGTAGCTGAACAATATGAAAGAGGGGACCTTACTGAATTACAAATTGTTCTCCTCTATTTATAAGGATATTTTTGTAAGAGTCATCTGCAAGAATCAATTTTTCTCCAGTAATACAAAATATTTGTAGCATTCACCTGTTCTAGAGAATATTGATTCACAACTGTCTGGTACTGTCTGCTACTTTGTTCTTGCTTTTCAGGGTAAAATGTGACCTGGGAATATTTTTTTTTATTTTACCTTTACAGGTTTTTATTTCATTTTATTTGTGTCACAAGTTATAGTGTCTTTCTTTTTCTTTTTTAATGTCTAGCAATTTTTAATTCCGAGACATCTTACAAAATCCTTCTCCTTTTCCCTGTTTTATCCTCACAACACCCCTGTGAGATTGGTTTGACTGAGAGCCAGCAAACTGGCCCAGAATCACCCAATGAGCTTCCTGGCAAGTGGGGACTGCCACCCTCTGCCACACTCACATTTGCTTTCTTGCAGAAACATCTCCCTCCCCATTTACCACAGGGAAATGCCCAAATTCTATCACGGTCTAACTTGCTTGCATCTCCTAACTGAGACCCTTTTGTGTGAATTTCATGTTTGTGCAAACACAACATTTGTGGCTTTATTGAGGAAATTAGATATATTTTGACTGATACCAAGTCATGCCATCTCCAAGGGGACCTGTGCCTGAATATTTAAAAAGGGCAGCCCTTGAGTTGGATATTAATTGTTGATAATGTTACATTAACTTGTGAGAGACTATTTGTTTGCGGATCCTGCAGAGGACAATTGTTGTACTTATTAGCTCACATAGTTTGGTCTGAGATTGGATTAATCATTATGCTAAGTACACAGTAGGAAGCAGGCACCCTGCCAAACCAGGCTCCTGCTTTGAGGTCATTATTCTAGCAGTAACTCTATGCAAAGAGGGGCATGTTCCTGCCCATATCTCTCTTTTCACAAATCCACTGACAAAGGACCAGAGCATGTTTCAGAAGTCTAGAACATGTCCAGTAAGCACCATGCCCATCCACCTGGATTGGGTTTGGCTTAATTTCTCCTTCATATGGACTGTTTTTAGCTGTTTCTTCAGAAGGGAGAATATGCTCTTTCATGATCAATCACATATATCAGTATTTTCTCATTATTTCTAACATTGTTAGGGACATTCTGATGTGTGAGGGTTCTTTGAGCTTCAAAACGCCATTTTGAAAAAGAAATCCTGTAAGGTAGCATTGAGAGCTGCTATGTAGAGTAGGATTTCTGTGATGAAAATAGGATCTTCCTACATTCATTTGTGGATTTGGATATGACCTCCCACTAGGGCAACCATCCTCAAGCTCATGATTTCAAGATGTTTTGAACTTCAGCCCCCATCAGCCTCAGCCATCAGGAATGCTAGGAGTTGTCATCCAAAAGAACTATCAGATACCAAAGTGAGAACGACTTGGATATTAACAAATGCCATAATCCTAAAATACTTTGGAAGGAAATCCCATTGATAAGTAATCCGTTTAATGACTGTATATGAAGGTTTATGAGGCAACCACCAATTTTAAGAGCAAATGCTTTAATAAAAATCTGTGCCAGGAAACCAAGAGTAGCACCAGAAGCATAACCTTAAATGTCTTGCTGTACAATTGGAAATATTATTTCATTTTATGACTCAGAAAACTGTTCTGGGTAAAGAATTGCTGAGCATAAGAATGGCATTTTTGTCATTCTATTCTTCAAGAGAACCTTGTAGATTTTGCAGATACTTCTATCTCTTTTTTAATGGTATGAATTTGTGCCTAGTTATTATCCCTCTTATATGCACTCACACCTGAATTTATGGGGTTAACTAATGGTTTTGCATTTTTTTGAAGCTGTGATGTTCAAGTATAATCAACTGGAGGACTGCTAACATGGCAGCAAATTTTCCACATAACATTCTGGCTTTCTAATCATTCATTTCTGGAACTCAAGTATATCTCTTGTCAGTGCAACAATTCAGTCCAAGCATCACAAATGTCATCTCTAGCAAATAATTATCTGAATAACATGTTACAGATGGCTTTGCAGACATCCTTCTCTAGCACTGCAAATCATCATATTAGCCTCCTGGGATCTTTCCATGTGTGCGTATGTGCATTTGATCTTGAAAAGTTATAACATGATCAATTCCCTCCATCACTACTTCCAACAGTAGTTGATGTTTCCTGCATCTAGGTAAATTAGGGAGTTTCGTTGGTCATCCATCTTGATTGATGGATGATGACAATGAAGGTGCCATGAATTATTGTTGTGGCAGTTGCTCTTGGTGTTGTTGCTACCATAACTTGCCTTTCAGCCTCTATTCTTGTGTTCTTGGTCATGCAATTGGGACTGCAACTATGTTATGATGGAGTAACCACAGTGAAGCACTGATATGGGGTTCACAGCTTAGGAGTGCTCCTCGACCCTGAGCTGTCTTTAGAAGCTCAGGTGACGGCAGTGGCAAGGAGCGCTTTCCTTCAGCTTCAGCTGATCCATCAGCTGTGTCCCTTCCTGGAGAACGACTGCTTGGTGACAGTGACACACGTGCTGGTAACTTCCCGATTAGATTTCTGTAACGCGCTCTTCTTGGGGCTACCCTTGAAGACGGTCCGGATACTTCAATTGATGCAGAATAGAGCTGCCAGGCTGCTGACAGGGACTGGGCGTTGTTCTCATATAACCCCAGTTCTCCGTCAGCTCCACTGGTTCCCGATTGAAGTCCGGGCCCAATTCAAGGTGTTGGTTATGACCTATAAAGCCCTCAGTGGCTTGGGTCCTGGGTATCTAAAGGAACGCTTGCGTCCATATATGCCCTCCTGCCCCTTGAGATCGGCAACAGATGCCCTTCTCCGGGAACCCTCTGTGAATGATATTAGGAGGGTGAGTACTCGGAGGAGGGCTTTCTCTGTGGTGGTGCCCCATCTATGGAATGCGCTCCCCAGAGAGGTCCGCCTGGCGCTGTTGTTATTTGTTTTTTGGCGCCAGGCAAAACCCTTTTTATTTAAAACTTATTTTAATTGTTAATTAATTGGTATTTATAGGATTTTAAATCTTTTAAGCCGAGATGCACCGGGTTTTAATATTTTTATTGTATAATTGTTATATTTGTATATTTTGTTCTTGTTGTGAGCCTCCCCGAGGCTTTGTTGCGATGGGGGTGGCATAAAAATGTTTTAAATAAATAAATAAATAAATATGACCAAACTATGGTATTGGGATGCTAGCTGGAATCTAAGTACTGTTAATAGACAATACATGCCAGAGAATGCAACACTATTTACTCATGAGCAAAAGTGCATAGTGCAGAAACTTTAGAAATTGCTTTAAATTAAGTCAGGGTCCTGTTCTTTCTGGCCTTGTGTTGTCAAAACTGAATGACAATGACTGGGCTTTGTAATAGGATTTTTCTTAGCCATATCTAGAGATGCTGCATATCAAAGCTGCAGCCAACATATTCCTAGTCCCTCTCATTCTTTTTTTTTAATGGACTTGTTTTATATTATACCCACAAAATGTTGTATTTAATACTTGATATTTCCTCTGTATGTTTTGGCTTAGGAGGGATTGCATACCCTGGTTATGGGCATCTGGGTTACAAACAACCCAGACTTATCAACACAGAGACTGCCATAAACCCTATATGAATATCTCTAGCAAAAAGCCATGTATATCTCTAGAAAACCCTGTCTCTAGAACAAAGCTGTGAATATCACTAGGGAACTACATGACGCATTTGGTGATGCATCATCAGTGTCCACATAGTTCTCTAGAGATCCAGTATTCAATATTCATTGGTTTTTGTTCTGCAACATCTGGACTGTAGACTCCAGTGGTAAGCCCCTGTCTCCAGCAGCCCAATCAAATCCTTACTTTCTATCTCAGCTCCATCTCCATCATTATCAGATAATGTTAGACTTTATGTTACTTTCAAAAATATTCTAAACTATTTTAAGAACTGATTCTTTTTTAAACAATACTGTATAGCTACACACATACACATAAATTCTTTCTTTCTTCAGTAACTGTAGCTACTTTATTATTACTGTATTGTTATCATTATTAGTGAATATGGATGTGTTTAAGCATACAAAGGTAAAATACATACATATACTAAGACAAATATTTGTTTTACTCATGTGATCCAACTTCCGTGCAACTGATTAATGACTTTTTTATTTTATTAATTGTATGTCTTTTAATTTAACTGATTGCAGTCTACTGTCTGGCTTGTAATATACCCCTGTATAACATTGACAGGTAGTCTGTGCATGTACTTAGTGTTCATAATTTCAGAGGTTGCTAGGGTTAGTTTGTACCTCCATAATTTCACCCAGCACTGACTAATAAGATCCACACAGATGACCCACACTGAACACTACTGTTGAGAAAGACTATAGGAAAATAATTCTGAAATTATTCTTGAAATAGAAGCTTTATTGTAATAATTTTAGTTCGCCTTTGATTCTGTTTGTATGCATTTTCTACTGGAAGGTAACCACGAAGTAGAGTAGTGTAGCCCAGAGTAGAGTACAGTAAAGTAAGGGCTTACCTGAACTGGAATGCTCGTATAAGCACTGGCAGAAGCAGACTGCCTGGGATTTGTCACAGAAAGACGTCAGTAGAAACTGCAACTCCTGGAAACAGCTAATCCTGTTAAGGTGCTGCATGCAGTGCTTATGGGCTCCATTTTGGGAGATAGGATGGAAACAATTGATTTCCATTATGCAACAGAACCCTGATTTGCTATTATTTTTAGGCAAACTTGTAAAGGAAACAAGCAAGAATAATTTTTCTCCTTTTGAAGAAAACACACACTGACCTAGATGTAAGAACCAAGTTTCAGATGCTGTTTATACTGTGAGAGACAGGAGGAAGGTCTCCCTGATTTCTGGTTGCAGTTTTCCAGGTGCATGGCCATTATATTATCCCTCCATTTTTCAAAGAAAGCATTTGAATGCATTTGGAATTGCCCCCTCAAAATTCCAAATTTCCCTCCTCTACTTCTCAAACTCTTCTGCCCTGAACAACACTGCCTGCCCATCTCTCTTGATCCCATCATCATCGCCACCGCCGCCACCACCACCACCACATTACATTATATTTCTATACTGCCTGTAGCTACAGCTCTCTAGGAAGTTCACAGCATTTTAAGTCACCCATCCAGATCTCAGCAAGGCTCAGCTCTGCTTACCTCAACTCTGGGTTAATTATGAAATTATAATTACCTTTATTATTTTTATAGCACCCAATACCTGAAGCTCTCTAGATGGTATACAACAATTTCTATAATAAGATTAATTATGGTATAAATATAAACAACTGTAAAAACATCCTTGCATTTCACTGTAAAGATTAATCTGCTTGAATCATTTGGCCTGTTTTGCAAGTATGTACACAGCAGGAGATTTTGCATTGAACAGAAATTGCAATTCTTGTTTTAAATAAAAGGGTGCACAGTCAAACCAAAGTTAAGCACTTTGACTTCCCATTAATTTCAATTGGATAGATTTAATGTGAGGATGGATGGATGGATGGATGATTAGATGGACGTCCTTAATTCTTCCACTAACCTTAATTTGACTAAATGTATCATCTGTTTCAGTCAAACCAAAAAAAGTTCTAGAGTGAATGTAAATGTGGGATGAGATCTGTTCCATGTAAATATCCTTCAACATCCTAAATACATTTTGGCAGAAACTAACCATAGTTACAACACAGCAGCTATTTTTTTAATGCATTGCATGTCACATGTCATCATCCTGTACTAGTCTCCCTAATCAATTGAGCTTGTATTACCAGATGTTTAGAATTAATAACCACGTGCATGGGTCACTGACATGAGTTGTTGACATCATCAGGGGAAAATAGTTAGAAACAGGCTGAGGTGCTGAGGTACTTCCTGTGTTCAAGCCTGTATAGGGTTGTCCTAGAAGCAGGTAAACAATTGAAAAGCACATGTGCATCATGGAATATTAAAGATCCATAGATGTGGCAAGGTCATTATTTGCTACAAATGGTTGGTTACACGTACTTTAGAAGTCAGTCTGATACTCCAATTGCTCTTCTATTTTTAAACAAAGCCATCAGGAAAGGGGTTTGTTTTGTTTTGGTTTTTTTTTTTTAATTAGAGTTTTTCAACACAAGACTGGCAATCTCTGTATCAGATTTCAATTTCATAGAAGGATTGGGTTTTGAGCACTACAAGACGAACATTTCTGTTCTTGTTTTTCCATTACATAAGATCAAGGTGGCACTGTGGAAAAGCACAATGTCAGAATCAGAAAAAGTGTTTCCTTGTGCTTTCTTTGCATATCACATTTTTCATTTACCAAAATGCTGTTTGAAAACAGAAGTGAGAGTGGAATGTCATCAAAAGGACCCATGTTGTTGTTCTTAGTCACGAAGTCGTGTCCAACCCATCGCGAACCCATGGACCACATTCCTCCAGGCCCTCCTGTCCTCCACCATCCTCCGGAGTCCACTTAAGCTCATACCAACTGCTTCAGTGACTCCGTCTAGCCACCTCATTCTCTGCCATCCCCTTCTTCTTCTGCCATCTATTGTTCCCAGCGTTAGGCTCTTCTCCAGGGAGCCCTTCCCTCTCATTAGGTGGCCAAAGTATTTGAGTTTCATCTTCAGTATATGGCCTTCTAAAGAGCAGTCAGGGCTGATCTCCTCTAGGACTGACCGGTTTGATCACCTTGTGGTCCAAGGGACTCGCAGGAGTCTCCTCCAGCACCACAATTCAAAGGCCTCAATCCTTTGGCGCTCAGCCTTCCTTATGGTCCAGCTTTCACAGCCATACATTGCAACTGGGAAAACCATAGCCTTGACTATATGCACTTTTGTTGGCAGGGTGATGTCTCTGCTTTTTAGTATGCTGTCTAGATTTGTCACAGCTTTCCTCCCCAGGAGCAAGCGTCTCTTAATTTCTTGGCTGCAGTCCCCGTCTGCGGTGATGTTGTAGCCCAGGAAAATAAAATCTGTCACTACCTCCATTTCTTCCCCATCTATTTGCCAGGAAGCAAGAGGACTGGATGCCATGATCTTAATTTTCTTAATGCTGAGTTTTAAGCCAACTTTTGCACTCTCCTCCTTCACCTGCATCAAGAGGCTCTTTAGTTCCTCTTTACTTTCTGCCATGAGAGTGGTATCATCTGCATATCTGAGGTTGTTGATATTTCTCCCAGCAATCTTAATTTCCCAACTGGAGATTCATCTAGCCCCGCCTTTCTCATGATGTGCTCTGCATATAAGTTAAATAGGCAGGGCGACAATATATGGCCTTGCCGAATTCCTTTCTCAATTTTGAACCAATCAGTGGTTCCATGTCCACTTCTCGCTCTTGCTTCTTGACCCACGTATAGGTTTCTCAAGAGACAAATAAGATGGTCTGGTACTCCCATCTCTTTAAGAACTTGCCACAATTTGTTGTGATCCACACAATCAAAGGCTTTCACATAGTCAATGAAGCAGAAGTAGATTTTTTTTGGAACTCCCTTGCTTTCTCCATGATCCAACGTATGTTGGCAATTTGATCTCTAGTTCCTCTCCCTCTTTGAAATCCTGCCTGTACTTCTGGTAGTTCTCGGTCCACATACTGCTGGAGCCTAGCTTGTAGGATTTTGAGCATCACTTTGCTAGCATGTGAAATGAGTGCAAAGGTGCGGTAGTTTGAGCGTTCTTTGGCATTGCCCTTCTTTGGGATCAGAATGTAAACTGACCTTTTCCAATCCTGTGGCCACTGCTGAGTTTTCCAAATTTGCTGGCATATCGAGTGTAGCACTTTTACTGCATCGTCTTTTAGGATTTTGAATAGCTCAGTTGGAATATTGTCACCTCCACTAGCTTTGTTGTTGCTCAGACTTCCTAAGGCCCATTTGACTTCACATTCCAGGATGTCTGGCTCGAGGTCAGTGACCACCCCATTGTGGTTATCAGGGACGTTAAGCTCTTTCTTGTATAGTTCTTCTGTGTAATCTTGCCACCTCTTCTTAATCTCTTCTGCCTCTGTTAGGTCCCTGCCATTTTGGTCCTTTATCATGCCCATCTTTGCATGAAATGTTCCCTTCATATCTCCAATCTTCTTGAAGAGATCTCTGGTCCTCCCTATTCTATTGTTTTCTTCTATTCCTTTCCACTGTTCATTTAAAAAGGCATTTTTATCTCTTCTAGCTGTTCTCTGGAATTCTGCATTCAGTTGTGTGTATCTTTCTCTTTCTCCCTTGCCTTTTGCTTGCCTTCTTTCCTCAGCTAGTTGTAAAGCTTCCTCAGACAGCCATTTTGCTTTCTTGCATTTCTTTTTCTTTGGGATGGTTTTAGTTGCTGCCTCTTGTACAATGTTGCGAACCTCCGTCCATAGTTCTTCAGGCACTCTGTCTATCAGATCTAATTCCTTAAATCTATTTGTAACCTCCACTGTATATTCATCAGGGATATGATTTAGGTCATACCTGAGTGGCCTAGTGCTTTCCCCTACTTTCTTCAATTTAAGCCTAAATTTTGCAACAAGAAGCTCATGATCTGAGTCACAGTCAGCTCCTGGTCTAGTTTTTACTGACTGTACAGAGCTTCTCCATCTTTGGCTGCAGAGCACATAGTCAATTTGATTTCTGTGCTGACCGTCTGGTGATGTCCATGTGTAGAGTCGTCTCTTGGGTTGTTGGAAAAGAGTGTTTGCTATGACCATCGTATTCTCTTGATAAAATTCTACCAGCCTGTGCCCTGCTTCATTTTGCACTCCAAGGCCAATCTTGCCTGTTATTCCAGTTATCTTTTGGCTTCCTACTTTAGCATTCCAATCCCCCATGATGATAAGGACATCATTTTTTTGGTGTTAATTCTAGAAGGTGTTGTAGACCTTCATAGAACTGGTCAACTTCAGCCTCTTCAGCACCAGTGGTTGGGGCATAGACTTGGACTACTGTGATGTTGAATGGTTTGCCTTGTATTCAAACTGAGATCATTCTGTCATTTTGGAGGTTGTATCCCAGTACTGCTTTTCCTGCTCTTTTATTAACTATGAAGGCTACTCCATTTCGTCTGAGGGATTCTTGCCCACAGTAGTATACTTGATGGTCATCTGAATCAAATGCACCCATTCCTGTCCATTTTAGTTCACTGATTCCTAAGATGTCGATGTTCAGTCTTGTCATCTTTTGTTTGACCACATCCAGCTTGCCTTGATTCATGGATCTTACATTCCAGCTTCCTATGGAGTATAGATCTTTGCAGCATCGGACTCTCCTTTCACCACCAGATACATCAGCAACTGAGTGTCCTTTTGGCTTTGACCCAGTCGCTTCATTCTTTCTGGCACTACTAGTACTAGTCCTCCGCTCTTCCCCAGTAGCATATTGGACACCTTCCGACCTGAGGGGCTCATCTTCCGGCGTCATATCTTTTTGCCTTTTGGTATAGTCCATGGGGTTTTCATGGTGAAGATACTGGAGTGGGTTGCCATTTCCTTCTCCAGTGGATCACATTTTGTCAGAGCTCTCTGCTATGACCTGTCCGTCTTGGGTGGCCCTGCACGGCATAGCTCATAGCTTCACTGAGCTACGCAAGCCCCTTCGCCACGACAAGGCAGTGATCCGTGAAGGACCCATAACAAATTGCAAACAGTAAATGATGGGTTCATGATAAAAGCCTGATGTAGAAACACTGTTTCTCTTCCAGATTAGATGTGATATCAGCTGCATTCCTACAATTTATATCAGATTTAAAAATGTATATAGCAACTTCAGGGAAGCCCAAAACTGCAGCTGAATTGCAGGAGTTGGGGAGAAAGGGGTTAAAATTTCCCTCTGCGTCATCATTTTCTGGACAAAAGTTCTTCCCTTTCCCCAAAAGTTGTTCATGCATCAAGAAAGAAGCTTCTCTTGTAGGACTGGGAAACCTCCAGCTCAGGGACCAAATCTGGTCTTCCTTAGTTGTGGCTGCCCCTTTATTCTAGCCCTGCCCATTTTTCCCAGTCACCAATCACTTTGGTGCAGGTTTTGTGCTGCTTCCCACACACAGAAGCCCATCCCAAAAGGTTGGAATGACAATCCTAAGGCTTAGTTACTGGCATGAATTAAGTGAAAACAATGTGACATTTATGGTATCTTTGGCCCTGTCCCTTTGCCCATCAGTCCTACCCACCTCTTCAGCATCTCTCACATGGAGCTTGGTCCTCCAGCTGAAAGAGATGCAAGACCCTTGCTCTGTTGGCCACAGTGGAGGTTTTCCATCTGATGCAGGCAGCAGCTGCAGAGGATGGTGTTCATCTAGGCAATGGCAGGTGGGAGGGTGACACTAAACTACTCCGTGTCCTGAGGTCCCACAGGAGGTTCCTATAACTACATCTTTTATACATGTGTTTTTAAAATGTGATAAAAATCCTGTTCTTATATTAATGGTGCATTATTTTAGCCCTCTCAGACTGAGGATCTTCTTTGGTGAAGTTTAATCTAGGATTGGATGAATAGGAGGTGTAACCAATGTTGATAATAAACCACCTTTTCCATACAAGAGAGTCATTCCTCTTGCGTTTGTCCAAGCGAATCAGTCCATACCACCAGTAACTCAATTCTTTCTCTTGTCTTTAGGTATAAAGCGATAGTGAGACCAATGGACATCCAAGCTTCCCATGCACTGCTAAAGATTTGCTTGAAGGCTGTCATGATCTGGGTTTTATCCATGCTGCTCGCCATTCCTGAAGTTGTGTTTTCAGACTTACGTCCCTTCTATGACACAGGCACCAATAAAACCTTTGTTAGTTGTACACCTTACCCACTCACCAATGATCTGCATCCAAAAATTCAATCAATGGCTTCCTTCCTCATCTTTTATGTCATCCCCCTCTCTGTTATTTCAGTCTACTATTATTTCATTGCAAAAAATCTAATACGGAGTGCTTACAACCTACCAGTGGAAGGAAATGTCTATGTTAAAAAACAGGTATGTCTTGGGGTGGGGTGGGGTGGGGTGGGGTGAGGGGCTGCCAAAATGGAAATGGCATGACTTGACATTTGTATGCTGCATACAGAAATTCAAGATACTTCTGGAGAGAACAATACCACTCAAAATATACTGTGTGGTTATTCTGTCTTTCCCTTTTTAACAGATTTTCTGTGAAAAGGAAAAAGATTGGAGAAGTGTTGGGAAAGTACAGGAGGGCTCCAACTTTTTCTCTGTCCTTTGAAATTTTAGATCTTGCCATAGCCTGTCAGTGCTGAGCCACAGTGAACAGAGGTTGCAAGGGTTAGTTTGTACCTGAAACAGGGACGGGTGAGAATGTAATTCAGTTTAGTGTTGATAAGAATTTACAAAAATTCACAAATTTCTTTATGTTTGGCAAAAATAATGTGAATTAACAAAATTCAAATGTGGGCAAAACTAAAACAGACACAATCATCCATCCAAGCCCATGTATTGCTTTGAGTGCCTTTCTCTTAAAAGTCTAGCTTGGAAAGCCTGTGCTGTCCTCCATGTTAGTGCTGAACTGAGGCTGTAAACAAATACAGAATCATATGTGAACTGTCAAAACAGAGCAATGCATTATGTACAAAGAATGCAAGGCAAGCTGGTAGGTTGCATAATATTTTTATATACTAATTTATAGCTACAGGTGGGCATTATAGAAACTAAATAAATACATGGAAATTAAATGAGTAAATAAAATATTGAAATAGAAATATATAGAAATATTTCTAGCAAACTAAAAATAGAGCACGTGCCACCTTAAATGCCACATTGCTATCATAGATTCTCCTTTCTTCCTTGCAGATGGAATCCCGAAAACGCCTTGCCAAGACTGTGCTGGTTTTTGTCTGTATCTTCGCTTTCTGTTGGCTCCCTAACCATATCATTTACTTGTACCGGTCATACCATTATTTGGAGGTGGACACCTCTGTCCTGCACTTTTTCACCTCTCTCTGTGCTCGCATCCTGGCGTTCGCCAACTCTTGCATCAACCCCTTCGCCCTCTACCTGCTCAGCAAAAGCTTTAGGAAGCAGTTCAATCACCAGCTGTCGTGTTGCAAGGGCCGTGATCTCCTTCGGTCCCAGAGCACAGGCAGAAGCACCACGCGGATGACTTCGCTGAAGAGCAGCAACCAATCCATGGCCACATTCAGTTTTATTAATGGCAACCCCCTCTGTCACAAAGGCAACATATAGGATGTGCCACATACACCGAACGCAATCACAAAATCTGTTCAGCCAGCGCTGCCTGTCTGTTGTGCCAGTAAGCAACAACTGTACATATGTTCAGAGAGAGGTCAGCTGGTAACCCGAGAGCACACTCACGGCACACAAGCCAGGCTCAGTGCAAAGCTGAAGGGCTGTCCACCTGCTTTTTAAGTCCTTGCATTGTAATATTATTATTTTATTTATTATGAACATTTGTATACCACCCTATTTGCCGAAAAGCCATCATGGTGGTGCACAGCAATTTGAAACAATAAAACCACAAAAATAAGAACATTAAACATAATAAAACACTTTATCAGTAGTGCAGCAAAACAACTACATATCTCAACAGTGCAGTTCCATGCATGTTTAGACATGGTTCGCTAGGGCATGCTCAGAAATGTCAGTTTTAAAAATATGTATAGATGGTGGTCTGAACTAAAGAGATGTGTCATCACACCAGTGATGCTGTGGGGCTCAAAAGGATGCAGCATGAACTCTTTGTGTTTAGTTAGCATCCTTTGCCACCAGCTCCCCCCTCAAAGTCCCCTGTTCCCTTGAGCTTAGCTGTAATTCTCACAATAGCTTGGGGTGGGGGTGGGGAAGATGCATGAACTTCCACAGCAACAATATACTGTTCCCGATTATAAAGCAAAGTGTTTTAAGGTGATTTGGCCTTGGATGGGCAAATAAGACCTATGCACCTTGCAAAAGATCTGTTTTGATGGACATAAAATGGTTAGAACTGGCTTGTTGATATGGATCAATGCAGCAAACTGATTTCATTTTTAACTCTTCTTGAGGCATGGCTATGGAAACGATCATGACACATGCCTACAATTTGAAAATTACCCTTCCTTCTACTGCATTACGCCCTTTCTAATGTTCTGGTTCCTTTTAGTCCCCAGTGTTTAGAGATACAAGCACTGAAAGTGTTCAGATCCTCATAAAGAAGATTGAAATGTGGGGACAGAATTATGGAAGAGCCACCTGTTCAATACATTTAAGTCCTGGAAAAGATGTTAGTTTTTTTATATAGTGCTGGAATGAGCCTGTCTCTTGTTGTGTATTTTGCTCAGTGCAAAAGCAGCCATAGGATCCAGCACAAAGTCCTTTGCCCTTCATTGCTGGCCACTTTCCTGTCAAGGAAAGATGGAGGTCACTGTACCAATTGGAGGGTTCACCTGTCCAAAGCAGCACAACAGTTCATTTGCATACTTGCATTTGCATAAGCAGTGCCAGGAATGAGTAACTTGTGACCCCCTAGATCTTTTGGCCTAGAATTTCCCTACTCCTGCCAGCATAGCAAATAGTGAAGGGTCAATGCAGGGTCAAAATTTTTGGAGAGCCAAATGTCACCCACTATTATTGTATCCAAGGACCATTTGATTGGCCAAGATGTTTTCTTCATTTGGATGAAATCCTGAATTCCTACAGAGATTTGAATAACAAGGCTTCTACAAGTGAGATAATAAAAATATGTAAAGCCCCAGGTTCTTTTTCCCATCTCTTCATTTGCACTCATGCTTGATAAAATAACTTGCTTTTTGCACTGAAATAAGGCAGTAGTTCTAAGCACACTTGCTAAGGAGTACACCCCATTGAACTCAGAGGGACTTAGCCCAATTCAACATGCTTAGGTTTGTGGTACCAAAAAGAGAGAGAGAAAGAGAAAGAGAGAGAGAGGAGCAGCTTTATTTTTGCATGTGCATGTGTGTGTGTGTGTGTGTGTGTGTGTGTGTGCGCGCGCACACACACACACACTCAGAGTGAGTGGGGATGTGTATGAAGGTGGACCTTGATTAGAACTATCAATCTCTGAAGTGTTTAATTGCAGTATTAATTCACATTGTAAAAAGATGTGAAGAGAGTTGTGTTTACTGGGGTTTGTGCTCCCCGCATCTGAAATCAGCACTATGTTATATAAAATTTAAATGTGAAAAGTGATACTGTTTCAATAAATGTGAGTTTAACTATGTTTACAAGTGTGTGCATTTTGCCATATTTGAGCAGAAGGGGATAAAGCACAGCACTTTCTAAATGTGACTAAATGTTCATATCTGTCTCTTCAGGTCATGCAGTAATGGATGTCAAAATGTGTCATGTTGAGCTTTAGATATGAGGAACAAATGTAAACTGAACACACTCTTCTTGTATTTAATACCACATACTACAACATACTGTGGCAACAATTTGGTAAGAGCCATTAAAACCTCAACATTTACATTCCAGGGTGCAATCCAGAAGGTTGATGCCACTATCATTAGAAATCATATGGGATTAAGTGATAAACAAGTTAATTTAGAAATCCCAGATTTTTCCATCAACACAAATGTTCATGATCTGGCAATTTTTCAAAGCAGGGAGAAAGTGAAAACTGGTGGTCAGTGGTTAAGATGGTAACCTATAAATAAAAACTTACTGAATAGACCATTACTTTGTCTGCTATGAACTCACTAGATGAGATTATACTATATTCTTTAATAGTACAGGGCTCATACTTCTAATGGATCTTCTAACAATGACTTGGATAACATACCTGAAGTATTGTTGCTAGGCACACTAAAGCATTAACAAAGATGGTAAAGATTGGTTCTTTGACAAATTACAGCACAGACAAATGCTACACATGCTCTTGCCTAGATCTGAAGTTATTGCTTAGGGATAGGGTGGAGGGAGATTTTGTCCTGCAAATGAAGCCAGTCATGGGGCTAGATCCTGAAGGTACCACTCCTGGAGACAACCAAACACTGTTTTAGATTAAACTTGAAGTAATAAATGAGGCCAGAAAGACTTTTCTTCAATATCATGTTGAGGATTTAATGGCTGATGTTGTTTTTTACAGGTCTGTCTGTCTGTTTTACTTTCCTTGATGGAAAAAAACACAATAAAGTGAGCCAAATAATAGTATACATTTGTATTGTAGTTGTGAAATCTCTGAAACAGCTTTGCATTAGTTTTGCCATAGCTTCACCTTAAGGCAGTATTATCTTTCTTCTTAAACTGCTCCCAGCTATGAAATTAATGCAGTTATAAAGACCTGGAATTTCACTGTGTTGTGAACCAGTAAGCAGAAGAAGTTGAAGATAATAGAAATGACCAAAGACAAATGAAGCTTTCACTCTCAACCTAGTGATGTATATAAGAAAGAAGGAAACATACAGAAGCAATTGGAAGAATGTTTTAAAATCATTTCCCATTATTTTTGTGGAGGTCTTCCTTTCAAGTTCAATTCTTTGTGACTTGCAGATCCTTACAATGGGAACATATTTAAATCAGGACACATGGCAGTCATACTATGCAAGATGCATGGGCGATTTTTCTATTTACAATGTTTCTGTCATACAGCATTCACTATTACAACTATAGAAAGCTATTTGGGTGGGGAAGAGACAATTATACTACAATTAGATTAAAATGAAGGGGGTTTGCATTCTACTTTGCAAACTGCATGTTACACCTGATGGAGGGTAGGTGCTCTTCCCCTTTTACTGTAACATATAGGAAAAGAGTACTGAATGTCACTGGAACCAATGCCATTAAATGTCAGCCTACCAAGGATCCCAATCCAGTCTGACTGGCTACATTCCCTTCCCCTGAGCCCAGTCTCCTTCCTCCAACTATGAACAAAGTGGTAGTTTGCCAGTCTTTGTTTTCTTTTCCTCCATTCTAAAGTGCTAAAATCTCTTTCTTAAGACTACTTACAGGCAGGAAGAACTTGAAGCGAAAATATGTTGATGCAGTTGCTTTGGGCAGGAGGGTGGTACCATTGGTAGTTTTCCCTTTATCACTGACCAGAAATGTCCCTCTGACCACTGAAATATAGCCTCAGAGGGTTTCTCCAAAATTGAATTCAGCTCACAGGATGGAGACAGGTTAGCCACCCTAGTCCAGGTTCATTTACAACCTAATGAATATATTTCAATAATCTGGTTAATTCATCACAGCAATAATTCCTGGGTTATTTTACCCTTCGGTTGTGTGGATAAGTGGAAGGCACAGGTCACATGCTTGTTGTTTCTGCTTGTAATTAACAGTTCATGTTAGTTTCATGAAATGCAAACCAGATATTCTGGGTAGTTAATGGGTTAAAAAATCCAGGCTTATTCCAACAACAAACTCTGACCCATTGAGCTATTGCTGGATTCATATGTCTACGAAGTATGGAAATCTACAGAATAGATTTCTGTAACACACTCTATGTGGGGCTGCCCTTGAAGACGGTCCAGATACTTCAATTGGTGCAAATTAGAGCTGCCAGGTTGCTGACGGGGACTGGGCGTTATTCTCATATAACCCCAGTTCTCTGTCAGCTTCACTGGCTCCCTGTTGAAGTCCGGGCCCAATTCAAGGTGTTGGTTATGACCTATAAAGCCCTTAATGGCTTGGGACCTGGTTATCTAAAGGAATGTCTGCGTCCATATATGCCTGCCTGCCCCCTACGATCGGCAGTGGATGCCCTTCTCCAGGAACCCTCCGTGAAGGATATTAGGAAGGTGAGTACCCGGAGGAGGGCCTTTTCTGCGGTGGCGCCCCACCTATGGAATGCGCTCCCCAGAGAGGTATGCCTGGCACCGTCATTATTTGCTTTTCGGCACCAGGAGAAGACCTTTTTATTTAAAAGTTATTTTAACTGTTAATTTATTATTATTGTATTTATAGATTTTAATATATAGCCAAGATGGTACCAGTTTTTAAATTATTGATTGTATTTTTATGGATGTTGTGAGCCACCCCGAGGCTTTGTTGCGATGGGGGTGGCATAGAAATGTTTTAAATAAATAAATAAATGGTCTGTGGGAGAAATGTGGCAGATATCACAGACTGGTACCTTCAGGAGGGAGTTAAAGATATATCTCTTCCAACAGGCCTTTCCAGATTAGTTCCTATATTAGTTTTATTTGACATGGTTTCTTAGTCATGTTTTAGTCACTGTTGGTCTTGTCTTTCGTAAACCACCCAGACCCTATAGGAATGGGATGGGATATAAAAATCAAAATAAATCAAAATAAGTAAATAAATATTTCACAAAGCAACTGAGAATAGGGTATTCCTGATTTAACTAAAAGCAGAAAAGATGAACATGCAGGTCATGTACCCTTCTCATCCCACAATTTCTGTGTTAAACAACCCAGGTATTGCTGCCATGACATGTGAATCAGTTTTTGTGTGTCCTCCAGCAAATCCCAGTGGTTTTGAACAGTGGTGAACAAACTGGTGGCACATGCTATCATGTCACACTGAAACCTGTGAATGTTTCTAGATCTTACGGCAGGTAGGGATAAAGATCATCAAGTCAAGATGCTCAACTCATAACACATATCCCAACTTTAATCTGTATTCACAACTGAAAAAGCACATTCTCCAAAAACCAAGCCATAAGCAGCAGGCAAAATGAGAATCAGCAAGAAGAGTGCAATAAAATAACCAGCCATTATAGGCTCAGGAGAATAAAATAGATTTAATGTGAGGCCTAAAAGTTAAAAATGTAAAGCAGATGTTCCAGAGAAAACTGGGTTCCAATTCTAATATTATATCTACCTGGAATGGGTCCTTGTGATGGAATACATCAAAACTGCAATCATCACTAGATAAATGAAAGATGATGTGAATCTTAAGCAGCGCTGAGCATTTGAGAAGGAATAGGAAGTTTCTTTTAAGGAATATTAAAGCCTTTATCTTGCTCCCATTTCCCACATCCAGGCTTCTATCCAGCCATAATCTTTCCTATGCACTTATAATTGAAATGAAAAGAGATGTCCAAAGATTATGTTCCTGCTAGATCATGTCCAGTGGGTCATGTGAGGGCATTGCTGAAATGAACTGCAAAACTGATTCAGAACTGCACTAAATGCAATACTGGAAATGTATGTACAGTTCCCAGGCATTAGTTTTATTTCATTACATGTGCAACTTCAGGGAAGTGCATATTTGACCATAGCAGCCAAGGACGTACAATAAATTTTCATCAGGAGTTATTTGTCCAATTAACATCACCCCTAATACTGGGACCCCGGAGGTTGAAAAGGAGGGATAGGGAGGGTAATTAGAAAAACGGACTGAAATATGGTTCATTGAATCAGAGAGAAGTAGAGGTGGAATGGCTTAATGGAACGGATTAGTGGGTACCACGTCTAAACCCCTGCTCAGGCTGGGCTCCAAGTTAAAGCACACCCAACAAATGGTTGTCCAGCATTTTTAGTGCCTCCAGGATGGGGAGAGCAGACAGCCTCCCTAGGTAATTAGTTCTATTGCTTTAACCATCAGAAAGTTTTTCCTGATGTTTAGTCAGAAGCCTGTAATTTGAGTCCATTATTCCATGTCCTACACTCTGGGATGCTCAAGAAGAGAGTTGGACCCTCTACTGTAGGACAACCTTTCAGGTACTTGAAGAGTGCTACCATCCCTCCCTTCAGTCTTCTCAAGGCTAAACAGCCTCTCCTCATAGGGCTTTGTCTCCCATTCTGATCATCTTTGTTGCCCTCTTCTGAACATTTTCCAGTTTGCATCTTTCTTAAACTGTGGTGTGTAGAACTCAAGAGGTGGTTCAGCCAGTCCTGAATATTGGGGAATAACACTTTACTTGATTTGGAAGTGATACTTCTATTAATGCAGCCCAGAATAGCACTTGCCTTTTTTGCAGCCACATCACACTGTTCACTCATATTCAGCTTGTGCTGTACAATAATTTGACAATCCTTATTGTATGTAGTTGTGTTGAGCCAAGTATCCTCCATCTTGTAACTATACATTTCATTTCTTTTTCCTATGTGAAGAACTTTGCATTTGCCCTTATTAAATTTCAATCTGTTGTTCTCAGCCCAGCAAAATATCATGTTGCATATTGTTTCTGTCTTCTGTGGTGGTAGTTATCCCACCCAATTTTGCATCATGTGAAAAACTGATCAGCAGTCCTATCATCTCTCTATCCAAATAATTAATAAAACTGTTGAAGAGCTCTATACCAAGGACTGACCACCATGGTACCCCACTTGTTAGTTTATACCAAACTGATACCATAGTTGATACCAACGCAAGACTTCGTATACAAAGGAGCTAAGCTAACACCATAATAAATGATGAAATGTAAAATGTAGTATGTGATGTAGATACAGAAATTTATACCTTCCACTGCCACTAACATTAAAGGCTACGGATCAGAAATATTGTTGGGTTTGGATACTGAATGTTTGGTCAGGCAAGTAATTTTTCCTTGAAGCCATTTATAACTGAAAGAGTAATTTGTCCTTATGGGTTAAATATTCATCCAGTTTAGATTGCACCTATAAAATAAAATGTCCTTATTAGTTACTGTTCATTTCACAGTACATGTCCATTTATGATATGTGCCTGAGACATGCCAAATTGTTCACATCTCATATGCAGAACTTTACATATTGCTAAGCCCGCTGATTGTATAGCTTAGATAGGTAGGGTGATCTCATTGATCCATAGGCTGATCTATTTGTATTCTGTGCGAGGATAGTTGGTCCTGCTCTGTATAAAAACTGATACAGTGCCACTTTGGCTGAATGAAAATCAAGACATGAAAATCATGCCTTTTCTGGGATATGAAACCTTAGTGGCTCAAGAATACCTTTCTGTTCCCTCCCCTCTTTTTTTCTACTGATAATCAGTCCTCTTTGGGCTGTCCCCTTTGTTTTTGATATTAAAAACAGGCACATTGGCAAACCTCTGGAAGCATGCATTAATGCCAGTACTTTGGTCCTGTTGGCTTCACATGGAGGAGCTGCGTTTGCTATAACCAGGAGTGATAATACAGATTCAGGGATGATGGGTATATCAATGTGCTTCGGCTAGGGATTCATGGATTTAGTGAAATCCATTCCATCTGCATGGCATTGGTGTCTTTTGTCAGGTGTCTTTTGTTCCATGGTCCTCTCACTGACAGAATGAGATTTTGCAAAAAAGTATTTTTTCAAAAATGCAAAAATTCACACATCCCCTCAACACACATGCATATTTTCACACATCCGTCTATGGGATGTAAAACACCAACTCTTTTTCAGTTGGTGTTCTACATTTTCCATATTTTTCTGGAAAGGAAAAGGTTTTACATTTTCCATATTTTTCTGGAGAGTAGAGGAGAGGAGAGGAATGTAAGTCTATGGAATCTGTGCAACTCAGCAAAAACCAGACTGCTGAAAAATTCACAGGTCAATTACAGATTTCTTCATATCCCTAGTTTCAACTATGTTACTCAAAGCTCTGTATCAGGGGTCCTCAAACTTTTTTTAACAGGGGGGCAGTTGAAAGGTGCCGGCAATGGGCACGGGCTGCCAAGGCAGTGCAGGTGAGGAGCACAGGTTCAGGGGGGGGGGGCACATATGCGCGCGTGCGCGCGCACACACACACACACACACACACACACACACACACACACACGGTGAGGCACCGGCTTTCTCGCAAGGAGACTGTTTTCCCCGAGTGAGTCCAAAAAGATCTTCTTGCAAGCAAGCCGCTGCTGGGCGCGCGCACTGTGAGGTGGAGGCTTGCTTCCAAGGAGATCCTTTTTTCTGAGCGAGTCCAAAATTATCTCTGCATGAGCAAGCCACTGCCTTGCCATGTGTGCATGCGTACGTGCATGCAGTGAGTCCCAAACCTCTATGATGGGCCGTATAAGTAGGCATGGTGGGCCAGATCTGGCCCGCGGGCTGCAGGTTGAGGACCCATGCGCTACATTCATAGCCTGTACTTCTCCAATTACCAAATCCTAAAGCCAAAACAAGATGTTATCACCATCTTGACTCATCTGGTCAGATTTACTGAGATAGAGGTTAGCAGTCTGTGAAGAATGGATCATTGGGTTTTCCAGGTGAACCCAAACAGACCACCGTGACACTGTTAATTCTATTCCCCTACTAATATCTAGGGAGGGATGGAAAAATTCCATATTTGTTTGTCTACCACAATACTACAGTTCTTCATGGGATTAAGAAACAAATCACATCTTATTCTAAAGATGGCTGCACAAAGATTCTACAGACATTCATGTCATTACTGTATTTTGTTGCATAAGAACTATAAAAGTATGCCTACACCACCTAAAGTATTAATTGATTAGTATAAATACATGCCAATGAATAATTTTTAAAATATCTGTATACCATTAAAGAGCACTGTGGAGCTTTGGAAATACTGAGTTCTTCAGAGACAGTAAATGAACTGGTATTTTTCATTCAGAAGAGTGCTTAATCTGTTGAAATCTTTTTTTAATAAAATGGAAACAGCTTCCATAAAATCATTCCAGGAACCAATTTGTGCAGTGATAAGGGGGGAAATACAAACATTAAATAAAATATGCCTTTGATTTTCATTTCTGACTTCCTTCCCAAGTTTAAATGGTGTATTTATGAACATAATATAAAAGCATGAAAGCATATGCCCTATTATCTCCCTATCCATTCATGTGAATGAACAAAATCTCACAACAAATAAAGCATCACAGATAAAATAACCACATTATTTACTGTTTTGAATTAGACTAGGTATGCAGTGCATCATGACTATTTATATACAATCTATTTACATTCAGTGCTCAAGTAGCCATTTAGCTTTCAGCTACTGATCAAGCACGATAAAGTTATAGAATTTATTCTAGCTTTAAAAGAAAAGAGAATAATTTGAAAACTAATACACATCATGACTGGACCTCTGTGGTTGCAATTGAAGAAACTTGGGCAGATGAAACCTTCACCCTTGGAGGCTGCAAACCCTGCTGGGGAAATACAGTGGGACCGCATGCTGCATGGCCAGAGCGTGGCCAGAGCCACAGACACCCACCGTCTCCCTCGTGCATGCACACACTACCCACGTCCCTCCCTCCCTCCCTCACAGGCATGCGTGTGCTCCATCCTTGAAACATACCAGTGCAAGTTCCAGCACCACCCAGCACACAACTTGCACTGGGGGAAATAATCTTCCATTTCTCCAGTGAGGAGGAGGGCCACAATGCAATGCAATGCAGGTAACAGCTGCCGAGAGGCCAGAGCTGGAGTGGGGTTTGTCAGCCCTTGCCTCAACACTGCAGTTCTGATCCAGGTGGGTCTCCTGTGCCTGTACGTAACTCGCAGTCCCCATGGAAAAGAACTGAAACTGGCAGTCCAGGCAAGGGCGCTGGTGTTGTGGCAGGGCGGCCTCAGCTCTTTGTGATGAATGGCACCTCTTTGGGTAATGCAGGCTGAAGGCATGGGAGAAGGGCCACAGTGTGGGGGGGGGAGGGTTAAAGCCCCATCTGTGACCTCCTACCCCAGGGTGCCTGCCTAGCCCAGGTATCCAGGGCCCGCAATTAGCCCTACCCTGTGTGGGCAGCATGGAAGAGGAAGAGGAGTAAAGAAGGGCTGAAGAAGATAGGTTTGGAAGCCAAATTTGAATTCTTTAAGCTTGGTCACCCTGTCACTAAAAAAAGAGGAGAGAACCAAAGGAGATTGTGATTTGTATAATATGCATGTATGCTAATGTGTAGGTGTGACGACCACATCTGCATGCCTGCTTGTTCCACCCAGGTTGCTTGACAGCCCCAAAGTCTTGCTTTTTAAACTGGAATTGGACTTTTTGCTAGCACAGTCCCAAGACCACCATGTAGATCCACCCATCTGACAAACTCTAAGAGGCAATTTTGTTAAAAAAATCAGTCCTCTATTGAAAATCAACAGCTTTTTCTGTCCCATCCAGCAATATTGATTTTCACTGAGCTGGTCTTGTGGTGCCATTTCTTGAAGGCTTGCTGTTCTGATTGATGGTAATTATTGCAGAACTTTAAAGTATAATCCTCACCCATGATCTTCACAGCAGGGAAGATTAACAGACCTGCTCTGCTGAAAGGCAGCAATTTTCTCCCTGGAGACCCCTGTTATGGCCAGGGAAAGCTCTCATGGTGTAAATCTATTACAGGCAGATCCCTTTTAGCAATATCTGGCAGTGAACCTCAAGTCAGGCAATTCAGAAGCACAGCAAGGGGATCCAAAGCCCCTGTTTCATCATGAGGCCCCAGGAGAGGGTGGAATATGTGGGGAACAGAGAATCACCAGGAAGAATCTGAAGGGTGGGCGGAAAACATGCTCTCCTGCCCTGGCTGCTGGTGAGTTAGCAGGGTTCTGGATAGGGCCATGACTGTATGGCAGACCTCCATTTCCACTTCTCCAAAAGTTGCTTCAGTTATGGCATTTATTATTGCTGTTTAATTTTGCTATGAATTTCTTAATAAATATTAGCAGGACAGATAGACAGACAGACAGCAGCCAACTATATGAACAGGAGGTAGGAAAATACATTATGTCATAATACTGAGCAGGTGATTTATGGTAAACATTGCAGAGTTATGATAACCCAGTGCAAATGTCCTGCTTTTAGCATCCCTCCATTATTCTTACAGTATTTGATTCTCACACAACTGCTTCCATAAAACCTTCAGAGGTATATGGTACAATCTGAAGCTCAGAGGATTCCCCCACTGTGGGCAGCAAATAAAAACCTTCACCACGCAAACTTGGCACACAGCTAGAAATGCCTTTATTGCACTGCATGCTCAGAAGGAGCATGTGAAGAGTCCTCCTGATTACGCCACTCCATAATAAAGGGCGATGCAACTGTATTTTCCCCACTGTCAAAGCTTCCCTGCACACGCCTGCCACAGCTTGTCAGAGATGAAGGTTAAACTGGAACACTGCAGGCTGTGGTGGACCTTGTAAGTAGCGCTGAAACAACTGTTTTGTAATGAGCATTTTGAATTCAGAATTAAGAGGATGGGCTTGGAAAGGGACAGTGTCAAGGGGCATGGATGGAATTTACCCCGAATGTCAGAACTGCGGTGGCCTCCATTCTCTTTTGTGCTGCCACAGTTGGAGACAACCTAAGATCTCCTCTCAGTAAGTAGTTGATGCCAATTCTGGATGTCCTAAGAACTCTCTCTCTCACTCGGAGAGCTTCCTTATACTGACCATTGGGCCATCCAGGACTGGTTACGCTGACTGGCAGTGGTTTTCCAGTGTTCCATGCAGGATTCTTGGCAATGCCGGAATCAGACCTGGAGCAGTGTGAAACTGGTGACCTACCATTGAGCTATGGCTCATCCCTCATGGTTTTAGGGGGAGTTCTGTAGAAAGTCCTGATAGGCTTGATAGCCTATCCCAAACGGTGGTTTGTAAGTCGGCATAAGTTCAAACGTAACACCAGACCATGGTTTGCCTTTACAAACTATGATTTGCCATTATGCCTGAATGCAGCTGATCTTCACAAAAGGAAACAGGAATAACGGAAGTTAAGACTGGGAACATGGTCTGGTGAAAGTATTACTGCTTTAAGAAGATTGTGTTTAAATTTGCTATTGTTTGACTTCATAATGGCTGGCCATCACTGGTTCATGTCCAGATGTCCTAGATGACAATTTTTGGCATTCCTGATCATGTTGGCTGGACTTGATGGAAACTGAAAGCAAAACTTCTGAAGAACACTGGATTGAGCTATTCTAGCGAGAGCTACCGTCTGGCACTTGCACACTTTTTCTCCTTACCATTATTATTGTATAATTCTGAAAATAGGACCTCAAAAGTAAATAAAACTGTCGTGTTTACTGAAATCGGTTCTAGATTATGTTTACTACAGGAAAATACCAGTACCGCACAGTCATGGTTATGGCTACCATTGCTAGAGCAGCTTTGTGCTAAAAGAATATCACAGAATTCACTCTCCTGTATGCACCTAATTTTCTGCATGCTATTTATAAAATGTAGAGTTCAACCTGTACATAATTCCCTGCATTCTCCCCAAATAGCCTCCTGCAGTCCTTTTAATAGCTCCTGCTGGCTTCATGAATTTGTTAAGTGAGCTGAGTTTTATTTATACTACTACTGTTTGGCCTTCTTCCCTTTTTCAAATATAAATGTTCAAGGTGGAATGGCTTCCAATTACATTTCCATGAGAACTTCTAATAAATACTGTACCTCCATCAAGAAAATAATGGAAAAGTATATTGATGAAGAATGTACTAGATGTAATGAGAACTCAAATAGTTCTCCCCAGAAAGGAAGTTGCAGGGTGGGAGAGTAACAAAATCTTTAAAAGTCACACCACACACACACACACACACACACACACACACATTCATTCATTCATTCATTATTTCTAAATAACTGGATTTCACTCTTAAAATATTTCATCCAGTTATACTGGAATGAATTTCTGCTTCATTAAACTCTTAAATATTAATGCTGCAAAACATGTTAAGGTGGTTTGGCTAAGAATGTAACCTGGATTTATGCTAAAGCAGCTCCTCAGATGGAGATGGACTTTTCCCCATCTTTTTCTTCCCATGGAAGCCCCTCCAGCTGTCTGAAAATGCTACAGAGTTGGTCAGGACACCCTGCTGAACTGTAATGTGTGAGGAGAAAGAATTCCCAATAAACAAGGTGAAGGGCTCTTTCATGAGCAGAGTCTTTCCTCTCAAAGAAGGCAGATTCTGAATTCTCCCCCCACCCCCCACATGCCCTATGTGTAAAGACACCTTGTATTTCTATAGATTAGCCTTTCCCACCTTGGTGCTCTCCAGATACTTTGGACTACAACATCCGGCATTGCTGACCATTGGCCATGCTGGTGTTGAGGTCCAAAACATTTAGAAGACACAGGGTTGGAGAAGGCTTGTATGTTATAAATGCTGAAGAACTCTTCAGTGGACTCAAATGAGTATCTATCCTATGGATTCTTCAATGGATCATTTTTCCTGGCTCATGTGAAATCGATAGAGCAGAAGTGTTTTTAAAGAATTAGCATATTTTATGCATCAGAAAAATATAAAAAAACCACTAATACAAAGTACACTAGTTGCCCCCACTTCCACCATCATATAACAGAGCATGAAAATATGCGTTATGAGTGGATTCATGCATTTTTAGCATTGCTGAGAACACATATTTTCATGAATTGGCAGATAGAACAAAAGTTGTTGAAATAACTGCAAATCACCAGCTGCATGGCTTTCTCTCCATTTGCAACTCATCTTGGATCATGGCATAATGCTTTCAAAGCTCCTGAGCCAAAGCTGATACACAGCTTTGTGTATCAGGGCCAAACTACATATTACTCAGAAATGCTCCCAAGATCAATTTAAGAAAGTGAGAAGTTATGCAAAGAGGAAAAGGGAACCAAGACAGGAAGAAAGAACATTGATTGAAGATGGGCTAAATCCAGAATCATAAAATTATTAAGGGAGGGAAAGAGCAATGAACACTAAATAATAAAGACTAAAATAATAATAAATTCTGAAGGGCTGCAGGGACACCAATCGATTAAGGAAATGAGCCAGGGAAAAAGATCATCAATAGACACCGAAGACATAGGACTAGTTATAACAAACAGCTACAATATGAACGGCTGCACAGGATATTCCATTTCATCCCACCCCAAGTGCCAAGCATTCCTTGCCTCCCAAGCACATCACATCACATCACCACTGGGCATTTCAGGCAGTTGTGCTCTTGTCAGGAAGAACAAGATCCTACAGCAACAGAACCAAAGTCATGTTGTTTGAACACACAAATGAAACAGGTTCATGGAACATCACAGAAGTTATTTCTGTTTTGGTAAAATGGCAGAAAAAACTGGCTAGCTCAAAATGCAGACTAAACATGAACTTGAACACAAAAGGCAGCAGGTAGAGTTGGACATAAGAATATCCTCTTTAACATGGATATAAAGGAGTGGCATCTCTCTTCCCCACAGCCTGCCTCTCACTTTCTTCTGGGTTCACACAAAGCAACATAGGAAGAGCCAACTTGGATCAGGTCAGAGCTCTATCAAGTCCTACATTCTGTTCCCACAGTGGCAGACGGAGGTCCACAGACAGGTCATATGAAGCGCATGAGTGCAACGGTGTCCTCCAGCTAGTGTTCCTAACAACTGGTATCCAGAGACATTACTTGTACCAGAAGTAATACTTATCCATCTGACTAGTGGCTCTCAATAGCCTTAACCCTCCATGACAGCAATACCAGGAAAGTAGACAGACCAAGAAAGGGCTTTTTCATTTTAAAAAACAAATGTTTCTTGTGCCGTACAAGAAGCTGCAAGTTTAAAGCTTGAGGGTTGGAAATATGGTGTAACAATGTCAAACCGCTCTTCCTTAAATCGCAAGGGTTCCCTGGCTCAGGCTGAGGAAGATGTAAAGGGTGGCTGTGGTTGACTTACCACTTAGAGCTAGGGGAACCCACCTTTTCCACTTGGACATAAAGGAGCTGCATGTCTCTTCCCCACAGCCTGCCTCTCACTTTCTTCTGGGCTTCACACAAAGCAACACGGTCCAGTGAGAAACACAAATCAACAACATGCCACAAGTGAATCATTCTACAAAGGAACTCCCTGCAGACACAGAACCAATTTTACTTTTAAATCAAGACAACAACGATTTCGTATTCCTCTTATTATTAGAGCTGCTCAAAATATGAATACTTTAACAGCACTGATAATAATACTATTTTTGGGCAAGAAAGTAATATGAGTACTTGTTTTCATGGAAGAAAAACACTAATTGCTTATTTATGCAGTCTGCAATGATGGGTTACAATTGTAAACATATCTGCTATTTTAGCAAATACATTGTTTCCCTTGCAAAATGGTCCATTGAATAAAGAAATAAATTAATGGATTAGGTTGATTTAGTCACTTTTGGGAGGTTTCCATATTCAACTCCTATTATAAGTAATCATGCAATTAATTATAACAGGAACAAAGCACTTAAATGTGCTTGGCTGCTTTATGTATTTCAGCGAAAATCTTTATTTTGACAGAGCAATTAATCCATAGTAAGTGACCTCCTGTCCTACAGGAACCAATTTCTGGATGAGAAATACTTGTTGGATGCAGCACTTAGAAAAATGAGAAAATTATTGGCCAACCATGCAAATGAACTCTCAGTCTGGTAAATTGCTTAAACATGCAAATCCTTGCTTAATTTATTATGCAATTGCTGAAAAGCATCTGTGTGGTTTCTTTTTTTTAAAAAAATGCACAGACAACTTTACAGAGGGTGGAAAGAACTGGCTAGCACTAATCAGGACAGGGTCATTTCTGCTGGGAAATATCGTGTTGCATCAGAGACAGCAGAACTTTGCCACAGCAATTTAAGTCTAGTGTGATTTAGAAAGGTGATTGTAATGTCATGTAGAGCTTGGTTTGTATATAGATTTATTAACAGAATTTTCTTTCCTGTCCCAGTGGTAGCTTTCAATGAAACATCTTATTATTCTTGTCAGTACAATAACAGCAAAACAACATACCACTGTAAGATGCCACTAGAAGATGCCACTAGAACCTGTAAAATAAGGAATAAATGTACTTCACTCTTAACCAGTTGCAGCTTAAGAACACTTTTCAAAGGTAGCTCCACACTTTCCAAAGGTAGCTAATCTGATTGTAAATTTGCCTATTATTATTATTAATTCCATTTCTTTACCAACCAATACTTGAAGTTCTTTGTGTAGTTCACAACAACTTATCCTAAGTACAGTAATAAAAACAGATACAACAAAATGCAGATACAATAAAATACTGTATAAAAATCCAATATACAAGGAGTAAGAGAGTTTAAACATCTAAAACAATTTCTGCAAACTCTAGACCCTCTCAAGAAGAAATGAAGTGGAAACATCAGATAGCCTTTTTGCTAAAAAGGTAGCCCTTGGCTACAAGTTAAAAGTGAAGAAGTGGATTCTATCCAATGTTAGTCTGCTTTAAATCCTGTTCATTCCAATGGGCTTCTCTCACAGAACTAACATTGGATAAACTACATCCAGGAGAACCCCCAACCTGTACTCTTTCAAGGGGAGTACAGCCCTGTCCAAAGTAAGCCAAGCTGTCATCCCTGGGTCATCAGAGCTGGAGCTGGTAATTAGAGGAGTCATCAGCAGGAACTGTCCATTTGGCAGGCAGATGACATTCCACACTCAGGCAAGAAGAATAAGAAATCAAGGAGCAGTAGCCACAACTGCTCCTAGGCAGCGAGCAACTGGCACAAACACTTTGCCTCTTGATGTCAGTGAGGGTACAAGAAGGGACCTTCACAAAGCCCTGCCCAACTCCCAGTGACCAAACGCTTTCACTCTTGTTCAGTACAATGCCCCAGAATGATGAAAAGGGGCTGTTCTTTCACACTGCGAAACATGTTCTCAAACACAAACTTGTTCAGCTCCATGCTACTTGTTTTTGAAATGCCAGAGTGACTCTATATATCCCCTTTTCCCTGTGGACAGAGTGAGATCCCTTCTCCTACAGAGCACCTTTCTATGCACACAGTTGACACATTCTAGAAGGACAGTTGTGTTCATGAGTTGCAAGAAAAGCAACAAATAGATGCCTTGGGATTCTTAGTTGCTCTTATACCCTGCTCATAAAGCATCAAACTGCTATGACAAGATTATTCCAAGCTGTAGAGATTAATAGCTCAGAGTGCTAAGATTCAGAACTGCTCCTTTAGCTGTTGGCCTGCATCTGCGATAAGTCATAATTATACATGTCTGCTAATGGTAATTCCACTCCTTAAATGGTCCATTTAGTCCTATGTACTTTGGAGATGGGGCACTGTTCATTAATTTTCAAGCTGGCAGTAATGAATAGTTCTCCTGTTTACCATGTAGCTGCATATGACCTCCAGACAACGAAATTGAATTGTCCCAGCCCAGCCAGACCTTTTAAGAGACAAATCCCTGACGACAATATCAGGAAACTCATGTTGTCCTTTGCTGTTTGAATCAGGCACACGTAAGTGTCACATTTCCTTGCTTAAAGTTGCATCCAATGGGAAGGAATGCCTTTCTTTTTATGATCTGAGGCTAAACTCATCTTTTTGGAGCTTTTCAATAACACAAACTTGACATGTTGCTGCAGTCAGAACACTTCTTTGGAAGAGAGAGAGATCAAAAGAAATCAGTTTTAAACATTTTAAATCATTTTTTAAAAGAATGTGAAACTGTGGAATTAACACCTAAGATGACAATCATTGAATCACCTGTGGTTTGAACCAAGATTAAGAGTTTTGATTGCATCACTGGTGCTAATAGACCAGTAACAGAATGTTTATCAACACTGCTGATGAATGGTCACTCTAACTATTTTACATAATCAAAGCTTTAAAGTCATTGTCACTGTCTGTGTTTCTCGGATTTAATTCCCCTCTGACCCCACCTAAAAAAAATTATTCACCCTATACCCATGTACATGTGTGCTGCACAGGTGGGGGATTTTTTTGATGTATATTTAACTGCTAGTTCACCATGCCATCCCATGTATCTCATGAAGTAGGCTCTGGTCTGTGAAGCGGCATGGCACCATAAACTTGTCTTAAAGGCACCACAGAAGATGTTTAGTCACTTTGCTACAAGAGGCCAACATGGCTGCCCCTCTGAAAATAATTCCAAATCAGTTTGCAATGTGGGACAGAACATGCCCTTAACAATGCCACAGCATTGGTGTTTGAGGTTGGCTACTTTGGGGCTTCTGGACAATGCCAGAGAGCCGATGGAGCATTTTAATGGACTCAGTGTATGCTTTTGGGGATAGTGTGACCCCCTGGAGTTTAGGAGAAGGGGAATTAATTACTGTAAAAATAAATCAATTAAAGCCCCATTAGGTGTGCAGAACTCTGCATATGCATTGCACGAATAAGATGATTACTTTTGCTCTCTAGCAAGCATCAGAAAACAGGACAGTGGCATGAATGCACTCAAGATTTTTCTGTTCAGATTTGCATCTGCATGAAATATAACTGAAAATATATTTCCTTTTCAGTAAGCTGCTGGCTGATTGAAATGTAAATTAGGGATGGCTGAGTCTGTCAGTGTTGACTCCTTTCAGTTTCTGTTTCAGTTTTCCCATTCTTAAATTCAGTTTCTCCCCCATCTTTTTCAGTCCTCCTTTCCATCTTAATTCAGTTCATCCCAAACTTTTAAAAAATTGCATGAAAGCATGTTCACACTTGTGTGTACACTTCTCCAGATATATTTATTTTATGTGTATTTTCCTTTTTTCAAACCATTTCCTTAATATACATTTTACAATGCCATTTTCTTCCATTTGTCCATTGTCATGTGCACTTTACACTAATATGCGTATTTGTATATTTATTTTTTAAATTTAAAACTCAATTGAACATGCAAAGTATGCTTATTTAAGTTTATTTCAAAAGAATAACTGTGTTGAGTTCAAAAATGTAAAAGCTGGGAATTCATATTAAAATGTGAACTGCAACCATTTCCCCCATTCATAATCTCAAGAAATTGGTTTGTTGTCTAGTTTGGCACAGTCATATTTTCAGCAAAGTAACTTCATCAGATAGACACAGAAGAAATTTGAAGGGACTCCTAGCCTTCATAAGCCGCAAAATTGCAAATAATTGTTGCAGAATTTCTACTGTCACAACTTTGAGTTTTGCGAGTGTTAAACATCTGTTGTAATTCTGAAGTTCAATGCGGTGGGTTCCATATATACAGTCACACCAGTCCACCTGGGAGAAACATGTCCACCATTGGATGCACCATACATCATTTGAATAGTTACCACATATACCAGCATGTATGATGACCTTTGAAACTGGATATAGTGTAGCAAAAACGGGGCGGGGGGATCTTATACACCAGGTGAAACATTTTCATCATACCCCTGTATGCACAGATTATATGTTCTAAGCCCCCAGTGGGTGTCTGAAACTGCAGGACCCCCATGAAAGAGGGAAAATGGTGAGTAGTGAAAAGCCACAAATATCTCTTGTGAACAACTGTGAATATCTGTGAACTCTGGAGATGCCAAGCTCTTTGTTTCAACACTAGCTAGCCTTACTCACATGATTTGTCTCTCAGGGGACATGAAGACACTAAAGATATTTGTAGGGTCCTCTCCTCTCCTCTCACAATATACTGACCAAGCCAATCAAATCAATTCAGCATATGCACAGCTTTCAGCAGGGCTGGTCAGTTTGTGTCCCTCTACATGTTTTGACCATCCTTCAGGGGGAGAGGAAACAGCAGTCAAACATGCCTCAATTATGCCTGGATATAATTTCCACTGAAAGCCCTCTCCATCCTACTACCAGCTTTTGGTCACCACAGAGTAAAGAAGTAAGCATCCTTTACAAGCTGCTGGACTTTGCAACTAAGAATTGGGAGCCTGGCTTTGCTTTTGCTTTCTGTCTTCCTGTTTCCTTTCCTTTTCTGCCATACCTTTTAGATTGTAAGACTGTGGGCAGGGAAGGTCTTATTTTGTATCTTTGTAAGCCATTTTAGGAGACTTTTTGAATAAAGGGAGTGGGAAATGCTATTAATAAGTAAATACATAAATTCCATCAACCCCAGCCAATATAAGCAATGGTGAGGGATTGTGTTAGATGTAGGCCAAAACATCTGGAAGGCCACATATTTCCCACCCCTGGCAAACAGCAACAGCTTTTAGGATCTTTGCTCTAAGCCTTTTAGCAGCCACAGAAAATAAATAGACTCAATTAGTTACATAATGATTTATAGTATGCCTGTTCTGCCAGGCAGTTGTCCCAACGAAAGTGTGAGAGAACTTTTCCTGGGACCAGCACACAGCTCACAGAAGAATATGCAATAGACAAAATCTTCTATCAGGAAAGCCTGTATATACAAAGAAGCTGAAATGTGAAAGCAATATTTGGATATCTTTTCTCTAAATATGAAGACATATGGAAGCATAATTCCACAAATGCCTTCCTTGAAGATTAATTGTATTCCATGAGTTGTACCCTTTCTACAGCCGACTCAGGAATCACATGGACACCATCTGCTTTTGCAACCTGTTAAGCAAGGGGGAAAATGTAGTTGTACTCTGTGTCTGTTGTGAGCTACAAGAGAACTACATAGGTGCCAAGCTCTGCAGAAAGTGGGGCAGAGTGGGCAGGGGGACTTACACATATTGCAAAAAGAGAAAATGGGGTGGGGCATAGGAGAATACAGATGTTTATAAAAAATACAAATGCTGGTGTATATGTGCACATTTCAGAGTTGTTACTATTATTTTAGTAGAAATACAGGACAAGTCACGGGACAGCTGGGTGGCTTGGGTATCTTCTCAGCATGCTCTCTGGGTGCTGTTGATGGACAACTTTTATTGATGTGAGCCGCCCCGAGGCTTCGGCGAATGGGGCAGCATAAAAATGTTTTAATAAATAAATAAATAAAATAAACTTCAAGGCCTATTCTTATGGTTCTTTTCTTAAAATCAGACATCTGCCTCAGGTAACAAAACGTCTTGGGCTGGCCAAGTCATGGTGGCCAAAACAGAGGACTACCCTCTGCAAAAGAGGGTGCATGGCCATCCTGATGGAAAAGTGGAAAAGCCCTATCTAGTGCCGTGTGAATGCCAGTGAGCCATCTGCACAATGACTTCCTGTGCAATTAGCAGCTCATGAAATTCCGGGCTTGGGTGATAGGTCCAACTGCCCACTCCAGTAATGCATGAAGCAAGCTGGAGAAAGCAGGAGGTAGTGGGTTAAAAAGACAGCAAGTCTGAAAGAGGAAGCAGGGAGGACTCATCTTCTGTGATTATAGTAGACAATTTCATTTAATTACCATGGCTATTGTAAGTTAATGTAACCTGTCCTTAAGGAAGGGAAGCAATCCAGACACTGCATCTGGGACCTCCAGCAACAACATATAGTTGCTTATTTGCAAGCAAGTGGAAGAATTACCTGCTTCTCCTGACACAATCCACACCCCGGCAAGCAAGCAGAAGTTGATATGAGATGTCAGCTGGCACAGTGCCTTGGAGTAAATCATCTCATTTGTCTGGTCCACAGGTTTCAATAACTGATGGTGATGAAACCCGACCTGCCAACCCTCCATTGCGGACTGCTGAGAAGACAAATAACTCCCACTCTGTCACCAGCACGGGGTGCTGCCTTATATCATGTCTGCATAAATTAATCACACCAAATGTGTTGAGGCAAACGGATGGCACACATTTGAATTACACACAGGTTGCAGATTGCCCATCTGCCCTTCATGCCTTTTAAGAGTCCTTTGCCGATGTTGTTCTGAATCTCTCATGCAACAGCCCTTATAGATGTCCTTGGCTTTGCAGATGAAATTCTATTGAGTGTGTTCTTTGAGCAATGTTCATTTTTTCCCTGCTGAAAAGCTTTGTTTAAATACATACCATGACAAAGCTATGACACTCCCTGCTTTATAAGCCCAAATAAAACACAGGATACCAAAATGAGATGCAGCATGCTCTACAGGAAACTAGGTCATAATGAAATGAAAAGCACTAATTAATGGAACTGTTTTTTAAAAAATAGCATACTGGCTCTTAATTATCCAGAGAGCTAGGAAAATTCTCATTAGTGCTATTCTTAGAACTCCCTCATGGCCAGGCGCTATGCAATTAGGGATTTCCATTGCTGCAGCTATGAATTTCTACTGACACACCCTCAAATGGTTTATTTCCTGTGGCAGGTACATGCTGTCAAGTGGTCTCTGACTCATGGCAAACCTATGAATGCACGGCCTCCAAAACGTCCTGTCCTTGACAGCCCTGCTCAGCTATTATAAACTGTTTATTTCTTACAAACAGTTTATTTCCTATATTTGTTCTCTCTCCCCCAAATCCCTGAGCCATGTACTACTGAGTTTCTATTATCAATCCCTAGGGCAACATCCTATGCATTTATCATCAGAAAACAAAGGCCTACAACTCTGGGGCACCCTGGGAGTTGTAGATGCTTCTCCCACTACCACCTCCATCTAAACATGAGGAGGGCTGCTCCATTTGTCTGCTTGTGTATGCCCTTCTGATATTTTCCACTTCTTCACCAAGAACCACGCAACACAGCATATGGGGATTTTCTTTGCAGCTTTATGCCTAACATATCTCAGTTCCTCTTTTTCCCCAGTCACACAATGTCTAAAGTTCACCTCAAGACTCAGCTAGAGACTTTAAACACCTGAGCTTTCATAAGACTGCTGTTTATTAATCTGCCAAGTGCTGTGGCACATGAATATGGACTATGTTTTGTTTGCATCATCAAGGTGAGAAGATTTGTTGGTAGTATTACTTCACAGAACCTTGAAATGTTTGGCTGATTGGGCTAAATGCAATACAATCCAAAATAACAGCACGGAGGCTGCATCTCCTAGATCAGACCTACAAAACATGCAAGTTCCTCCAAGACAAAAGTGGCCCATTATTCCCCAGCCATTCCAGATGTTTGCAGTGGTGCAACTAGAGCAGCCAAAGTCTTGGCCTTGGGGTCAAAGTTCAGGGGCCCACCATCTAGTTTCCCAAATGACTTCCCAGAAAGTACCAGGTGATGGAGAAAGTGGCCAAGAGGCCTTACATTAGGACATAGGTTGGCATGGGCATAGTCTAACATGTAAAATGCCCTGGTATCTTTTAAGAACTACTAGCTTCCAAACCATATGGCAAGAAGGCTGATTTTAGTGACATCTGAGATTTGGCCTCACTGATGTATTAATCTGCAATCTGTCAGCTAAATGTTATCCTTTTCACTTCATTTTCATGTAGTTCCCCAGATGCCCTCACCAAAAGCACACCCTGACCTATAAGCAACTCTCCAATATATGGAAAAGCCAATTGTGAGCTAGAAAAGTTCAGAGTATCCTTTGGAAGTGTCAAAAAGTTTAATTGCCTTTGATGAAGAGAAATCTCCCAGGAACATGAACATATTGAGAATGAAGTACTGCCACTATTTTGTTTTGTGCTGTTTTGGCCATCTTTTGAGTCCCCTCCTCTTTATTCCTGCTTTGCTTTTGTGGTTTTTCAGCACAGCTCAGCCCTCCAGAGTTGCTTGCCCTCATGAAAACCTGCAGGCCCTTCTTTCGATGCTTTGTCCTTCCTGTCCCCTTACTCTACTGGGAATCAGATACAAACTGATAACAGGGTAAATACTGAGTTCTTTGGAGGGGTGTTCACTGAACAGAAGATTTGGCTTACCCCCTACTTTGGAAAGTGGGGCATTTTACTTGGAGCTTGTGTCTGGAGCAGTCGTACTCTGGAAGCTTTGTGTGTCTTCCCCATTTATTTACATGAAGAGATGCATAGATGGCTATAAAGTTTTTTTTTACATCAAGACCTACATCAAATTTGAAGACATAGACACTGTGCCACCACAGAGCAGATGAAGCCAGCATAATTTCAGGCAAAAGCACGACATGTATGTGCCAAGTAAGTGTAGAAAGATTAGGGAGAAATGCATTTTCTCGCTGGCACCACCACAACCCACCACCCCCTGGTTTCTGTCAGAATTTGTATCGAAATGGCAAACCTCATGAAGTTGCCTTTGGTATACAACCTGGTCAGGATTTTATGATGATTTGAAAACGATCAGAGGTTTTGCTCTTGTTTAGTGTTAAAGTGAGACTAATAAGTCCTTGCAATAACCAACCTAAAAGAGCTGTGGTTGGAAATAAAAAAGGTAACCCTCTTAAAGTTAGATGCTAGAGCTGTCAGCTATGAAACCACCCCTGAGCCTTTCAGTCCTTCCCCCACCTAGGCCATTTTCCTTTTATGGAGAGCTTGAATAACAAATGCAAATACTTTATCTGGACCTGAGATTGCCTGACTCCGTCTACACCTTCAAGCTAGACCCAAAACTTTGAGAGCAAATCAGTTTTCTTCAAGCTGCTTTGGGAAAGCCCTGCTTCACATGGCCCCTCCAAAGCATCCTGCCTAAGTTCCAAATTAGGGACTCAGCCAAACTGAATTGATACCCCATGATTAGTTTTGTACTATTATTATAGTACATACATCTGGCATTTGGTTCTCATTTGCACTCTGACCTTATGCTTTGCTTTGTTGTTTATAATTCCAGTTATCCTGACAGATGACTCCTACTTACTTTTCTTATGTACAATTATATCAGTATGACACAACACTCACATATATAAGATTTTATGAAATGTAGATTTTATTTTATGACGGATTTTATTTTATGACGGAACTGAGTCATGTAGGCTAGGATCCAAAGAACCACAAAACTCATGATAATTGGTCTGGATTTTGTCTAACAGTAGCCCTCTCATACTGCAACTAAGTCCCTGTTGGAAACCAAGGAACATTTCCTAAGCAGCTTATGATTAGGCATGGGTGGGTCTGTTGGTGTTCAAACAGAATAAAGCAAGCCATCCCCCTGTGCAAAAGTAGCTTTCTGGATCCCAGCCACAGTCTGCAGAGTGAATCCGGAAGTGCTGTTATTTCTCTAGTTGTTGCTGAGGCTACTGAATTGTACTGTTGAAGATCTACCTTCACTTTCTGCCAAACATACTGCCATAGAATGAAGCCCAGATGCAACAACATCTATGAATAAAACTTCCATTAACCAATAGATCTTCATATTAATGATTCCACTTGAAAGCACTGAGAATTGTTTAAGTACCACCATCTAATCAATACGCTGATGGTATTTAAGGTCTTGGGGAGACCTGGACAAACAAACAAAACATACATCACTTCTTCTTTGACTTGTGCTCTAAATATTGTTCTGCCCTGGCAACAACTGACGGAAAAAGAAGCCCAAGAATAAGTTTATTCTCTCAGTTACCTGGTAGGATCCACAAAGGAATGTTGTACCATTGTGCATACCTGGCTGCTAACTGGTGTGCTCCAGGTCCTGTTTCCTGGCATGATCTTCCAGAAGGTCTATCCTACCCTATGCCAGGGCTATCCCACCCAGTTTCATGTTATCTGCAAATGTGACAAACATTCCCTGCACTCCATCATACAAATCATTAGTAAAAATGTTAAAGAGCACTGAGCACATGACCAAACCTGCTGTAACCCAGTCATGACCTCTTCTGCATATAAGACGCCATTGATAAGCACTCTTTGAAGCTGATACTGCAGCCAACTGTGGATTCACCTGATACTTGTTCCTTCTAGCCCACTTTTAGCTGGTTTGCTGCTCATGCCATGAGCTTCTTTCTCAAAAGCACTACTGAACTTAAGATATGCTATGTCCACAGCATCTCCTCAGACCACAAGGGAGGTTACCCAATCAAAAAATGAGACCAGATTAGTCTGGCAGGATCTCTTCTTAAATTCATTTTTGCATCTAGAAGTCACTGCACTGTTGTCAAGCGTTAGGAGACTAACTGTTAGGAGACTGTGTCTGAAGACTGACTATTTTATGATCTGCTCCGGAGCTTCCCCAGGGACTGAAGTCAGACCGAATAATATATAGTTTGTCCTTTTTTCCCCTTTTTGAACACTGGGACAACATTAGCCCTCCTATTTCTGAAATAAAAATCATGCCAGTTCTTCTGCCAGTTCCTTCATCATCCTAGGATGCAGTTCATCAGACCAGGATGATTTGAACTTGATAAAGCAAAGAGGTATTCTGTGATCATTTGCCTGTCATTCTCAAGTTGCAATCCTGACCTTTGAGTTAGTACTTTATCTTTGCGAGGGACACTTTCTTTTTGGGAAAAGACTGATCCAAAGTAGGAATTGAGCACGTCTGCCTCTGCTTTGTCATCTGCTATCATTCTGCCATCCTCACTGAGTAGTTGAGCCCCCATTTCTTTCCTCTCTCTTTACTATGCGCATATCTGAAAAAGGCTTTTGGTTGCTTTTGGCACCTCTTGCTAACCTTACCTCACTGTCAGCTGTAGCCTTCCTGCCTCCATCATGCAATTTCATGCTACCTGCCTGAGCTACAGAAACATGACAGTGGAATTAAAGTTGGAATGAAACTCAACAGAATTGTCCCCTCACATCCACCAACTTCCTCTCATGCTCAGTCCAGTCTTAGAAAGTGACCCAAGCTGAGAGGAAGTCTGCAAACACTCGCACAACCAAGGTGGCACAACCCCAGCAACTGTCTTCCACATCGCTTGAAGGAGCACAAGCAAAGGCTGCGTCAGGTGGCACGAGGGAGGGAAGCTGCCTGGGATGATTTCATGGAGGACTTCTACGCAGACTTGTCAATAAATGCAGAGAGTGCCCCATCACATGGTGCTAAGTGTGAGGTCAGGACACACCATGTAGCAGGAACCCAGACACCCACTGCATCTTCATTCAACGTGTGATGAGTTCAAATGGAACTCTCTAGAGCCTAATGAGGAAAAGGATGTGCTGTTTTACTTGCAGCATTCACCAAGTAAGTTACCTTTGCAGCTTTAAGGACATAAAATGATTTCCACTCAGTATGACCAAGGTCCACCTTATTTCTTGTATCTTATTTCCCACTAAGTGCCATGGGGAAGCCCAGGAGTTGAGATTGATGCCTCCCCTGCTTTTGCCATCCGACAAATGAGACTCAGAGGAATAATGGCCTTTGAACCTGGAGACTTTTGCATGCATAGCCTTTATGGCTACTAGCTACTGATGGCTTTATCTTTCATGAATTTGTTCAGTCACCCTGGTAAGCATTGTAATGATGGCATCCAGACTAACAGTCTCAAGGCAGGCTGACTGAAGTGGAAAGAATAGAAGAAAAGGAAGTGTCGGTTAATTAATCACAGACAATCCCTCCAGTGAATCTTTAAAAACTTAATTATGTTGTGGTATGTTTCAACAGATGAGGAAGAGTGAGACATTTTTATACTTTAAAAAGAATGCTGAGATAATCTGGAGGGTGGTCAGCAAGTATGGAAGTTGCCTAGTCTGCGCACGTTCTACATTAATCAGTATTTTACCGTTGTCTCTCAGGGAGGACAAGTTTTAGCTGAAAGGATCAGCCAGGTGGGAAATTGGATTCTGGGTGTAAACAGGGCAGAGGAAACTATATATCTGTTTCCTGGCGCATAGGAAACCATGAGCATTCAAAACAGCACATGAAGCACTTCATGCTGTGTGTCCTGGTTTCATACCTTTTTAGCAAAGAAAATGACAACCCATTTACTGGTATTGGTCATTCTGCAATAGTCATAAACAGCTTGTGTACTGTGCAGACACAACAGACAAGAAACTGAAGAGACATATGGCCATTTGTTATTTTGGTGCAGAATACCATGTTTGTGTAGACCTAAGTTACAAAATCCTGCCCATTTTGCTCATATAAGCTTAATGTAGATGATGCTGTTTTCAGTGGAAAAGCTAGTAACAATTGGCAGCCAAAAGGTAAAGACTTCATCTATGTGAGCCCTGTTTGAATGGTCAACCTCATGGACTGCTTAGGAGTGGGATGGGGTGGAAACTAGGTTTGTGGCCCTGCCCTCTCCAGCACATCTTCTATGCCTATAGTGGGCAACTTGCAGCCTTCTGAGTGATTTGGCCTACATCTCCCACCATCCCTTCCCACATGGCCAGTGGTGAGAGATTGTTCACCCTTGTCCTATGGCTAGGCAATAGCCCATCCATCCCTTCGCAAGATGAGTGCATGTATGATCAAGAGTGCAATCCATGTGCCATATAGATCAAACACCAGAGGTACCACTTTAGTGATGCCTTTCATTGCCAACCATCAGTACTACTATATACACCCTGGTTGTCTGAACAATGGGAAGGTTTAGGGATGCAGCACTCATATGGGTTTGCCTTCCTTTTGAAGATGTTTACATACTGATTGGCATTTTGCACTATTTGCAGCTATTTACATGTACACAGATTGAAGATAGGTGGAGGGATAGCCCAAAGTTCCAATTTGAGGGGGAGGGGGCAGATCTGCAAGTTGCTTCCACAGTCATATTAATCAAGAAATGTGACTTGGGAAGGGCCTGACATTGAAGCGGTGCTAGAATTTTGCACCCAGGACATCCTATCATCTTTAAGTTTCTACAATATCTTTTTTAGTTATTATAGAGATTTGACTGTAATAGATTACCATTTGAAGTTGCTTGGTACTGCATGCCCTTGATCATATGGGCAGGTGAACATGCATCTGTACATGGGCACTACATTGGGAAAGAAATACCAGCATCTTGGACAGAGGTGATTCGCTGGAACATGCTGGGATTTATAGAACTTTTTACTATCTAAACATGCATTGTTCCTTAGTCAAGTTATATATGTCACTTTTCCACAGTGGACTGTGGCCAAACTGACTCACTATAAACAATTTACACATTCCAGAGGCTGGTCATGTTTGTCTGACCAGACTAATGAAGACCAAAAAGAAAAAGCGAGTGAGAGAGAGAGAAACAAAAGAGTTTTTTGAACCCTTCAAGATTAGCATGTTTTTTTCTGTCACATGGTATCATGGATTCTGTCTACTCTTGTGTCAATAAAAATCACTTTTTTAAGGACATAAAACTCTTTGTTGGTATTCAAGAGAATCACCTAAGATGGGATAAATTCAATATTACAATGAAATGAACTGGACTTAAAACATAGGAAATACAGAGAAAATTCAAAATAAGCAGGCCCAAACCATCCTTACTTTAACCCTCACTGCTAGCACTAGTATTACTGTCCTCCAGCGTTGATACAACCCTCTGCCTTAAATGTGGTGCCTTTTCACTCCTCTGGGCTATCAAGCCAGGGATTGTCTACACAGGGTCAAGCAAGGGCCTCCCTCAGCCTCTCCCCACAGTCGTGGCAGGTGCTTTTCATCCGGGATGCCAGTGATTGAGCATGGGTCCCTTCTGTGTGCCATGCAGCATATACACTCCACTGCTGAGCTCTGGCCCATGTGTAAGCAGGATGGAAGAAGGGGTATTTAATAGGCAATTCGTGTGAAACCTGCTATTTATAGCTTATAGGCATGCTGTTTAAATCCATGTTGAACCAGCCCACCCCTTTGGTGGGCACTTGTCTTCAGCTATGCAATGCACAGCTCATGACAGCCCCATGGAAATGGTTGAAGCCTTGCACCGCAGGAACCCCTAATAAAATGCTTAACTGGAGCTTGCTTTGACTAGCGAAATGGGGAAGGCCACCGCTGAGAGGCAGATACCTGCTTTGCCTGAAGAATGAAATGTCTTTGTGCGACAGAGCACAAGCTTTGTGTGCGGAAGACCTCAGGTGTGACCCCTGGTGTCTGGAGGTAGGGCTGGAAGATCTCCAGCTTGAAACCCAAGAGAGCTGCTGCCAGTCCATGTTGACCCATCATGTGACTCAGTATAGAGCAGTTTCCTAGAAAATGTCTAGGAAGTTAGAAAATGACTCTCAGAAGTATGACTACCTCCTATATCACTGATGGCGAACCTTTTAGAGACCGAGTGCCCAAACTGCAACCCAAAACCCACTTATTTATCACAAAGTGCCAACACTGCAATACAACCTGAAAACTGAGGTTTTAGTTTAGAAAAAAACAACTCACAGCTAGTCCCAGCACATACACACACACACACACACACACAGCTGGGCACTGATCAGCCATGCGAAAGCTTGGATGGGTCATGGCTAATGAGCCACAGTTCGTGACATCATCACCTGGTGCCACTACTCCTTTCTGAGCATGCACATGGCCCCTATGTACACTGTTATCCTATGCTCGGCTGCTGGGGTGATGCTGGGGCTCGCATGTCGACAGAGAGGGCGGTGTGTGCCCACTGTGGCATGCATGCCATAGGTTCACCACCACTGTTCTATATAATGTTCTGAAATATTGAGCCTAATTGTGTCCTCTAAGGACAGGAACATCTACTGTTTCAGTCACATAATTCTCCTCCAAGATGTGAAACACCCTTCTGAAAGGTGGATAGGCTTATGGAAATAGACTTGATTGCTGCAGTGGTCTGCACATCAACTAAGATTGCCATGAAATGACACAAACCATTTCAAAGTTATTTCACTTCCATCAAAATGGGTGTTTCAATACATCTGCCTTTCTCAGCAGGTGATGAACAGCCCACGTCTAGGAAGCTACTGAGCTACGGCAGCACAAACAGTATAACATTTTCTGACAGCTCAAGTGCCATCTTCCCTTGACAATGTTATGTACCATCCAGTCCAGTTCTAATTTGCTTAAGAGACATCATCCCCTTTACACTTATTGTTAGCTCAATGATATCACTAGAGTGGGATTACAAAGGCCTAAGGATAACATGTGGATGTCCAGCCTCTCTTCCAACACATCTCTTCTGAACTTGTGGATTGGCTCCAACAAAATATTGGATAAACAGTCACAATTTGACTGAACAGAAAGCAGAACTAGTGGATGCCATTGCTTCCTGTAATGGCATGTGACTCTAATGTCAGAGTGCATATTTAATGTTGCAGCTTGGAATGGCTTCTAATTTGTTTATTAGCAAGCTGTATACTAGGGAAATACCTGCATAATAACCCTATTCAGTATTACTGTGATCAATGTTTTTCTATGAAAGGATCAGCTGAAAATTATCATATATCAAGGAAATGCAATCTAAAAAGACTCATTATTTACAAACGGCTCTGCCTTTGGGAAAAGGAAACACAAAACATAAGTATTGACCTTACTGACTTAAATGGCATGCAACACTAACCCATGCTTCATTTAGACTATTGTTTTTGCCCCACTAATAGATTGTCTAGCAGACAATTGAATGAACAATAGTGCCTTGATCCCTTAGTTGAAAGTTTCCCTTTCTGTTTGCTCACTATCTCTCTATATCCCAACTGCCTTTGCCATACTGCAATACTGGCCCATTTGTTGCTGTTACCACTCTTGCCCACTGTCTCTCTATCCTGCAGAAATTATCCATGACTCTGGATTCACACATAATGACAACTGTCAGAAAACCTACAATTCATAACTCAACCACAGAACAACTTCATGGTTTTTTCATAGTTAACAACCCACAGTTTGCCCATAGATCCAGGTTCACATGCAATGGTAACCTATGATTCCCTTGAAACCGTGGTTTATCATTTCAAGTGAACTAAGTTGCTGATTGTGGAAGGTATCTGTGCCATGACATGTGGTTCCACTACTGAATTCAATTTTCTTAATGATGTTTTTCTGCATGACATATAATTAGTATCCTGATTAAGTGGTCTGTACCCATATATTGGTCAGTTAATGGCTTCATTTAGTAATTTGCCTTGTTAAGAAGAAATTACCTTTGAGGATACTGAAAATTGCCTTTATATTCAGATTGCATCACCATTTCCTACTTACCATGAGCTTTGCAGATGAGAAAATTCATTCTAAGTTAATCTTACATGTACATATTTGAAAAATATATATATTTGTTAATGCTATTACCCTATTCATATATGTAGCTTTGTTCTGCTGATAACTTTCTTGCCAATTATTAATGAAAGTAATTTTTCCTTTATCAAATTCTAGCACAAATAAATGGCAATTGCAGAACTTCAGATCTTATTTGCTGACTGCTGCATTATGACTGTCTATTGAGCAAATTTCTGAAATATTGTCATGTTATTCTTACATATTCTTTCAGTAAAATTCAGTTCAGCTCAGATGGCTGACATGTTGAATTCTTTCATTTAATACTTTACTGCTATTTCCACAGTCTTATTAAAATTAAGATTACGGATCAAGGAACACATACAAAACCCAGAGCTTAATAACTGATATGCATATAATTTCAGTCTATTTTATGTAGCAATTTATTTCTGTTCTTGTCTTTCTATACAATTAAAGATTGGGCAGGGTAACATTATTTTAAAATATAATCAAAAATTGTGCTTTTTAATATCTGTGTCATAAACCACCCAATTAAAGTTGCAAGTCTGTGCACAGTAACTGGGATTGAGCCCCACTGAATGCAATGGAACTTTTCTGAATAAACTTATAAAGGGTTAAGTGCTCTCTCTCTCTCTCTCTCTCTCTCTCTCTCTCTCTCTCTCTGTGTGTGTGTGTGTGTGTGTGTGTGTCCTGTAGTTTTGAAAGTTCAATGTTTGTACTTCTCAAAATTTACAATACAGTTTTGGGTTCATAAAGTATACCAAAATGTATATAAAATACATATTTCACATAAACAAGTGTACATAGCATACACTCTGAGACAATTTAAAATAATGCAAATTTGTGTGCTTTAATTCCCAGATTGACATGTGAATGAAGTCATGTTTCTGCACCTGAAGCAGACTGATCTATGTGTCTCTAGGCATATTTATTCCCTGCCCTTGATATAAAGTAGTTGGAGGTGTGGAAAATCTAGGGAAATAAATCATGATGCTGTCTCTTCCAATGTTTTCTTTCAGACCGAGTCACAAATCAAATCGAACCATAACCAATAAAATTGCTTTTGTGAGCTAAGAAGTGCTCTTATCTCTTTTTTAAAATGCACCAATACACCCCTTTAGAGGTGCCAAGGTGCATTCTTAACTCTTTCCCAAAGCCCTCAAGGAGAGGGATTTGGTTTCTGGTGTCACATATTGATAAGCATTAGACTAGTACTGCCATAGTTTAGAGGCAAATCCTTTTGGAATTAATAAGGTTCTCATCCAGGTAAACAAGGTTAGCAGTGGGCTATAAAACAGCAAACCTTCTAGAATGAGATTTTCCTTTCTTTCTTTTTTCATTCTGAAAGCTAATGAGCCAAAAGATTAGAAAATAAGGTTTGTTAATAAAACATTTTAATGAACCCCTTAATAGATTGTTAAGTAAAGCAATAAAAACATGTTGATATGGTTTGTGCTAATCCCTCCATATTCCTGCCAAATCATTCAGTGAGTGGTACCTTTTATCATACTCCAACATCATAACTTTGGTATCAACATCATTCATTCTCCCAATGTCAGTACAATGTTAGTGAGTGTTATCCAAGGTCAGCAGCAGGGATAGCCAAAAGGGACACAACTGCTTTGTTGCCACAGTCTTAAGGAAAGCAACCCAGGGCTGGGGGAGCTCCTGAGTGCAGACTGACCCTGGATGGAATTCTTCATAAGTCTTACTCAGTTAATAAGAATAAGAACACACAGAAGTGCAATTACCACGGGTAACTCATCCATATCCAGATATCGCTACTAATCGGGGATGGGCAGTATGCTACCCGCAGATGCCAATGCGTCCCCCGACACTTTTTTGGATGCCTACCAAGGATCCCTGTTCCTGAGTTTCCTTTTCCTTACCAGCATCGAGTTCACTTCAAAGCAAGTTGAGGACCCAGCTGTGACCATCTGCATCACTTGCCATCCAGAAATGCCTTAGGACCACCTCTGGGGCTCAAAGACATTGTTAGGAATGGAAGACAGTGGATGGCTGCAGGCCAGCGCTTTCCTCTGCAGTGCATCATCAGCCAAAGAGAGAAAAATGGAAAAGGAACCCTGTTTGCTTTCTGTGAATTATGTTTCTGTTGATGCAGAAAACTATTGGTTGAAAGATATATTTTGGTGCACTGCCTCCTCTGCCTAGGACTCGGTCTTTGGGGCAGGCTACATGATTTTTGAAACTAGCCAGGCTTTTGATGGCAGCGATGTTTCTCAAATGCATTAACGTGCCCAAGAGTTGTACAACCCTGCTCCAAACTGTTGAAATGCTGAATATGTGCCTAAGCACCCATCACATCCATCTTGTTAACACCATTCCCAGTCTTGATATAAATACTTCAAATACTGGAGGAAGATTTGAAGTACATTCAGCTGAAAGTTCCACAACAAGTTAACACAACCTGCTTAGATTCTCCCATTAGACCCTTCAGGTGGTCACCAGAGAGGAGGTCAAGAGTGGAGTGATTTGTATAACACTCACATGAGCTTATAGGTAGTCACTTTTCAAAATAATTACTATTATTTAACTAGAAATACAATACCTCTTACTAAAGTGGGGAAGACCATGACCTGCATGCCTGCAGTCTAGGTTGATGAGCAACATCAAGAGCCCTGTTTAACCTTCTGAATGTTATTTATCTTTTAAACCAGACTCGGATTGGGTAGCCTTTCAAAAAGAAAATGCCTTCAAATCAGCCTTGTGACAGCAATTAAAATACAGTTCTGTCATCTGTGAAGTAAGACACATGTCCACTTCCCAGGTGGAAAAATGGAAGGAGAGTAGTGCTGTACAGATGTTTCCAGATTCTTGGCTAGCGCTTTGTCAAAGTAGCAAACAGGGAATAAGACTGGGAGGTCTGCTCAAAGAAAGGACATGACAGCTGTATCTTTTAGTACAGGAGAGGGCAGGTTGGGACCTTCCAGATGTTTTGACATTCAACTACCTCACAATTGATCATGTGTTGGGCTGATGGAAGTTGTAGGTAAAAAAATCAGGGCCACAAGTTGCCCAGCACTGATTCAGTAGATATGTACACGGGCTAATTTTGGAGAGAGAGATCCTGGTGCACAGAGGTTAGAAATGTTCCTTGCGATGAAGCCCTCCTTTCTTATTTAGCTAATCCATGGCTGGGCCTCAGCATGAGACTGGCATACCACACTGTCACATTTCAGTTCTTCTGGACCTTAGTAACTACACTTCACAGCATGCCCACCTACCTCACCTGTCACACGTCACAATGTGATTTCACCATTCAAGGAAGAGATAGCTGTATCATCACAAACAAATGAGAATGCTACTTCAATAAGTAGTGCAGTTCTCTCTTTCTGCCCACTGTAGACATCCCAACCTTGTAGACCTTCCTGGGCTGCCCTGTGTTCTTGACCCTACAATGGGGCAGAAATGCACAGGCGTGACAATGGATTTTAGAAACATCCAATTTTAGCCCATTTTTCCCTATACCTGACCCACTGTTCTTTTCATTGTTTCAATGCTCAGAACTCTCCAGTGGGTGAAGATTGTGTCCAGAGCAATGCAATACCATAGAATTACCCTTTTACAATACGCAATTCAGGGACTGATATACCCACAGCAGAGTAGGCAGTTTCAAAACATGTACGATGAGTGGGATTTTTCTAGCCAGCTCACTCTTTCTGCCCACCACAAGGTCTAGCAGTTCCCAGCTGCTAGACCTTGCTGGAGCACCCTGTTTTCTTCATCTGAACCCTACGCTGAATCTTAACCATAACCGTAAAATCAGCTGAAATGCACAGGCCTGACAGTGCATTTTCCAACCCAGGAATCTGCTTGTTTTTCTCACTTCCTGACCCACTCTGCTCCCTTCTAAGATGTCGGAACACTCAGAAAGGCCCAGTGGATGAAAATTTTTTGAACCCTTAACTCAGCAATGACGATTCTCTAGTAGGCAATTTGGGGTCTGACATGCCAATGCCATAATACACTTTTAAAAAAAGAGTAGGATAAGCAGGATATTTCTAGCTAGCTTTCTCTTTCTGCCCACTGCAAACACATTTCAAGCCTCTGGACCTCGCTGGGGTGTACCATCCTCTTAACCCTGACCCGAAGCTGAACCGTAACACTAAACCAAGAATGGAGCTGAAATGCAAAGTCCTGACACTGGATTTTTGAAACACACGATTTCTTCTCATTTTTCCCTCTTCCTGACCCACTGTGCACTCTGTTAAGATACCTGAACTCTCAAAACAGTCGGGTGGTTGAAGATATTTTACACCCATTACCATAGAATGACCTTTTTCCAAGATGCCACAACAGGCATTTTTGAAAAGTGTAGGATAAGCAGGATTTTTCAGGCCAGCTCTATCATTCTGCCCACCACAAACACATTTCAAGCCTCTAGACCTCACTGGGCTGCCCCATTATCTTGACCCTAACCCTAACCTCTGTCTTAAACCTGACCCTAACATGGGGCTGAGGTGCAAAGACCTGACAGGGATTTTCCAAATGCACAATTTCACACTGCTTTTCCCTCTCCCTGACCCACTATGCTCCCTCTTAACTCACTTTAACATTCAGAACCATCCAGTAGGCAAAGATTTCTTCCACCCTTTCCCATAGGATGACCTTTTTTCCAGGAGGTCATTGGGGGGCTGATATACATGGACTTCTCACAGTAGTCATTTTCAGAAAGTTTAGGATCAGCGGAATTTTTCTAGCCAGCTCTCTCTTTTGCCCCACCGCAATGACCTTTCAAGCCTCTAGACCTCCCTGGGGTATCCCATTTTCTTAACCCTAATCCTAGCCTTAGTCTTAACCCAAACCCTAAAATGGGGCTTGAATGCACAGGCCTGACACTGGATTTTCCAAGATCAGGATTTTGGCTGCTTTTCCCTCCCCCTGAATCTCTCTGCTCCCTTTTAACACATTTTAACACTCAGTACTGTCCAGTGGGTGCAGATTTTTTCCACCCTTTCCATAGGATGACCTTTTCCAGCAGGCCATTGGGGGGCTAATATACATAGAAATGCCACAGTAGGTATTTTCAAACTTCTAGGATAAGTGGGATTTTTCTAGCCAACTGTCTCTTTTGGCCCACCGCAAACACGTTTCAAGCCTCTAGACCTCACTGGGTACCCCTTTTTATCCACCCTAACCCTAAAATGGGGCTTAAATGCACAGGCCTGACACTGGATTTTCTGATCACATGACTTGTGCTCATTTTTCCTTTTACCTAACCCACTGTGCTCTGCATTAAGTTGTTTGAACATTCACGGCAGCCCAGTAAGTGAAGATTTATTTCACCCTTTACCGTAAAATGACCTTTTTCTGAGATGCATGTCCGGGGCTGATATACGAATTCCTGTTCTGAAAACAGATGTGTAGAGGACTGGGTGGAAAATCCATTCCTCTCCAACCAGCATAAAGGATAAATGCATCTGATTTAGAACTCCTAGTGTGCCTAAGTGCATTTCAGAATCAAAGGCCGTTGCTTCCTGCACCTTCATATAATTCAGTGCTGCAGACTTGCTTCCTTCTGATCATCTTCTGCTGCAAGCTGAAACACAGGGCTGAGCTTAAATGCCGCCCTGCACCCCTGGCCAGCACAAGCTACAAAGCAGGAGGGGGGATTTAGCACATGTTTTTCAAGGAAGGCTGGTGGCAAACCTAGCCTCTCCAGCTGGAGTCATCGCAGTCATGGCCACATAGCTGTCCTCACTGATGCACTGTGTGTGTGTTGGAGGATGGGGTATGGCAGTCATCACTTGGTGGCTATTAAGAAGAGCCCTTCCCTGCAGCCCCTGCAAATCTAGCATTTGTGGCCTCCTGGACCTGAACATTCAATTTTTGGCCCACCTATAGTAAGAAGAAAGGGTAGTTTAATGATGGGGTTGTTTGATTACTCTTGCAGAGGTGACGCAGAATTACCTGTCCTTGAAACAGGCTGCTCATGGTTATCTTACTTGTTCTGAAAGTAAACGTTTTCAGTGCAGGAGTGCTATGTCCGTACAATGATAAAACATTCTCAGCTAGCAATCATTTGCCTTTATCAAATCTGAAGTGGAAGAACTAAAGAAAGTGAACATGGAATCTTTGCAGAGAATGAAGATGACGCAAGACAGAGGAACTGTTCTTTTCCTTTACTGATATGTGACTTATACTATTCATTTGCTAACTTTAAGAGGTACAGATATAGATCAAAAATTCTCTTTCTAGCATTGCATTGCTGAGCTGACCTATTAGATTTCTTCTTGCTGATATGAGAATCTCCACAAGGCTTCTAACATGAAGAACCACACTATATCATGTGGTCTTCCTGGGCATGGGAAATAGTAGTGTTGGAAAGGGCCAAGAAAGCCATCAGGACCAACTCTTTGCGGTTGTAGGACGCCGATTTGCACCATCCTGCTCAGATGACTGTCCAGTTTCTTTTATTGTCTGTAGATAAATGGTTCCACTGTTGCATTGCTCTGACAGTTAGGTTTTTTTTCTGACATTTAACCTGAATCTGGTTTGTCATAACTTGAGCTGATTATTCTGTGTCCTACATTCTGGTATGAGCAAGATCTTGTCCTTCCTTCTAGTGATAGCCTTTCAGGTACTTATAAAATGACATCATGTCCCCCTTCAGTCTTCTATTATCAAGAGAGAACATACTCAGTTCTCTCAGTCTTTCCTCATAGGGCAATGTGTCCAAACCCTGGATCATTTTTGTTGCCCTCCTCTGGACCCTTTCCAGTTTTTCTGCATCTTTTTAAAATTTTGGTGCCCAGAACTGGTCACATTATTCCAGATGAGGTCTGGCTAGTGAAGAGTGTAGGGAAACTATTACTTCTTGTGATTTGGAAGTAATACTTCTATTAGTTCATCCCAAAATTGCATCCACCCTTTTTCCAGCTACAGTGCATAGTTGGCTCATATTTATCCTGTCATCCACAATAACTCCAAGGATTTTTTTTTCTTTTTCAGTTCTGTTGAGCCGCATATTCCCCATCTTGTATTGATGCATTTGGTTTCTTTTTCCTAGGTGGACAACTTGGCATTTGTCCCCGTTGAATCTCATTTGGTTGCTTTCAACTGGGCATTCAAGATGGCCCTGGAGCTTCATTCTGTCTTCCAGGGTGTTCAATATTCCACTCCATTTTGTATCATGTGCAGATTTGATTTTCATCCCTTGTACTTTGTCTTGGCCATAACTAACCTTTCATACAATAACAGGGTAGGAAGGCACATCAGAGGTCACCTAGTGCAAAGGTCCCCAACAAGCATCTACTGGAGCCACTAATGAAGGGGTCCATCATAGGGTGCCCACCGGCACCAAAAAGCTTAAAACTGTGCTTACTTTTAAAAATTTAAGTAGAGGGATTTGCATGAAATGCATATAACTTTGCATAATTATGCACAGGTGGACCAACTATCCAAATAAATATACATTTGAAGTTGATGTGCATATGCCACCTGTTCACATCTCAAAAGGCATTGCAAGGTCCTCAGGTCCATCACACTACAGGAGGGGAGTGCTTATCTTCTCTATTTTGTAATATCAGTCTTATAGCTGTCCATTTCTTTTTCTATTTGTTAATTTCCGTGAGGCAGGTAAATAATTGAAGGAAACATGTACAATAGTGAATATTTAAGAGTCTTCAGGTATAATATCGATCTGTGTAGCAATCTTCTTGCAAAAGGAAGCAGCTACTAGACATAGCCAAAACATGTGTGTGGCATTAGGTGCATTGTGACACCATCAATGATTAAAGAGTCAGTGCAGTGTAAAATAGGTAAAAAGCAAACATGAAGATGAAGCCTAAGATCCTTAGAAGTAATAGATGGATGCCAAAGCAGAAATTCACTGATTAGGCATTTTGGTCGTGCCCCTAGTAGTTTCTCAAATACCCAAATGTGTTCACAGGCCCAGAAAGGTTGGGGCCTGTGCAGGTTCCAGCTACAGAATTCCTGTCATAGCTGTTTAAATACCTCCACAGAAGATGAAACTACTGTCTCCCAAGTGAGCCTCTTCTATTGCCAAATACCTCTTATCATTATGAAGGTTCTCGGAAGGTTTAGCCAAAATGAGCTTCCCACCATTTCATTTCATTGGTTCTAGACCAGCCTCCTGAAGAACAAGAGAGCAAGGCTGCTCCATTTTCTACATATTAGGCTTCCAAGTACTTGAAGACCACTCTATGCTTTTAAGCTAAACATAGCCAGAACTTTCAACCATTCCTCATAGGATGTGGTTCCCCAGCCTTCACCATCATGTACACTCTTCTCTGAAGACGTTCCAATTGTTTATATTCTTCCAATTTCTTGAACAATCCCCCTTCTGATGCTCTTTCAAGAGGGTGTCCTACCCCTCACTTTTCAGCCTTCCAGATACAATGGGCAAGAACCAAGAGCCCTTTCACCTTTTGTTCCAGCAAAGCTATTACCTTGAACTTCCAGCAAGTTTAGTTTGTTCTGTCTTCGTACAAAAGGCAAACACAGCTCACACTGCAGCTCCCTGGAACAGCTTCCCCATTGGCCATGGTGCCAGGGACTACAGATAACCCTGTTCTTTCCTTGGACTGACCCTTAACATTCCCACACAAAATATATTTGGTCACTCTCAAGAAACAAAGAGTCTTCCCACACAGTAGCTCACCTGCTGTGGTTACCCACAGGGGTGGACCATGGCCCCATCCACAAGTCACAGGGTTTACAGCAGGTAAATGAGTCAAATGACCCAGCAGCCAAGTTTTCTTTTGTCCAGTTAGAGGTAAAATAGTTTGAACAATCTATAACCCTAATAATAATAGCAGGCTGACGCAGCACCCTAAGCAAAAGGAAAATGAAGGGAAAAGGCTTGGCCAGTAGCCAGCAGCCTAAGCAGAGATAAAATCCAAGCTAAAAGGAGAGACATCAGAGGGAGGGAGGGAGGGAGGCAGCCCAAGAAAAGACAGAAAGAGAAAAATAATAACATGTTGCCAATACCACAATCAGAAGCCAAGAGCATATCAGAATTAGAGGTTCACTGTGCAAACAGCTCTTAATCAATCCTGAGATTGCTTGAGTAGAGTTTTCAGACCTGCTGACTGCACCTACAAAGCTACATAAGCCTGCAAAGGTTTTGTTGATTGAGTTTGAAGTTTTGTTGAAACAAAGCTGAATAAGTAGGAGAAAAATATCACAGGGAAAGGTCCGTTGGCACTGTGACTGGCAATGTCTGAAGCTATCATAGTTCAGGATGCAGGTGACAGGCAATTAAGGTTTGGATGCCAGGACTAGGGTGCAGGTGCAAGTGGAGTCCCACAGCGGGTTTGGAGGGCCAGAAGCAAGAGGCATATTCCTTTAAAGTCCACAGTCAAAGCCTGGGAGAGACTGGACCCAAGCAAACACAGTCCAAGAGATCACAATCCAAAAAGGCACATTCAAGAGCAAGGCAAGCTCAGCAGTGGGGATGGGTACAGGTACCTGGGAATCAAATGAGGGCTGAGTAAACCAACTCCATTACTGGGGCAAAAAAGCAGCAGTACAGGGAGGCCTTTATGTTGGCTTCCAGAGTCTCCTGCTGCATCGCAAAATTACTCCTCAGATGTTCCCTGCAAAGGTGTTCCTGGTTCTACAGGGACTTGCAGGGTCACTCAGCCCCTGATTCTGACACAACCTCTGCCAGCTGATGGGATATGAAACCCCAGCACCTGGAGAGTAATAGGTTGAATCTCATTGCACTCATTGTAAGTAGGGACGTATAGCCATTGTAAAATCTGTTCCATCTATCTTATGATCAGTTTTAAAGGCCCTTCTCCTATGCATGCATTCATCTGCTCATGTTTGGGCAAAAGTGAGGAGAGGGACATGGACACTTAGGTAAGTCCTGCCCCCAAGTGTAGCTTTACACATTGCTGGTTGGCTAAATACATTCACAGAGCCTCTAACAGACTTTCCCATTCAGAATCCTTGTGCACTCTGAATTACGGTGAGGATACTTTTGTAATATATGTTGATTCATAAGTAAAGAAACTGAGCCTGGTACAACAGGCAAACACCTGTGAGGATTTGGTTGGAAAGAGCATGGATATACCATCAGCCAGCTCCCCAGTATTGCTTCTTGCAACCTCATCTCTGATCTTGGCATCTTTTCATCTCTGGTCTTCCCCATCTCTGGCCCTGGTCATTGTTCCCAATGACATGGGGAAATGTTACAGTGCGATCCTGAAAGCCAAATTTCAGTTGCCAAGTAGAAGGTTGAAATTCAGCACCAGCAAGATATCTTCCTCTGAAATCTTATCTGTTCCATACAGGGCTACCTAGATAGGCAAAGCTGAGGAGTCTAGATATATAGATGAGAAAGTGGTATAGAGAAGAGCAATTTATATTTCTTAGACACTGGGAAATATTTGGACAGTCTGTTGGCTACTGTGTAACAGCACTGGGCTTAGATGAACTTAGGTCTGACCTGGCATAAATTTTCCTACTTTTTTATTCATTAATCAATAGCATGGGTGGCTAGAAGGTAAATCAGATGTTTTGGCCTACAACTGCCATCAACCTTCACCATTGGTTATGCTGGCTAGAGTTAACAGAAGTTGTAGGCTGAAACATCTGGAGGGATACAAGTTGGTCTGGTCTAGAGCCCTGGTCTAGAGCCATGAAGCAGCCAACGGCCCTCATTCAACCAACACATTCAATGACCTGACTAATTGAAAGCCCAGACTGATGGTGCATTTTGTACAGCCAAAGAGAATACTTTCAAGAGTACTTTGCTCTTTCCTCCAGCTCTACTAGCTTCTTTAATGTCTTCTGGGGAACTGCTGCTATGGATTATTGTAAAATATTTAATCCAATTCCTGTAACCGTATGAGATATCATCTCTCCCATATTATTTTTATTACGAAGACGGACAAGCATATGCAGCCCCTTTTTACACTTGATCAGTTTTTTCTGCCAGAGTGTGTTTAGTGTCTATTTTTTTAAATTATGCTAAATAGATGCTACATAGAGCAGAAGAGAGGAAAGGCATAGGATCAACATGTTTGATCAGAGAATAAGCAATAAAAAGGAGTTGCTAATGTGTTCTCTGTTGGAATGTTCATTATTTAAAACCAGCAAAATTTATTTTCAGATTGAACTAGCAAGCTCTTTAGTAGAAGCAAGGATTCATACATCCAGTGTATCTGCTCTACATTTTCTAAAATAATTCACTTTTATAGGTTTCTGTTTCATCTTACAGTGTACAAAGATGACTTTTTCATTCCTGTCCATTGAGAATGGGTAGAAAGTTATATTTCCTTAACCAGGAAGAAGGGGAAATAAAAAATGGATAGACACACTCTATGCATCAAACAAGATGGTGACATGAAAGCCAAACTTTCATACAACAGTTAAAGAAAAATGTGCTCGGGCTTGTCACTAAAAGTTTAAACAAAAAGTTGACCAATTTCTCTATTTTTCAAAACATGACATTTTTCCAAATCATTACTATGAGCACAGATCCATATATGCTACTGCTTTAAATAATGTAACCACCTCTTGCAACAATACAAATAAGCTTCAGAATATTTTCCCCTAGGAGTATAGGAGAGGGGCACGTTCAAGTGGTGAGTGATACCAAAGGCAAAAAAGGATGGGCCAGCAATACCAGTGTCCTGGAGCTTAAGGCTCTCATTACCCATAATTAATCCTTCTTGGGGGAAGGGGGCGGCTCAGCCTTTTAGAATGAAAGAAAGACGACACAAAAGCTGGGAAGCCCTTGAATTATTAATGGCCAGAAGAAAGCTGGGAGGACTGTGGAAAGGGTTAGGGCTATCTAGAGAACCTCAGAGGACTGGACTGAAGCCTCAGAGAGTCTAGAGAGAGATGCTAGGCCTCTGTGGCTGCACGTTAGTTCCAGGCTAAAATGCAAATAAGTCAGATGCATCATCCACCAACTTCTAACTTTCCAAATATTTCTAAGCAGTTCTTGGCTCAAAAAAGGGTCAAGAAATTCATTTTGAGATTACATTTAACATATTTGCATATTTTCAGATGAAAATGGGGCTATTGATATTTTTAAAGCATATACAAAGAAATGGCATGAATGTAGACCAGTGTTAGAAAGAATAAAGCTGGGATGCTGCCTAAGCCAAAGATCACTGCCTGAGTGTCCCTCCCTCCATGAGGAGGAGGAGGAGGAACGTCCAAGTAGATGGTCGAATGTGTAGCTCACTAGCCTTGGGATGTAAGATGAGCTATTTGGAGGAGCTGTCCTGTAGATCTTTGTTCATTCTGCTGTTGAATCAGTCATAGCAGGATAAGCAGGCCGGTCCTCAGAGGGAGTCAGCATCTCCTTGAGGGAAAGGATGATCCCTATTACCCTTAAGGCAGCCATTGGTCAACACTTCCCCCTGCCCTATTTTATAGAGCAACATGGGTCCACCATTTCTGGACAATTTCCACCTATTTCCTAAATTACTATTTGGGGTAAGGTATCTGGCATAGGATGAATTTTGAAGTGTTGTTTTATGTTCTATTTTTATGTGAGACACATCGTAATATATTAATACATGGAAGTAAGGAGAGGAAATGTTGCAAGGAAAAAGGAACAATAAAGAGGTGACAATAAAGAGTCTTCAGTTGCCACTCATATCCTCCAAATCCCTGCAGAGACACAGAACTTAATCTTATCAAATAATTTCTGCAAGTATAATTCAAAGCCTCAGGCTCTTTAAGTATGTAATCTTATGCATATTTAGAGCAAAAGAAATTTCTTCAACTCTCGGCATTCCCTAGCCAGCCAGAGCATTTTCCTTCACAGTACCTTTCAATCCTGCAAAGAAAATGAGTGGTCAATTGGCTCCACTGAATTTTTGCACTGAAAGTAAGCCCTTATTCCTTATTGCATTTTTAACTGTACACATTTTCTTCTGCACTGCCTTTCAGACTTCAAAGGAAGCAGCTAGAGTGGCCAAGCCATCCAACTAAGATAAACAGCAGAAGCTTTGAAGCTGATCAAGGGCAGCAACCCAGGATTTCTTTAAGTGGTTATAACAGGTAGAGTGGCCACAGGTCCTACTTTACAGTGGACAGTCCTCTATTTGAAGGCTTCCCCTATTTAGAGAGCTATCTGATCCAAGCGTGCTTTAAATATAAGAACTATAAGAAGGGTATTCAGCAGAACTCTTGAATTAAGATGCCTACACACAGCACCCAGAGAAGCAGACTGAGCTCACATGGTCACAGTCTTAACTACTATTATTTTTCTATTTAAATTATAGTCAACATTTCTAGATTTGCCCATATAGATCTAAGTTAGCATAGGCAATTACTATGAAAAACTATATTACAATATTGATGATTATTTTCTTTCTGGTCCTGGACTAGTTTAGTTGATGCAAAAGTGGCCAATGTAACAGTATGTCAGTGAAAGTCTTTGGAGTCCAAGAAAAATAACTAGGGTTCCAGCTAAAGAGTCTGCCAAGCTCAGGAAATGACTCAGGACCAGTGAAAGTGTCTGGACCAAATAGATATTTAGGGGAAATGGAAGGGGAGATCAGAGTTGCAAGGCAGCAGAACAAGGATCTAGAACCTAAATTTGTACCTGTGGCTTCAAAAAGCATTTGGTTCTGGAAAAACAGAGTATAACAAAAATACTCCATCCAGAGTTAAAGTTTGAGCACCGTAAGCATTTCAAAATAAATGGTGCACTTAATGCAGTCTCTATTCACCATGTATACAATCATTAGGATCAGCCAGTGTACCTGAATTGCTTAAGGTGCTTTATCCAGCTGCATTCCATTCCCTTCGCAGACTGAGCCCATTCAATGATTAAAGCAGCACATGCTTTCCTAGTGGCCATATTAAACTGGATAGTTCACATTATATCTAGAGCAGGGGTCTCAAACTCGCGGCCCACGGGCCAATTGCCGGGACAGGCGGGGCACGGCGGAGGGGCCCTGCGGCCTTCAAAGCGCCGGCGGTGCCCAGGCCGGCTGCGGGATGAGCGGCCCACCACCACCACGGTGGTAGAATACTTGATGCGGCCCAGCCTCACCCAGACTCTACTTCCAGCGGCCCCCAGGGAAGGTGAATTTGAGACCCCTGATCTAGATAGATGATTAAGAGAGATGGCTCAAGGCTGAAGAATTTGTCAGCTTTTATAGTGAGAAAGCAAATGGTATGCTTAGTGTGTCCCAGAAGAATGAACAAACTTCAAAAGGCCTGAAGGAGCAGGAGCACTCCTTTGCCTCTGGATAAACAGCCAGGTCTCTAGACCTGTAGAATCTTGACACTGTACGTTCTACTGTCTGATTATCCTTACCAGCATTATTTATATTACTTTGCATGTTCAAAATGATTGACAACTGTTATTTCTCTGTAAGATAGGACCAAGGACATTCCAGTTCGCACACTCAGCTAGTACATTGCCTGGATTCATTATAGTCCCTTCATGATTGCTTAGAAAGATTTTTTCAATTGAAAAAGCAGGATTTTCTCTCTCATGGTTTTCTATACTCAAGTTACCTTGACTCACCTTGACTCAGAGTTAAAGCAAAGGTTCACTGTCAGAACTGAGTAAGTGTCAGCTTCATTGTTACAGTGACAATGACAGACTGATCTTGAAGGTTTTGTAGCTGACTTTCACCAGGGGACTTTAGTCACTGACTACATGATCATAAAATCTGCAGGCAATGCCAGTATCCTGTATACGACACTCAACTCTTCAAGGAATTTCAGCTGATTAAAGCAAATGCTTTTATGCTGCCTCTTGTAGCTTTACAGCTTCAGTATGCTAGAACAACCAATTAATTACAAGACTCCAAAGCAATAAATCTAAACAGATGGGTTTTTTCCTTTGTTTACCTTTCTTTGTTTATATCAGTCAGTGAAATTCATAACAGAATTTCTACCTTTGCTTCAACCAAACAAATTTGAGATAAACCACTGATTATTGTTAGGATGTACTCTGTGCAGCCAAGAGAGATTGGTTTTAAAAGGAAACTAGCTGCAGAGTTTTGTTAGGGTTGTCTGTGGCTGTACTATTTGTGTTCATCTGTGTGTGTGAATCCCTCAATACTTCTCATAATCAAGGCAGAGGAAGCCTTTGAGCTTTCATTTTATGATGTCCTTAAGAGTTTTTGGTTCTTGTTTTATGGTATCTTTGACAGCTCTAGTTTCAAAATATCAATAGACTTGCTGTTAACTTAGCAACAGTGATGGATATATTGATTTAATCTACGAGCTCTTCTCCACTTCTCTGAACAAAGAAGAGTACAAACTTAAAAGGAAAGGGCAGAGGGGGACAGGAATAGAAGATCCTGGTTGCAGATGCTGCAGAAAAATGTTCATGATATATTGCACCGAACCAAGTCGTATTGATCTTCTTAGGGAATGTTTTCCTTGTAATGCTTTTCTACTGAGATTGACCACTTACCCTGCTTGGTTCCAGATCAGTCAAAAATGTAAACGCAGGCAACATTATGGAAAAGGCACTTGTCCTCCATGCATCTTTCCACAGTTTGTTCCCAAATGGCTGCTGCTAAAAACGACCTGGTCAGTTGGAGTAAGCACCACATCTCCACAACCTTGTGAATCACCACTGGGAACTCTGTACTCCTTTCAGATGCAGTTGCAGATGCAGCATCAGAGAGTTTAGCCCATGTCCCAGTCAACTTGGAAGCCACACCTGTATGCAAGCTGGGTAAGAATTGTATTGTACATTATATCCACTGGCATCATGTTCACAGGTAAAATGGTAACAGCAAAGGAAACCTATGGGATACAGTCACCCCTGACAGGTCTAACTTCTGCTAGCAGAAAGCCATTCTGGAAAAGCATGCAGTGTCCCTTGTCTATTTTCCCCTTTTCCCGCTTAAACCTTCGTCACTGAGTATCACGGCAGCATTTCTTTCTGTAAGGGCTTTGCACATCTGCTTTTGGTTAATGTGTGCTTTAAAATATAATCGTTGAGCATATCTTGCAAAAGTGACTTCTGCAGTGCATCCTGGGTATGCATTTCTTTTGTAGAGCAATGTGATACAGCTCTTTAGAGCTCTTTAGCACTGCATTAGCAGCCACCTAATTCATTTTTCTTTCATGGTTTTACCCATAACCTGTTCAGCACCAGTACTGAAATGACTTGCTTAACGTTATTTGCTTTGGTTCTTTAAAAACACACACAAACACCTTTATCCTAGTAGTATTCCAGAAGAATAGGCTTGCATAAGCACTATATTCTTTTCGGCATCAGGTCAATACCTTTTTATTCCATCATTATTTTAAAAATTAACATGTTAATGGTTTTAACGGTCACTTTGATTTAATTAATTTATTTTTATTGGTTATATATTGTTTTATTATATTGCAACTGATTGTCTTCATGTATTCTGATTTTAATATTGTAAGCCATCCTGAGATGTCTCACATATAGGGTGGCATATAAAAGTTTTAATAAATAAATACAAATAAACATCTTAAAGGTTTTAAATTATATGAAACAGCTTTGCAATCATGGTAAGGGAGAACAGAGGGGGAGAGGGTGTCCAGGCTTTATTTGCCTATAGCAGGCCCATGCTGCCAAGGAGGCCTTTAAAAAGAGCCCCTCTAAAAGTCCTTTTAGAAAGAAATGGTGCCCTCTCATCCAAGTTAATCAAAATGGCACTATTTTATTTATTTATTTATTTGGAAAATTTCTATGCCGCCCCATTCGCCAAAGCCTTGGGGCGGCTCACAAATAAATCAATTAAAATACTATACATTAACAATATAAAACAAGTTAACAATATAAAATAATCACTAGCAGTGATTTATTTTTTTCTTTCTCCTTTATACTTGAAAAGCAATACTGAAGTGCCTGTCTAATTCCATAGGGGTTTTTCCCTTAACTAATATAAGTATGTTTCTCATATTCCAGAAAAAACAAAATTGTGCCAAGGACTATAATAAGAATAAAACATGGACAAGGCTGCTTTCAGTCAAGGAGAGTAGTGAGACATTCTTTCTACAGAGTAGGAAGAGGAGTCAGCTCTCTCATCGCAGCCACCTGCCAGAGGGCCATCTTTGAATGAGCAGGTAAAATGAGCAGGAAGTTAGTCGACACAGGAGAGCTCCCTATTCCGTATTTCAAAATTAACAAATTCCGAATCACTGCACTTCAAGTACTGATAGGTAAATGATAGCTAGCTAGCTAGATGATAGATGTTAGAGCTTTTGCAAAGGGGTGTTATATTCAACGAAGCACAAGCCCAGGATGGAGAAAAGGAACTGTGGGGAGGTACAGGGAAAAGAGTAGACACAGGGAATTAACACCTGGACACGCATCCTCCAAGCGGATGCAAAATCCACTATGACCATCAAAACAAAGGACAGTGTGGAGCGTGCGTTGCAAAGCCACAGGCAATAAAAGCTGGTGCAGGTGTTGCCTAAGAGACAAAAAAGACCCCTTTGAGGAAAAAACCTAAGAGTGGTATCTACACAGCAGCAGCTTTCCCAGCTATCAATGTAATTAGAATCATTTTGCTTCAGCTCACTATCACAGCAAAATAACAGTTTATTCCCTGCAAAACTCACTTGTTCACAACCTATTTAATGACCTTCTCGACTGCAAAATGTTCAGGCCTGCTGCAAGCCTTCCATTTATTTGATGGGGAAAATTGAGCATCACTAATTGGTTTCATTGCAGGTTATTTTAAAAAGTCCCAGCCCTTCCAAACCAGGAAAATTGCTTGGTGATGGTGCCCAGTTCCTCTTGTCTTATCTCTTTCGATTTAAAACACTTAATTAGGGAGTCTGCTAGGCACATGGTAGGCTTCTCTGGGCAGGAATTGTGACTAATTTGCTAAAAAAAGACAGCAACTAGAATGAAGTTCTTTAATGGAAACAAAAAGGGCAATGTTTAGGAGCCTCCACAGTTTCAATTCCTACAGCTAGCTTCTTTTCTCTTGTGGATGCTCTTGTGGATCTAAGAATGGGGTGGGAGAGCTGATTCCTTGATCAAATAGCTGGAAAGCTAGCAGCATGCCTATAAATTTTGCAGTGGAAAAGGTCATTCAACAGGTTGTGAATAAGTATCCCTACGGTAGATCTCCAGAAGTTTTGGAGCAGAAGCCCCTGACAGGATGACATGTAATACGTTTCTATCCACATGATTTACAGTTTTTAAATACTGAGACAAACAGTTGTTGCTAAACCAAAAACATTGAGTTGCTGAGAGCAGGCGCTGCTTGGCCTCAGCTTCCCCTCTTCTGCTGAGGTGCAGGGGCTGGAGAGGGGCTGCCCCAACAGACCATGGACGGTCCCTTCAGGAGCTGATGCCAGAAGTTCTCTTGCCAGGGCTTCTCCATTCATATAATCATGCTGGTGCACGGGACTAATGACTTTAGGAGATGGTAGACCTGCAGGAAGAGGCCTATTCCCAGGTTTCCAGAAAGCTTAAGCAAGGAGGATTACTGACAACTATATTAGTCGTGGCATAAATAAGTGACAACTGCAAATTTGAAAGTCAGGATTGTTTTATGCTTTAAAGGAATTTATACTCTGCCTTGCTAACTACTTAGAACTGATTGAGGTATTTGCTGGCTTTGCTTCCCATGCATGTCATAAAGGCCACTAAATAATAGAGTGGTATGTTTGCTTATCACCAATTAGAGCTCTAATTTGTACTTTTCATATTTTTCCTAAACAAAACAGTCACTGGAGCACCAATTAATATGATGAAATTTCACTGAATAGCTTACCCGGGAGTTCTAATCCACAAATGCAATTTTAAAGCACATCATTGGAGATGTAGAGAGGATTTTTTGTTCATTCATTTGTGTATGTGCTAATGGTTGTTGTTGTTACAAGTTTTTTGTGAGCTTTCAGGTTTCATAACATGTATATCTACAGTTTCTCCCCTCTCCACACACACATACGTGTCTAATTCTGAATTTTGTAGTGTTGTACTCTTGTTTCACATGCATTGTTTGTTACAGTTTATTTTTTATGGGAGAGGGTCAAGGGGAAGTGAGAAACAGAAAAAAGGGATGGCTTTTCGGCACCAGGCCAAGAACTTTTTATTTAAACATTCTTTTAATTGTTGACTTTATTTATTGAGTTTAATAATTTTTTGCCAGGATGTTTCCAATTTTATGTAATTTTATCAATTGTATTTATTTATGATTTGGAAGCCCCCCCTCCCCCCTGAGGCTTATGTGAATGGGGCAGCATATAAGTTCTCCAAATAAATAAATAAATAAATAAATAGTACAATAAAGATAAGAAGGAACAGGAAAGTGAAGGGGATGAGATAGCTCTTTGTTGTCTCGTGTTTTGTTCCTATTCATTGTCTTGTGTTATGCTTCAGTTGGTATTGGCCCAGGTCTTTTATTCCACATATAGTTCAAGGGAGCTATAATAAATTGCTAGACAATTTCCCCTTTTTCTTGTAATTTAATGTGGAATATATTTTCAAGAGCTGCCAGGCTTAATCCAAATCTCAATGCTCAGTGGTGGTTTTAGATTTGCACTTTTGCAAGATTGAGCAACTGGCCACAAGTTCCCCTTACCCATATACTGGGTATAAGGTCCTTCAAGGTCTATACATCTTCTGTGACATGCAATTTATTTAGGACTATGTTGATTCTTACCTTAACTTCTGTCTGGAAGGGCGATGACTGGTCATTTCTATAGGTTATATGTGAGGCCACCTGGCAGCTACCCACATCTCAAATGCCTACCTTCTGGAGCACAGACCCAAAAATTTGGAATGTTTGGAATTCATCATGAGTGCCCTCACAAAATGGCTGCAACGGTAGGTGTAGCCAGTCACAAAATACCATTACTCAGAAGGCAAACTGGTGAGGCTGGAAGTAACATAATTTTCTCAAGGCCTTAGTTCATGGCAGCTGTAAATTCCAAATACCAGATCACATATTTGATCCCACAAAAACATCAAAACATCCATTTTGCTGAAGGTAGTGATGCTCAAAGAAACACACAAAAGCAAAGAAAGCATCCCTCTCATGCACATATGCATAAAAAGAAACCAAGAAACCACACAGGGCCACCAAGTGCATGCAAAACTCCCACCCTTCTCCCCACCTCTCCATTACCTTCAGCATACCATTTTCATTTATTTTATACTTTTCTCTAGGTGATTTATCATGCTTCTAAACAAAGTGCTTTCCTTAAATCTCATGCCATTTTTGTTTTCTAAGCATACTTCTGAAACACAGCAAATAAATACAGCAATACAGACTGATGCTTTGTGTTGCAGAATGTTAATTTCCCATTAATGTTATTTTAATTTTAAAACTTTTTTAAAGGGAGGGAGAAGGAGTCCAGGTAACCTCAGCAAAGATTTCATAAACAGCACTTGGAGAACTCAATTTTAGTGTTATGCCAAAGTTCAGGTATGTATCCAGTGTGCTTTCGCATATTTTTGTGTCTATTTAAAATCCAAAGTAGAGGATTTGACGACTTGCAGGGCAGATTTTTAATGTGGAGGCTTTAATTTTATCATTGGTTGATGGGTTCCTTTTATCTCTTATAAGGTCTGGACTGGGGCCTGAAGATTCGTAGATGGCACTGTGTTAGAATTTATTGATCATATATAGCAGCTATTTGTGTTTTTGATAGATCCTCTCCAAATTACACTCACTTAAGCCCACTTGTCAGGAAGAATTTCTCAATTGATTGTTCACTTGTGGGTAGAATTGCCACATTTGGATACTCCAGGTCTAGGAAACTCAATTTTCACACTATGTGCTGTGTTTACTAATTCAGGCACACCACTTCCTGAATTGTGGGCCAGTTCCTTTGTCTATGCTCCTAGCAACTAGTTCAAAAATTGAAGAAACAGTAGAGAAGCATTTCTTTACCTAACCATTTTCTCATGCTAGGATCACCTTAGCCTTGGGAGTGAACAGCATGATATTTAAATCAACACTGTGCTGCTGACTTTTCCTTTGTCTCTCTGCTCAGAAGTAAACATGCAGGGCTCTAGCCACATCAGGGCTACTACTTCTGGACAGGTGAGGCGAAACATGCTAAATGTATCATCTGTGTTGTCCCTGAGTCAGAAGGAAACACAAAGGCCTTGTAGTCACCCAAATGCCACTGGCCTCTGTGCCTCTCTCCATGTAGGAGTATATCTCAGTGTTCTCTGCTGATGCTCATTTACTCCTGTGAGATGTGCTCTCAGTGTGGTGTGGATGCATTAAACTCTCTGTTCTGCCACAAGCTCAGAAGGTGGCCACAGGCAAGATACTGGCCTCAGTCACCATCCACCCAGGTCAGCCATGTCATATTAACAACACTGCTCTTATTTCCTTAAAGACCCTCCTGAAAGTTCAAGGTCCTGCATCTCTTTGACCCACACCCACACCCCCTCGATCCACATGCCATCTGCTAAAAGGAGCCCATGTGTGGGCTTTGCCCGTAATGTTACATGATCAAGATTCCCAGTCATGGGCCGGCCCCGTGTCTCTATGTGCATACAAAGGTTCTTCTTGTCCCCATTGAGCAGATCAGGACTGGTCATCGTGTGTTCTGTGGTCCACATGAACCCCCCTGCTACCCCCAATTTTTTAGTGGATTTTGGTCAGTGCTGGGGGCAGGGGTGGGAAGGACATGCTTGCAAGCTGATTTAGACACGTTTCAGGTGCTGTAGCCACCAGCATTTTTTCATGATCCCTGTGCCTCCGGAAGTTGTCCACACCTGATAGACGTAAGTTACCAAGCTGGCAACAGGAGGATGATACAGCCCACCTTTCCCCTTACAATTGTCCAGAGGAAACACTGATGGGGGGTGGGAGGTGATGAAAAATAAGAATCAGGGCCAGGGAGTGTCCCCAGTAGGCCCAAGCAGAATCCATGGCTACCGAGCCACGTGGTATCTCCATATCTTTACTTAAGCACACTGGGATAAAATTTCCACAGACCATTTCTACTATTTGTTTCTGCCTGAATAAAATTAATGTAAAATGGAATGTGTGATGCAGTCACATGAGACACCAGTTGCAGTTCAAGTTGGACAAAACATGGCTTTTGTCAGATTCGCTAAATTATGTCGATTGACCGACTCATGCTGCTTAATTGATGATCCAGCATCCTGCACAACCAGAAACTGACTGCAGATTGCATTCAGGTTTCCCCAGACAAACAGTATTATGTTTTGTTAAGTGTTTTTTCTTTCACTGTTTCATTTAGTAGGCTTGAAATAAATTGCAGCTTTCAGAACAACAAAGCATAATTTCTGACCATGTCCAATATGATCAAAACCCCATAGGCATTGTAAAAAACTACAAAACCAACGGGACTGAAGGATCTTTCCTGCACTGAAATTTTAATGATGCAAGAAATGAAAAATAGAATGCTACATGATCTTACACAGGCAAATCAAAATAAGAAAAATGCAGTTTCATCTTCAGATATAAACTCAAAGACTTACTTATTTAGTGCTAGGGCATACTGTGAATTGTAGGCCTTTTTCTGTCTAAACCTGCACAGAATTGTGCCTTAGGTTCTAAGAACAAATCTCTTTTCAAAAAACATTTCCAAATATTATGAACCACCTGCCATCCTTTGACTTGAAAAATAGTAAATAAAATTCCAAAGAAGAGGGAAGAAAGAATACTTGGCATGCATTTCTGATGCCTGAGACAAATAGGAAACACTGCCCCCTGTCTGAATATTGGTTTAATAGCATAGTTGCTGTTAGGATGGGCTGTGTGTGAGACAAGTCTTTTATGTTCCCAGTAGCTGGGTGCTGGGAGCACAGAGGCATTGGCCATATAGCCGCCCCAAGGCTTCGGCAAATGGGGCGGCATAAAAATGTTTTAATAAATAAATAGCAGTGCTACAAAATAATTATTAAAATAATACTTATGCAAGGGTCTTAGCAGCAATTGCTCCAATAATCTGGGGATGTGATGACTTGGTCTGAAAATATAATTGGGTATATATGAGATTTAGAAAATGCGTAAGGATATGGTACCTAATGTAATTGTTCTGTCACATAATCAGGCTCTTAACAATAGTCAGACTTCTCCCCTTTTTAAAGCTTTTCCAAATGCCACAAGCAGGTTTTTAGAAGTTGCCATCTTCAGAGAAGATGGCCACATATAGATACAAAACAAAACAAAACTCACTGTTACTGCAATGAAGAGATGTTAATAATGGAGTCCCCCAGTGATCAGTACTGGAATTGGTGCTTTTTAAGTTGTTGTTTTTTTTAATATCTGGAGTTAGAGATGGACAGGAAAGTGGTCACATTTGCTGACAATACTAAATTACATAGAAATTAAAACAAAAAGGGATTGTGAAGAGCTCAAAAAGGATCCCTCCAACTGTGAGGAATGAGCATTAAAATGGCAAGCATGGTTCAGTATGAGCAAATGTAAAGTGATACATGTTGGGGTAAACACAATTTCATCGGAGCTGAGCTACTAGTCACTGGCTAAGAAAAGGAACTTGGGGTTGTAGTGGACAGATCAATGCAAATGTTGGCACAAATGTTGCTGCCATGAAAAAAAAGCAAATTCCATGTTGGGCATAATTTTAGAAAGGGGTTAAGAACAAAACTGCCAATACCATCATGCCAATATACAAATCTGTTATGTAACTTGGAATACATCTGAAATGCATCTCAAAAAGGATAGTCTAGAACAGGAAAAAGGCAAGCAAAATGATCAAGAGGCTGGAGCAATTCCCCTGTGAGGAATAGTTGCAATAGCTGGGCCTATGTGGCTTGGAAAAAGGGCAAGTAAAAGAAATCTGGTAGAGGAGTATAAACTTACACATGGTGTGGAGAAAGGTATCCTCTCTCATAATAATCAAAGACAGGAATGGTGGGAGATTCAGAAGAGATAAAAGAGAACACTTCTTCACGTCGCACATGGTAAAAAGCTATAGAATTTGCCATAGAAAACGTAATCACAGTCACCACTTTGGATTTCCTTCAAAGGGCATTGGGCATGTGTTACATCATGTTTGCTACTAGAGAACATGAGTGAGAAGGTGGTCTTGCACTCGTGTATGTGCATGTGTATATGTGTATGCATATATATAAAAAATTTCTATCCCACCCATTAGCCAAAATGGCAATCTGGGCAGGTTACAATATATAATAATGTAATAACAAAAATCAACACAATATTAAACTAAATCTATAAACAACAATAAAATAGACAATAAAACACGGGGGGGGGGGACCACAATAAAACCACATCATAACCTCAGTTAATTTAAGCCAAAAGCAAAGGCACAGTAGCATTAAAATAAAAAAAAAAAAAACCATGTAAAATCACTTGCAAGTACGTCAACTGTAAAAATATTGGCTAAATAAAAAGGTCTTTGCCTGGTACCTCATATGGCTGCTTGTAGGCCTCCCATGACCATCAGGTGGCCCATTATGTGAAGAGAACACTTCCCTGGTCTGAGTCAACATGATTCTTCTGAAGTTCTTATGACAGGGATAAGCAAGCAAGAGCTTTCTCAGTCTATGGGGCAGTAAAACTATGTTGTTTTGAGAAGGTGCTTGCAGCTATAAAAGCCAGGAACTAAAACTTTGGCAGAGTCACAAAATGTGAATCTATATCAGAGAATATTGCTGATCTTAAAAAAATCACAACACTGTTGCTCTGAGACTATTCTGGAAAACATATGATTTGTTTGTAGAGCTGGGATCTAAACATTCAAAGGAAATTACTGGCACACAGAGGCCAGACCTGGGACAAAGCTGTAAAGGTGACAGCTGCTATGAAAGCAGCTGTGAAACATTTACTGTATTTACAGCTAGACCAAAAAAACCCAACAACAACAACAACAACCCTATTGCAAACCCTACAGCAAAATTTCAGAGACCAACAGAGATGTTTTCATTATGGAAAAATACATGCTGTCTTGGTTTGCAGGCACAAGATGCCTCAGTACCATAAATACAGGAAGACTGCACACTTAGCCAGAAATTGCAGAGAGGCCTATCGGACCATGCAACCATGTCAGACCAAATAAAAGGAAAAAAGGGGCAGAAGCAGAGGAGTCAGAGAAAGAGGCCCACATTGTGGGCTTCTCAATATGAGGTGGCTAATGCACTGTATTTATTTTCCGTTTCATAACAGAACTGAGATCTAAGGTACACAAGGCATGTTTCCTTCCAGCTTTTCCACTGCGTGACCTCTAGGTGGAACTATGGTATTAGCTGCATAATGCAAATACACTGAAGGAAATCCAGGAACCAAATATAATGCCCTATTTCCCCTGCTCCAAAAAGATATCACAGAAAGTGCTTTTTACAAACAAAGTGTATGTTTAGGGTCATCTAGCAACAACAAGTGCCTCATGCGGGAAAGCCTAATATATTATGTAATGGAAGAAAAAGTGTCACTTTATAATGAAACTGCACAGTTCAAGAGCCAACCTGTATCCATGGAAATAGATACTTAAGCTGCTGCTACAATGGTCACTGATGACCCATCAACAGTGTAAAACAAGCCTGAGTGTACTGGATAAGATTAGAGTGGAAGTAAAGACTTAACCCGGGGAAAATATCCTAGTAATAAGATTGGCAAGTGTTGCTCTTATACTTGAAAAACAACAGACAATCTTACAGGGCTTAATAAAAAATGGGGGAAAGGTCAAAGCTGTTTGGCTGAAAAAAAACCCATATTAGAATGAGATGGCATTAAATGTACAGAGGATGAAAGATCTGTAAGAAATTTTGGAGTAAACCCTTCCAAAAGGAAAATGGATGAAGGCTAGGGTTAGGGATATGTTGAGGCACCATGGAATCCACCCCTGTAGGGCTCACCGACTCCATCCTGCACTTGGCCCTGCCTGGGACAGCGAGCCAAGAGGAATGCGGCAAGCGCTCACAGAACTGAAGGGTGCACAGCCGGTGACCTTTTACTGCATCAAGTGGAGCAGCACAAACAAAGGCTGCTTCGTGTGGCATGGAAGACAGATGCTGTTTGTGCAGTGTTTGCATGGGACTCATTCCTGGCAGATTCGCAGCCCCAGAATGGATTCCTCACACATCCCTAGCTAGGATTTACATCCCAGAGGGCAGCCAAACTACTTTCAAACTAGAACAAGTCGATATGCCCTCTGAGGAAAAAAAGAAAGAAAGAAATTTTACAGGAGAGACTGAAACAAGAAGACAATCTCTCCCCCATGCCCTGCCTCAAATCAGCTGCAACACAGTAGCTTTGGCTGAGCCTGATGGAACCATCTGAATGTCCAGACACTTTAAATTCATGATCAGTTGAATTTCTACATTAGAAGCGAATTACCTTATTCCATCAGCTGACTGAGGAGTCTGATACTTTAGCAAACAGGTCATGTCCCATGCATCTTAACAGATGGAACACCTAGAGGGCTGTCAGAAATTCACCACCATAAATACCTACCAGGCAAGATACCAATGTAAAGGATTGCCCTATGGTGTTTCTTCAATACCAGTCATATTTCAAAGGTCCATGGAAAATGTGTCATGATAAAGAGATTCCAGCACTCATAGCTTCTTTGGCAATGTGGGAGGGCTGGTGTCCTTCCCATTGCTTGCAGAAGCAATGCTCCTCATCTTGCTGCTAATGAAGTTTCTTTGAGCACACAGAAGATGGGGACATGCTTCTTCAGGTAGCAACATGCCCAGGATCAGCCCTGGCTGTGTATGTGTCTGAATGAGACAGTGAATTAAGACATTCATTCTGACTTCCAGGACAATCACAAGGTGTTTTTCTTGGCTAGTCCCTACTAGCGCAGCTTATACTTGAACTTGGAAGTTTTTGCCCTGTGTGGAAATCGCTTTGCTTGCACTGCACTGCATCTGCCATTTTGATGCCCATTCTCCAAGTTTGAAGAGATCATTTTATAGCCATTTGCAGTCCTTTTTTAACCACTCTAATTTGGTGTCATCAGCAAACCTGACCACTTCACTGCTCAGGATAGTTCAGGAACATTTATGAACAAGTAGAAAAGCTGTGGTCCCATGACACTTCTCTGTGGGAACCCCCCCCCCCAATTTACCCCATTTATCTCCCTCCATTGGGAGAATTTACCAGTTATTCCTACTCTCTTCATTTGTTAGTTGAACTAGTTACTGACCTAGTTCATAAGAGACTTCTCCCCTTGTTCCATGACTAAATGTAGTCAGAATTATTTGATAAAGGACCAAATAAAAAGCCTTTCAGAAGTCCAGGCAATCTCAATAGGATTACCCCATCTGCATGTTTATCGGCACCCTCAAAAAAAATTCTAAGCAGAGTTTCCCTTTGCCAAAGCCATGTTAATTCATTTTCAGCAGGGTATGTCCACCAGTTTTCTTCAAAGAGATGTTTTGCTGAGCAGGCTATGATGTCCCAAATCCCCCTAGATCCCTTTTTTATTATTATAATTTTAAGTCATTCTCCTGTCCAAAGGCTTATCTTAGAGCATATTACATATTTTTGCAAGCAAGTCAGCAATTCCACATTTTGAGTTCTCTTTTAAACCTTAGGGTAGATACAGTCTGAGCCAAATGAGTTATCACTTTTCAATTTGTCAGCAGGTTAAGAACTTAACCTTTTATCACTCCAGTTCATCTCAGCTATTTGTCTCAAATCTTCTGCAGTGAAGACAGATTCATAACAAGTCACTTTCTCTGCAATCTCATCCTTCTTTCGTACTCCTATAACTGTCTTATCAGTTCAACTGCCTTCCTAGCTGGTTTCCTATTTCTGATATACTTAAACAAATAGAAATTGTTGGACTTCTTGTTATTCATGATGAAGCATCCCAAGTGCCTTTTTGTATGACTTACCATCTGCTTGCATCTCCTTTGTATTGCTTTTTGTTGTCACCTGGGCAAGACTTCCATTTACTGGTGGAAGCCTCAAGGCATAGCTTCCTGGCTATTTCGCACCCCACCCTACAGTCTCTACCCAGCTGAGTCACTAGTCTGTGCTGGGCAGCAGGGAGAGAATTACTTACACCAGTCAGAACAATCCCTGTATTCTATATGGGTCCACCAGTCTGTTCTGAGTGTTCAAACAGCTCAACACAGAGCAGAGTGGGTCAGTGATTGAGAAAAAGGGGCAGAAAGTGAAACATCTATTTGGGGGTGGAAACCTGATGGATTTTTCTGGTTAGTCCTTCTGGATTTCATCCCATTTCTATACCACTAGCCTTACCTCAATTTGTATTCAGTCAAGCCAGTACATGGACTTTGATGTTTGTTTTTTAATGGCGCTGGCAGGCACAGGCGCACTCTCGCTCTCTCTCGCTCTTGGGGGAAGAGCTATATAGGAGCAAGCTGTTCCCTCCAGAACTGGCTTTAACAACCCAGGTTTGTTTGTTTGCTGCTTGCCCCTTACCTGGCCATTCTTGCTCCTGGGTTCTGTCCAGTCCTAGTTTTCTTTTTGGACTCCCATAAGTACACAGACAAACACATACTTATGAAAGATCTGAATAATACAATATGTGCAGATTACTGTTGACGCAAATTACACTTAGCACAAATGATGGAACCCAGGGGAAAATGAGCAAAATTTTCCCAGATTTTTTTTTAAAATCCACTGCAATTCACTCCTAGCTTGCCAGAACGGAAAGGCTGTGGAATTCCACTGGGCTTAAACAAAATAGAATTCTCAGAATTGCACATTCCTAATAAGACTGCTTTCAACTGCAAAGATCTCTGGTCTATCTTTAGCCATTTGTTTACCAGCTATTAATTAGAAAAGAAAAAGCAGACAGAACTATATTGGGAAATGCAGAGAGGAAGGGGAAGAAATACTTTAGTATGAATCACTTGGAGAAAGTGTGGAAACTGTTGCAAAAGTAGCCAGTATCTTTTATTGATGTTTATCTCTCTGGGGTAGCCCTTATAAAGTAAGATTACAATGACAGCTTACTGTCTGGTGACTCATAAAGTATATATAACACAAATAAAAAGGCCTGTTTCTTGGTCATATAGACAAGGGATTGCATCTTCGTGGGCTGGAAAAAATATCTGCTACAAAAACTATCTGCTGTTTGTAGTAGATATTTGTTCCAGTCCACGTGGAAGGGAGGCAATATTATTCTTCGCTGAGTTGCTGAGCGATATGGTCTCCTGAACCAGTGGTTGATGGCTCGTGTGGGCCAGAGCAGGAGCGCTGCAACCAGTCTCCAATGCTTCCAGCGACAGAGTGCCCTGTTAGACACCCACCTTATAGCATAACAGATTATTTCTCCATCTAAGCCAGTACTGTGGGCACCAAGTTGACTGTGGCTTTGCAGAATCTCAAGCAGGGTTTCCTATCTTCCTTCCCTGGTGTATATAAGGCACCTTCATCATCTTCAGGGCATCCAGAGCCACAGCCCAAATAGCTGCATCAGGTGACATAAAAAGGAATGCAGCTCACACAACACATGGGGCTTCTTCCTGGTGAGCACCCCACAATCCCTGGGTGCATCCCCCAGGAATTCAGCCCCAGGACTGCTATAACGCAGACTGGAGTCCAGGATTCCTACTCCCAAGCTGATTCCTCACACATCCCAACCCTGACCAGAAAAGTCCCAAAGGCTAAAAACATGAAAATGCACATTTTTCAGGGATGTGCATATTTTAGAGGAGATTTGCTCATTACTAGGAAAGTGAATTTATGCAAAGGTGAATTTTCACAAATGTGTATGAATGTATTTGTACAAAGTCTAATTCTGCCAGTAAGCAGTTAATGGAATGAAGGATACTTGAGAGACCACAAAATGTAGACTGAATGGACTTTACAACATACATACATACATCCATACCCAAGTCAAACTTCTAGACAACCTAACCAATCAACTGACACCATACAATGTATCGCTCCAGTTAGAAAAAGGTCTTTGACTTCTAGCTTTCGGTAAAAAACTGGTAATAGAATCTTCAAGCCTCATAGACCATCTTCTCTCATGCAAGTTTTCCCTAATATTCCATTTGTCAGAGATCAGACTGGGTGGCTACCTGCTCATTGGACTAAGAAACTTAGTCACTTTCTTCAATGTCATCTTTGAGGACAAAGCTGAAGGAGTAATACATTCTTCGGACCTTTCCTTTGTAGTCATCCTGTGGTGTACATGCTTGTTAGCTTTGACATGTTCCATTTCTTACCAACATCTGCTATGACTCAGCACTCCAGTGACTACTGGTTCCAAACATCCTTTTCTAACATTGTAGGATAGCTGCACGCAAATGAAGTCTTCTGTTTGAAATGTATGTGGTTTGGTCTCCTTTCTTATAATCTAAATATTGGCCCAGTTTGCATTAAATGGCAACCTGGGTTATTTTTTAAAATCCAAATTGTCATGAATGCTACAGCATGCTGGTATACAATGGCAACTGTTTCTGTAAACAGCCATGGCTAAACCAGGAATTTCAGTCTAGATCCCAGCTCTGGCTTGTCTCTTTGCCTTTGTCCCTGCCCAAGAAGCCAGAGTCCCTTGCATGAAACAACTCTGGGATATAACATCCCTTGATCATTTAGTCATTCCCACTGCAGACTGACAAATTCACAATAAATGAAGCTTTTTTTAAATCTGATTGTGCCAATATGCTTATATTTCTGTTTCTCTTTGTCCTTATAACAAAACTATGCATCCTTAAGGTAAAGGCCCTGAATAGTCCTATGAATTGTTGCTAGATAAGTCTGGGTGATGGGATTAGCTTTGTGTTCTTGCATCAATTCAAAAAGTGATTTCCCTGTAATAGGATGGAAAGAAATATAGTAACCAAATAGTTTTTCAGATTTCCTCTTTTCAAAGTTCATGTTTAAAATAGCTAGGTGCAACCTCTTATTAATCTGTTAACCCTTTCCACTAAGTTATTCCTCTTTAGATGGTATGAGGAAATAATCTCTATCCTTTATTCCACTGTTGCAGATTTATTTCAGATTGGATGACCCTTGACCCTTTCATCAGGCACTAATTACAAGACTGAACATCGACATCTTAGGAATCAGTGAACTAAAATGGACAGCAATGGGTGAATTTGATTCAGATGACCATCAGGTCTACTACTGTGGGCAAGAATCCCTCAGAAGAAATGAAGTAGCCTTCATAGTCAATAAAAGAGTAGGAAAAGCGGTACTGGGATACAACCTCCAAAATGACAGAATGATCTCAGTTTGAATCCAAGGCAAACCATTCAACATCACAGTAATCCAAGTCTATGCCCTGATGCAGAAGAGGCTGAAGTTGACTGGTTCTATGAAGGCCTACAACACCTTCTAGAATTAACACCAAAAAATAATATCCTTATCATCATGGGGGATTGAAATGCTAAAGTAGGAAGCCAAAAGATAACTGGAATAACAGGCAAGTTTGGCCTTGGAGTACAAAATGAAGCAGGGCACAGGCTGGTAGAATTTTGTCAAGAGAATACGATGGTCATAGCAAACACTCTTTTCCAACAACCCAAGAGATGACTCCACACATGATCATCACCAGACGGTCAGCACAAAAATCTGCAGCCAAAGATGGAGAAGCTCTATACAGTCAGTAAAAACTAGACCAGGAGTTGACTGTGGCTCAGATCATGAGCTTCTTGTTGCAAAATTTAGGCTTAAATTGAAAAAAGTAGGGAAAAGCACTAGACCACTCAGGCATGACCTAAATCATATCCCTGATGAATATACAGTGGAGGTTACAAATAGATTTAAGGAATTAGATCTGATAGACAGAGTGCCTGAAGAACTATGGACGGAGGTTCGCAACATTGTACAAGAGGTAGCAATTAAAGCCATCCCAAAGAAAAAGAAATGCAAGAAAGCAAAATGGCTGTCTGAGGAAGCTTTACAAATAGCTGAGGAAAGAATGGAAGTGAAAGGCAAGGAAGAAAGAGAAAGATACACCCAACTGAATGCAGAATTCCAGAGAATAGCTAGAAGAGATAAGAATGCCTTCTTAAATGAACAGTCCAAAGAAATAGAAGAAAACAATAGAATAGGGAGGACCAGAGATCTCTTCAAGAAAATTGGAGATATGAAGGGAACGTTTCATGCAAAGATGGGCATGATAAAGGACCAAAATGGCAGGGACCTAACAGAGGCAGAAGAGATTAAGAAGAGGTGGCAAGATTACACAGAGGATCTATACAAGAAAGAGCTGATAACCACAATGGGGTGCTCACTGACCTCGAGCCTGACATCCTGGAATGTGAAGTCAAATGGGTCTTAGGAAGTCTGAGCAACAACAAAGCTAGTGGAGGTGACAGTATTCCAGCTGAGCTGTTCAAAATCCTAAAAGACGATGCAGTAAAAGTGCTACACTCAATATGCCAGCAAATTTGGAAAACTCAGCAGTGGCCACAGGATTGGAAAAGGTCAGTTTACACTCCAATTCCAAACAAGGGAAATGCTAAAAAATGTTCAAACATTGCACTCATTTCACATGCTAGCAAAGTGATGCTCAAAATCCTACAAGCTAGGCTCCAGCAGTATGTGGACCGAGAACTACCAGATGTACAGGCAAGGTTTTGAAGAGGCAGAGGAACTAGAGATCAAATTGTCAACATACACTGGATCATGGAGAAAGCTAGGTCGTTCCAGAAAAACATCTACTTCTGCTTCATTGACTATACTAAAGCCTTTGATTGTGTGGATCACAACCAAATGTGGCAAGTTCTAAAAGAGATGGGAGTACCAGATCATCTTATTTGTCTCTTGAGAAACCTGCATGCAGGTCAAGAAGCAACACTGAGAACTGGACATGGAACCACTGATTGGTTCAAAATTGAGAAAGAGTTTGGCAAGGCAGTATACTGTCGCCCTGCCTACTTAACTTATATGCAGAACACATCATGAGAAAGGCGGGGCTAGATGAATCACAAGTTAAAATTAAGATCACTGGGAGAAATATCAACAGCCTCAGATATGCAGATGATACCACTCTAATGGCAGAAACTGAAGAGGATCTAAAGTCGGCCTGAACTTAAGTGGACTCTGGGGGATGGTGGAGGACAGGAAGGCCTGGAGGAATGTTGTCCATGGGGTTGCATTGGGTCAGACACGACTTTGTGACTAACAATAACATTTTTTTTTCCCACGGACCAGCTGAATATTCTACTGTGGTTAATGTGATAGTGAAGTATTCTCAAATGTCTCACACAGGGTACAAATCAAACAGTTACTCATTACTTCCTCTGTTAGTCAATTCCTGGCTACCAAAAACTTCATCTGATTCATCTTTTCATTAAACCCATGTCTGCCTGAACTTCATGGACTAATTAACCTCACTGGCAGAGATGTTGGATAACTGATTCTCAAAAGTCAGTAACTGAGAAACAACTGGGATATTTTTTTGCTAATTCTCTCATGGGCTTCCTTAGGTTATATAAGTTACAAGACAAGTAAGCACTGAAGGGCTCATTTCTCTTCTAAAGCTGTTATCATTCCTTGGGCAAAAGAGGCAATTTATGCAGTTTACTAACCATTCATCCTTATCTGCTTTGATTTTCCCTCTGTTCAAAACTGGAGGAGGAGATAAGGGATCTGGAGAAATATTCTTAATGTAGTGACTCACTTAGCTAGTCTCAGAGTTGCTTGATTTGAACGCTATGAGCTAAAGTAAACAGGAGTTTCTGGTCAGCTTATAATGTGCTCCTTCTGCTCTACATCTTATGTATTTTGATGATGATGATGATGATGATGATACTTTGCACTGACCAGCAACATGATGGAGCCCTTCTTTAACATGGTACTTCCGTATGCAGTAAGTACTCCAGAGGCAAATGCAACTTTAACCTTCCTGCCCTCTTTTATGTAGGCTAAGGCAGCACCAAACCATATTCTGAAACATCTGTCATTACAATTGTTTGCCTGCTGATATCAAAACAAGTGAGAGCAAGGTTTTCTGTGATTATCTTTTGCAAACCATCACTGTATGATTCTTGCCTTTAAACACTTTCCTTCTTGAGGGAGGGACAGTAACTGAGCTACTTTTATGACAAATTATTTGATAAGAATGATAATTATTTGATAATTCTCACAAAATCCTAAAACTGACTGAAGTATATCTTTACAAATTGTCCATCGGGTGTGGGTTGAGCCATAGGGGTTTGTGAAAAAACATAACTGCCATGGGGCAGAGAAATACCAAACACTACTTTCTAGAAGTAACCATCCAAGTAGAAATGAACCACTGTAGAACAGAGTTGTGTCTTTTCAGTTCCCAGACAGACAGGGAGTTCCACTGATTTCAGTGTTCCAGGTATCAGTCTGAAACCAATTCAGTCTTTAGATAATCCAATTCAGTGGTACTCAAGTTAGTGTCAAACTTATCAAGTGTCACTTTCTCCTGCTCTGCCCCACATCTGGATCCAACCCATATACTTTCGTTTCACTGTGACTGCAGTATTTATTTAACAAACCTGATTACATCAACAATGGAACTAATTACTATAGGTATGAAAGGGCTTTCCCTCACTGAACAACAGACTTCAGCTGAGGGTGAACTCAACTTTCTATTGAGGGTGTTCTAAGCGATGGGTTTTCTGCACTGAGCAGGAACTGGATTTGATGACCTACAAAGCCACCTCCAACTCTATGATTCTATTGTATCCATAGAATTTCAACCAAAATCAATATAGCAACAATTTAACTCCATAACATGATGTTGCACTGTTTTGTGTAACTCAGTGCGGCGCAACTCTCCTGACACAATGACTGCAAAAGTCAAAACATAGACGAATTCTCCATATCTAGTGATTTATTCTTGAAAATCTCATTTATTTGCTCAGGATTTGACTGTAGGAAGTGAGGAAATGTTAAAAGTGGTAGTAGAGCCACAAAATAGGCTCACAATGTTCTGGTGCCTATATTTGTATGTTTCATGGTTACACATAATTATTAATTCAATTATTTAAATTGCCAAAAGACAAAACACATGGTTACTCCAGTCTGGTCCTAAGAGGACATTGGTCACACCCTCAACAACTTGCTGCGATAAATGTGTGTGACACTTTGAAGATAAAATCACTCATGTTTTAAATCACTGGACCTGGACTCTGATTACTGTGGTTCTATTATCAAACATATTCAGAGATGAAATGTAGACACTTTAAGAGCTTCCGTATTTTTGAAAGTCAGATCTGTGCATGTGTCACATTGGAATGCATGTGTGTGCCTGCAACTTGCTCCTTTAAAACAATGCAAAGATTGACGATACTTTTGCACCATCATTTGCTTATAGTGCAGAGTAAGCAAGGCAACCTCTATATCTAGGGCCATATATGGGACTCAAACTAATTTTATGTGGTTGTCAATCTAGTTGCAAAAGTCTCCCACAAACATCAGTTCTGATAGTTAATAAGGACAATCTATCTCTTTTAAAGGAGTGGGTAGAGAGAAAGCAGGGGAGAGAGAAATGCATGCCAAAAAGAGAGAGGAGGAGGGGGGATGATCTTATCAACTTTTACCTATGGCTCAGGCTGTGACAAAGCTAGGCCCTGCCAACCTCCAACACACACACACCTACAGATTACCATGGCAAGAACTGAGTCCTCAACAGAAGTCAGAATCAGCAGTCCACTTCTGATCAGTTGTGATTTTTAGCATTCTTCCTAGACTGTGAGCAGCAAGCATTGCTCATGGAACAGAGAAGCAAGGCACAAAATGTGCTTCATTAAGACAGTACTACCTGTCCTTACATAAAGGCAGGTAAAACGCTGGAATAAAGGAAAAGCAGGTGTTAGGCAAAGTAAGGCAGCTGCCTACTCATGTTTTAGATATTCAGAAAGAACAACAACATTCATTATTTCAATTTAATATTATTTTTCCTCTCAGGAAGACGAATTGCCCAGCATTGGATATTGTTTACTATGACTTAGAGGGGAAGCACCATTTGATATTCTGCCTTCAGCATCAAAACACATCGGGTGAACTCTCATTGCCAATTCATTGCCACACAGACATAAAAGTCTTGCTTTCCAAATCAGAAATAAATTTCCTGGAATGCTGCCAGAAACATCTCATCTGGTTGGTAATTGCAAGCAATCCTCTCATATAATTCTCTCCTGCCCCCTACATCCCCCTCTGGATAAAGACCAATGGAAAAGTTTATGCTCAAAAGACACTGTTTGATCAGTGTCTTTTGTTTGATCAAAGACACTGCTGAATTGACATCACCAGAAATTGCAAACTGGATCTTGTTTGAATTTGAACTCTGTATGAGTTCTTGCACTATACTATAAGAGCAAAACTGTGATTTCATAATTAGAAAACACTCTGTTTTCAACTTACATGTGCTGACACTCAGTATTTCAAAAGGTTATTTATCTGAGGTCAAATGGATAGCTGGGGAATTCTAAAAGATGCCGGGGGGAGGGGGTGCGGTTCTGTCTACACAGGAATAGGATGATGCCCTGAAGCTATCAACCTGTCAGAATGTCTTCTGCTTAGCAAATATACACAGAGGGCTCTGACTTCATCAACATTTAGCAAAGCGATAATAGTGAAAGAACAGGATGTTCATACTAGAACATCTCGATTCAATAATCAGAACCTCTACGTTCCAACAGTATCTTGTTCCTGTCATTTACCATAAAACTCAGAAAACAGAAGCAAGATAATACTTTTCAGGAATTCCCATTTGTCTTCAGCAAAGACTAACCTGCTAAAGAAGCAACACATGGCTAGCTCTGTCAACGGGGTGCCATCCTGCTCTGCCAGTATTAATAACATTATCTTACCCATCTCAAGCAAGGTAGCAAGACAACTATCCCAGCCAGGTATTTCCAGCATGCATGGAAAAAAGTGTCTTCCTTTGTACTGGAACAATTCTGATCTAACCAATAAGCTGTGGACAGCACACACTGCAGTTAGGGAAAGAAGACAAGTAGCCAAGGATTGGTACTACTTCCATACAGTCTTTCCACCACAGTGAATTAATGCCAAAACAGAGGAGCAGAACTCCCTCCGATATGATCCTCTTCCCTGGTACTATCCCCATGCCCAGTTGCAGCAAGAAAAATCCAGATGAATCTCATCCACTGCTGGCTAAGAAGGAAACCTGAAAGCCCAATGATCCCCAGACATCAAAAAGCAACATGCAGCTGCAGGGGTTATCCCCAGGCAGCACATCTGTCGTGCACCATTGCTGAGATACATTTCAGGACATTTAGCCAGTGCTGTTTCCTTCTGTGGAAGGTGCCTGTGATCAGCTACTTGGCAAACACAGTGATTCTGAATTTAGCCAGCCAAAAGATGGGAGGCTGAAACTCAAAAGTAACCATGTCTTAGCAAATGTGCTAAGAGTGCTGGGGAAGAGCAGAGTACAAGTAGTGCCAGAAAGAATGAAGTGACTGGGTCAAAGCTGAAAGGACATTCAGTTGCAGATGTATCTGGTGGTGAAAGGAAAGTCTGATGCTCTAAAGAACAATACTGCATAGGAACCTGGAATGTAAGATAAGTATCAAGGTAAGCTAGACGTGGTCAAACATGAGATGAATCTTAAAGAAAGTCAACCCTGACTGCTCTTTAGAAGGCCAGATAATGAAGATGAAACTCAAATACTTTGGTCACCTAATGAGAAGGAAGGACTCCCTGGAGAAGAGCCTAATGCTGGGGACAATAGATGGCAAAAGAAGAAGGGGACGGCAGAGAATGAGGTGGCTAGATGAAGACACTTAGGCAGTTGGTGTGAGCTTAAGTGGACTCTGGGGGATGGTGGAGGACAGGAAGGCCTGGAGGAATGTTGTCCATGGGGTTGCGATGGGTCGGGCACGACTTTGCAACTAAACAAGTAAAAAAGGTACAATCTAGATCAGAAGACCTTGTGCCAAGCACCTATCCAGAGATTGCTAGTGCCAGCTATCATTTTGCCTGGCTGTCAAAGACTCTGCCTAAAGCAGGAGCAAAAGATCAGCTGGACAGCACCACTCAGCTGATTCCCCCACTGCTCCGCCATGCATGACTGAGGAGAGCCTGGATCAGCTGGACACCGTGCCCCCTTGGGAGCTGTGCTGCTCAGCTGATGGTCCTGCCACTCTCCTGCACATGCCTCCCAGGCAGCCTTTCATGTATGTGCATGGCAAGGCTGAGCATCAGCTGAGTGGCACTGCCTGGTTGGGGACTGCCTGTCTGCTCATTTCCCCATTGCCTTCCATTCGCACTCCTGCTTGCCAGAGAGGTGTCCCCAAGCATGGATCTGCTTCAGTAGGATGCCTCTCTGGTGAGAGGGAGCAAGAAAGAGAACGAGCACCACATTCCCCTCATTGCTACATTCAAGAAAGCCACCAGGTGGTGCACCTGTGGAGAGCAGCAGGGGAATCACCTGAGTGGTCCTACCTCTTTCCACAATGCTGCCCAGCTGAGCCTCCTTCTTTTGCTGGAGGGTGAATCAGGCATTGTCCTCCATTCCTGCAGTCCCCTCTGCAGTAGGACGCCAGGGTACCTGATCAGCTCCATCATCCTCTCAGCTGTGCCTCACGAGCCCTGTTTTCCCCCGTGGAGACTACTTGACAGTTGTGGTGAGCTAAATCTGGTTTGCAATCACAGCTGTTAAAGGAAAAAGCCTCATCCCTCCCAATAGCATCTCCTGAGAGGAAGTATGAGAAGGAAGGAGATGGTGGGATGGTGGGAGGGGGGAAGTTACCACTATGAGCCTGATAATCCATCAGACGCATTGAGGTAACCATGTGAAGCATAATAACCATGCAGCATTGCTTGTTGTAACTAAGGATGTGTCAAATCTGCATGGAATCCTTTGCTTTAGCATTCATAGACTTCCTCTCATGCTCAGCTCTGTCTTAGGAAGTGAGCTGAGCGTAGAACTCCAGAATGCTTGCAGAACAAAGGCTATGCAACTGGCAGCTTTCTCCCACATCATGTGCAGCAGCACAAGCTGTGGAACTGGATGCAGACAGGAGCACTGCTTGCCCAGTGCACAGGGCTTGATCCCTGGCAAGCACCACATGAACACTGGATGCATTTGCCAGGAGCTCAGACTCACAGCCCCACCATAGTGGACTATACTCCAGGGAGCCAAGCCCCGGAAATCCAACAGAAACAGATTCCTCACACAGCCCTAATTGTGGCCTGTGAGCCCAGCCACTGTAAAAACACTTTGCACACTGTTTTCCAGAGAAACAAATCCTTTGTTTTTAACTGGTCTAGAAGCTACACCAAATACAGTAGAAGAAGGGCAGTTTAATATTGCAGCTGAAGCTAGCTGGCATAGAAATGAATGACTACTTCTCATACACACTGCCATCACAAAGCTGCTAACACAGTGCATGACAGGGCATGCTAAATTACTGCTATCTCTCTGCCACGCATGGGCTGACAGTGGAAAATGGACCAGACCAGGGTAAAGAGAAGCTTCTTTTGAAATGGAGCACAACAACATTGCTGCAAAGGCAGAAAAATGGGGAGCTTTTCTACACAGGGCTGTTATTATGCACTCAGACATGCACACCTGCTCTTTGGAAAACAGTGTGATCCTCCATTTTTCTGTTTTTTCAGAGTACTTTCCTGGGTTTGTTTGTTTGTTTGTTTTTAGAATGGGAGAATGGGGTATTATTTCTGAAAGTGCGGTTTCTTTTTGCATAGTTAAACCATTCCATTACAACACAGCCCAAATTAGAGCTTATGTAGTAGAAAAGTATGAAAAGTAGAAAAGGGAACAATCTTTGTGTAGAGTTTGGATCTTAGTTCTGCAACAGAAGAGAAAATAGATACTGCAGTTAATAGCCTCATGTTATTATTATTTTTTCACTCATGTAAAAAAAAGAAAAGCTCTTAATGTCAAGAAGGGGCAGCTGGAAAAGTTAGGCATTTCCATTTTAGATTCTACATCCCCACATTTGCAATTGTTTCACGAAGAAATAATAATGAGGATTTCCTTAATATTTTCCACTCAAACCCTTTTTGGAGTGTCAATTTGGAATAGAATTCCACATTGAATAGACATATCTCCTATCACCATAGTAGGAGATATGTCTATTTTTGGTCCTATTGTAGTTTTTATTTTGTTAGTTCATGGATAAATGAAAAAATTGCCATTTTTAGAAATCATTGTCACTATAATTTGTTGTTTTTTCCCTGAGGATAAAAGCAATAGCAAGTAATCTATACATTATTTCATACATAAGTAAAATAGCCTGCTTCTAGAGTTTCCGAATTTGTGGGCTGGGACAATAGCTCCTACTCATCAAAACCATGAATACATGAAGGCCACTGTCAGGATGTGTTCCAGGGAACCGTGGAGTTCCTCAGAGTTATCAGAGGCTATGAGAAGAGTTTGCTTGAAGGGCTACTTGTCCTTTACTACTGAGATTCCATATGTAAAGTGCAGCTGTGAGAGAGTTTATGATGCATTCTTGGATCCTATGGAGTAACAGAGAGGTCCAGCAGTCTTGTCTGGATGAACTGATGTTGCAGCCAAGAACAGAGACAAGAATCTTTTGTTAGAACCAGTGGTACCTGCAGCAGGTTCACACGGTCTCTTCAGCAGACAAGATGGAGTAGAAATGGTTGTTGTAACTCTACAGAGTTAATGCTTTTTCTTAGGAATGTGAAAGTGAAAGTCATGAAATAGATTTTGTGGTTAGGTCTTCTCTCAAGGCAGTTGTTCTGCAGGATCTGGTTTACATCTCTGGAAGAGGACATTTGAAACCGCTGGCAGAAAATGTTCATATGGCCATCAGAAGCTGCCTTATAGCAGATTTAATTGTGTTACCACCTAAGCCCAGTAATGACTCTGCTTGGTTGTGGCTGCCCAAGCAGAGAAGAGGTTGTGATTTCCATCACTGCATTGCTGACCCTTTTAACTGGAAATCTGAGCACTGGGTCTGGGATCTTCTGTGTGCCAAGTACATGCTCTGCCCCTGAGCTATGGACCCTCCTAGCCTGGGCCAAGCCTTCATTTGGAGGCTAACTGGGAACTTGATCTTCCCTCTGTTTTCAGTGCAGCAATGGATGACATCAAGCAGGCTCAACAACCCTTTTTCAACCCAAGGACCAAATTCAGTTCTGGAGAAGCTCCTGGCAGGCACATTCAAACTTGAATGAAAAAAAAAAGCTAAGCAAAAGTGGAGTGCATTGATTTGTTCAAAATGAAGGGTAAATTGAAGCCGTGCCCCTTCACCACAAATATATAAACTAGTACTAAAGGGATCACATTTGGCCCTGCACGGGGTTCCTTCCTCTTCTTTTTGAGCAGTTACAGCAGGAGTGGGCGACTGCTGAAAATCCAGGTGCTATTTTTGCCCTGAAAGCTGAGTTAGGATCAGAGGAAGCAGAAAAAATTGGTGGAAGATACATTAAGGTATGAAGGTGATGCCTTATCACTGTTAGAAACCAGCAATATGTTGAAATGACTCCTGGTGAAAGTGAAAGATGCAGAAGCAGGACCACAGCTGAATATTAAGAAAACAAAAATCATGACTGCAGAAGAATTACAGAACTTTACTGCTAGCTATCAAGAAGTTTAAATTGTGAAAGATTTTGCATACCTTGACTCAATATTCAATTCAAATGGAGACTGCAGCCAAAAAAATTAGAAGACTGAGACACAGAAGGGCAGCAATAAAGGAACTATAAAATTTCAAGTGTAAGGATGTTTTGCTGGAGACTTAAGGACAAGATCATTCACATTATTGTATTCCCAATTTCTGTGTATGGTTGTGAAAGCTGGACATGGTGCTGGAGGAGAGCTTCAAAACATGGTGCTGGAGGAGAGCTTTGCTGATACCTGTACCAAAAAAAAGATGAACAAGTGGGTCCTGAATCAAATCAAGTCAGAACCTGCCCTGGAAGCAAAAATGCTGAGACTGCCATACTTTGGGCCCACCATAAGCCAGCAAGACTCACTGGGGAAGACAATAATGTAGGGAATGATGAAGGTAGATCAAAAAGAGGGAGACCAAAGGCCTTGGATTTATACAAGCTGAGCAGGGCTATGCAGGACAGGGCACCTTGGAGGATATTTATGCAAAGGGTTATGCATAAATCAGAGACAACGTCATGGCATGTAACAAATTTTTACCCCAGACTCCCCATCTGCACTGCACAGGGTGTTTTGTGGGGGGGGGGGAGCAATAGCTCTACATTACTTTTATTTTCAGAAATTTGCCTTTTTCTTAGTCACCGAGATTTTTAAAATATCCAGTCCCAGAGGCTTTCCTCTCTAAGATGGCATTAGAGCATATAATGAGCTCTCTTGCAGAAAAGGAGTAATGCTTAGGCATACGTATATGCACACACAAATCAACATCCCCCCTCCCCTTTAAGGCCAAGGATCATTTCCCCTGATAAATGCTTGCTGGCAACTTTCTGTGAAAGTCATTGTACTCCATATTTCTAATGTATGTTTCCACTTTGCTTTGATAAATTTGTGCAGTCTCAGAAGACCAATAAAGAGCCCGAAGGCAACATTTTACAGTATGTAATGAAGACATAGTCTTGGTAGAATAAACCTGGGTAGGATAAGGAAATTAGGTTTTATGTGTATCTGAGAATCATTATTTACCGGGCTGCCTGGATAGAAAACAATTCTCATCACATGCCCATATTGCAGCTATCAATATATTTATGGGATACAGTATGTACTCAGGGTTTTTCTTTAAACATTACACTCACACACTAATAAAGGGAAATACTATGCAAATGTCCATAAACCAAGTTAAAACTTCTGTTTTATGTTCTAAGAAAAAAAAATGTGAAAATTCACTTGAACACAAAAAGTAATGGGATGAGGACGGACACACACCAGCACTGTTTTCTTAGAAAATTTGAGTATTTTTAGAAAGCTTTTTTTCTTTTTAGCATGATAGAGTTTTTAATATTTTAAGTTTTACAAATCAGATTTAAAGTAATACATTTTATGGTAAAAGTACTGTAACCACTCTGTTATCCTTGCATATGATGGTGGTGTCTCCACTGATAATGAATTGGTGGGGGTGCAATGTAAGTCATTTTGTAAATTCAAAATAATACTTAATTATTAACATGTCAGTATTTTTAGCTAAGACTGCATCAAATGTTCTCAGTATTATTTTCATGCAAACTTTAGGTCAAAAATAGTGATTTTGCTGAAATAGAAATAAATACATTTTTGTAATACTTTGTCCAAATATTCAGGTTTTCCCTGATATATTTCCCTTAAAACACAGGCAGAGTCCTCACAGTAAATATGATGTTAGTATCAATGGTCAGTGATGTTTTCATGTCCCCCTGATAACCTTCAGTGGCTCAAACCAATTAGAAAAGGTGCAGTATTTTCTGCAGCATAAGCAACCTTAGCCAGTCAGGAATCATATAGTTAATAGGATAGCACAGTATGCTAGGCATGCCTAGAAGCTATAGTGAAGTTAATTACCATTAGAGCAGCAGCTGAGGCTTGCTGATAAAACATTGAAAATACTGGACACCTTTTCTTGGGGTGTTAGCTGATATTTTTGGGGGGGGTCTTTTTTTCTGAAAATGACATATAGAAAAGCACTATTATATACTTTTAGCATTCTTGATCATAGTATTCTGCAAAAAGAAATATGCACACTCCTAAAGGCAATGTAAGTCCTACTTTCATAGGAATTTACCCATAGTATTTAGTACAAAAGCAAAGCATTACTTTTTGGTGTTTTATAAGAGTAATCAACTAATGACCCATTATATGGTGATTGACTGGTTCATGTCATTTCTTACAAAACTGAGAACAATATTACATAGTCTTCATTTCAGAATGACATCAGGAATTTAATCCCAGTTCAATTTTTTTAATCAACAATTTAAAGTAGGCTCCCTGTGTTGGCTTGGTTCTTCTCATATGAATTATAGCTCATGAAAAGCCACATTTTGACATAGTGTGTTGGATTAAATTTCATCAGAAAGCACAGTGGTTTCTGATGAAGCTTTTATTATGTTATCACGCGGATGCATCCATGAAGATTTGCAAGTGGTCTCAGCAAAATCAGCCTCAGTTCAACCCATCTGCCTGCCTGCTTCCATTGCCACATCCCGCTTGCTGCAGACTAGCGCAGGGGCTAGTTGCACTTTCCCCGCATGTTCACCACCTCTGCTTCGGCTGGCATCGCATTCATGGGAGGTGCGCCAGTGCTGCTGAGGAGGCCAGGAAGGGCACAGACAGCTCAATGGGGGCAAGCCGTTCTCTGCCAGGTCCACCCCTGGGTGGGGCCCTAAAGACCAGGCCTTTTTCTGCTGTGTTGTGGTGTAGGGGAAATGTTGAGGAGGGGTTATGTCAACTGTGTTTTCTTCTCCAATCTGTGCTATGTGTATGGGGTTTGAATGGGGAGGGTTAGTTTTATTTCATTATTTAATATTATGAATATTACTGTATTAAGAAACCTTGATTTTGTATTTGTTCTGCTGTAGATACTGTATTTGACTTAGTATTTGCTATAAGTATAGCATTGCATTTATATTGATTTGTATTCTTTGCTATTGTAAATTTTGATTATATTATTGTACTTTGTACCTTCTCTTCCTGTAAGCCACCCAGAGGGCCTTATGAGCTATGGGGCAGCATACAAGTGTATTCAATCAATCATTCTGCAGGTTCCCTGTGTCAGGGCTGACCCTACCATCAACCAAAGTGGTCACCATAGGAAACAAATGTGAAGAGTTTGCAGAAAGCTAATGGAAGAAAGAGTTGTGGGTAATTTACCCTATATCCCCTCTGCTGTCTGTTCCTTCAGGTGTGGTGAAGGATGCTATTAGGTAGGAAGCATGGAAGCAGGAATCAGCAGCTCTCCAGCCATCTTTTCCATATGGAATGGGAGTGGGCCCCATTTTGTCCTGTGCCTCAGACAGTGGGATGTCTTCAGCATGAGCCACTTCTAGCATTTTTTTTTCTTAAAGGAAGAGAAATCTGTTAAGGATAAAGAAAAAGGACCATACAACACCTTTTCACTATTAGTAATAGGAGTTTTCAGTGGGAAGCACCCTAACTCACATATCATAACAAATTATTTGAAAACTAAATTAAAATATGAGGATTTAGGATAATAAAGAAAATGGTTATCTTAAAATTACATATAGTCCTATATCCTGAAGTTCACAAGGAAATCACCAGAAGAGTATCCACACTGCATACCTCAATTCTTTTGCAATAGCATTACATTTAGATTCTAAAGTAAGAATAAGATTTTTTTTTAAGAATAAGTGTGCTGGGATCCATTTTCCAGCAATTTCCACATCCCAACTTGGAAAGGAAAATGGAAAGTCAACTTGTTAGAAAATCCATCCAAAGTCTAGATTTCATTAAACTGAGAATGGGGAGAAGAAGTCAGACACCTATGATGCCCATTTCAAGCCATACATATGATGTTGGTGTAATCATAATCAGTCACAATGGTCCCTTTCATATGCAATAGAAGCAAGTCATGGGTTAATTTACCCCAATTTGCTAAGTGATGCACTGCATATGTGCTGCTGGTGTTTTGAACATTCAGGTTGCAATTGACCTAATCAAAGCTTCTAAGGCATTCAGACCTGGACACTATAGATTATTGTGGGTTAAAAACCCTACAACCTAAATTTAGGTTAAATCTGAGCTGTTTAAGCCATGAATAACCCAGTGTCCAGATTAGCACATTATGTGGCAACCTATAATTGGGCCAATCAGAAGTTGCATATTCAGAACAGCAGCAGCAGCAGATACGTTGCAGGAAAGCCAGCAAATTGGGGGTGAATTAACTCATATTCTGCCACCATTGCCTGTAAGTCAGATCAATGACCATGAGAGCTGATTACATGTCTTCCAACTCATTCCTTGATAATGTCATTATGCCTGCAATACTTGACATTTAATGCAGTATCCTGAAGTACTGAAATAATCAAAGAGTGAAGCTGTATATACTTGGGTGTCTCATTATCTCCCCCCCCCTTTTTTGGTAATCATATATCTATAACATTTTTATGGTACTATGTAAAGGGCATATGCAATCATTACTGAGGTTTCTACCTATTTGTGAAGCTCTGGCTTTCTGCTAATGATGTGGCAGCCTTGAGAAGATGATAAAGTTACAAGATTTTCCATTACAAAAGAGCAACACATGAGCTGACATTTCATTAAACATTCATTGCAAACACAACTACCCATTTGTTCTTACATATTGTCTTTTCAGAATTATTATTGAAGCCATAACACACAATGTTACAAAACTTTACCATGTTTTCCATCATCTTTTCAGTTCAGATTATTGTTACTATTATCATCAGTTTGGAAGTGTCTATAACAATATACATATACTGAGTCCAACAGGATGATTAAGATCTTTGTTTTAAAGTCAAAATAAACCAGAAATGGGAGCAACTTTTTGAAGTAATCCTTCAATTCATATTGCAAAACAGTCCTAATTTGCATAGACAGGTTTACCTATTATAAACAGCTTCTATGCTTTGTCACCCTTAATGGATGGTGCTTCAGTATATTTCCATCATGAAGCCAGTTAAAATTTGGCTGCTGTCAAATTAATTACCTATTAATTCATAAAACACTTGAACCCAAAAAATCTAACAAATGAGTCAATTATTTCTAGGTCATTGTGTATCCTGAAAAGATCCTTATTAAGTATTGTATTATCTTTGGGCAAGAGCACCAAATATATAAATACATTTCTGTGTTGTCCAATTTCTTTCAATGTATATCTGTTGTTAATGCATTTCCACTGGATGATGATGATGAAACTATAAATATTAATGAAGTTGTACATGCCAACCACAACAATCTTCATAAAAACCAGCATGGCTGATTAGGAATGGTGGGGCAGAGGGCAATGCAGCAAACTGTAGGTGAAGCCATATGAGAAAGGGAAACTGAGGCACTGGACTGTCTCAAGGAAACAATGCACAAAAAATAGTCCTCATGGAATTATTGCCAAGAAACAGACCAGCATGTTCTGGAAATGGCCATCTGGAATCAGCAATGCAATACTTTGAATTACCAAACCAAACAACTTATCCAGAAGGATGTCATGATCAATGGCATTAAAAACCACTGAGGGGTCCAAGAGAATCAACAGGGTTAGATTCATCCTGACCATCTGTCAGCAGGGATCATCACACAGGACAACCAAGACAGTTTCTAATCCAATAGCAGACCTGAAATGAATCTAGATAATCCATTTCATTGAAGAGCAACCATCCACTCAAGTTCTTTGCCCAGAAAAGGGTTATTAGCCACTAACCTATTGTTCATCCTGTCCTGGATAGGCTTTTTCATGAATGGCCTAATAGCTGCCCCCTTTAAAGTGGGTGGCACCACTCACTCTCTCAAGGAAGAGTTGCTAACCCTGCTGGACATTCTCCCATTTGACCTAATTATCCATAAAAGGCAAGGGTCAAGGACATAGTTGGTTGATCAGACTTGGCCATGCAACCACTCCATATACTCGACAATTGAAATTAATCCAATAAAACAGAACAAAGCGATGTTCTGGATACCTCTACTGATGGAACTGCATTATTTGTGGCCATGATTAATGCAAGCAACCTTTTCTTCTAAGTGATACACAAAGTCATTATGACTTAGGTTTCCATTATCTCCCTCCCTGGCTGAGATTGCAGAAGTTTATTTATTTAAAGTTATTTCTCAAAAGAAGAGAACAAGATAAAACAGAGAGAACAACGAGCATAAGTATAAGTTCAATAAAAGGTCCATAAAAATACTGATTATCAAGCAACAACAATCAATGAAAATAGATGTTACCAATAAACAACATCAACACAAATCTCTGTGGGAGGTCAGTGTGAAACTTCCTGAGATTTCCTGAAGACCTGCAACAAAAGGGATCTAATCTGATTAACCTCCCATGGAAGCTGATTTCCAGGAATGCGGAACCAAAACTGAGAAGACCCCCTTCTTTTACCGACTTGCCTAACCAAACTTAGCAGTAGACAAGTGAGCTGATGACCTCAGAGTACAGGCAGGTTGAAAGTGATCCTCCAAGTAACTTGGCTCCAATCCATTTAAGGGTTAAAAACAGCACTATCATTAGCAGCAGCAGCATCAAAAACAGCCGGTGCAGCTGGCACACTTTCACCATATACTATAAGATGTTTCTGCAGAACATACTTGTAGTTCTTGCATCTGGCTTGCCTCACCTAGAGCACTTCCACCTGCAGCTAAGCCACATCTTTGTCTTTGGGGCACTGGTACCCACTGTCACCAGCTTGCCTCTGTATGGCCCCACTCAAAACCCAAGAACATTTTCATGACCCATCTGCACTGACAAATCCAGAAAGAACATATATGTTCAAAGTTTTACCAGGTAGACTCAGTTCATTCTGTAAACCTCAATACTAAATGGTGGTTAAGTGGTCTTTGCCCAGCCAAAGCAACAAGAGGGACTCAAGTTCCATCTTGTCTTCCACAGTAGCACAAAGTGCAGGTAGGAAGTGCTGGTTACAAGCTGTGGTTAAATATTCCTATTCAAGTAATTTAAGTTACAGCTCTGTAAAAAGCATTCTGGGTTTAAATTGCCTCCTCCTCTGCATGGATGCATAAATGGGAAGGACATTCTCATTGTAAATATAAATGCACATTTGGCCTTCCTCTGCGATGATTCTTGTGGAGAATGGTACAATCCCTGAAACGAGAAGTCTCATAAAACAATAAAAGACCCTTCAGATCAGTGAATTTCTTCAGTGGCCATGCTGGTTGAGAATTACCGGAGTTGTAGTCCAGCACATCTGGGTCACTCTTGGTTGGGAAGGGAGATATAGTGCCATGTCCTCATTACCACCTTATAATGCTTTGTCCACACAGCAAAGCCAAGAATGGATGGTTCATTATAAGAGCCAATGGAAGCCCTGCTTAGAGTAGTGCTAGTGAAATTAGACAAAACGTAGTCATTTCAATGAGTCTGCTGTAAGTAGGACTTAAATTTGGATTTTATCCTGGGACATTAAAGATTTCGTCAAGCTTTTTCCTTCTCCTCCAATTAAATCACTCGATTCCTTAATCCCAGTTTCCCTGATGTTGATTTTTAATAATTTGCCTCTTAATTAAATAAAGGGCCTTTATGTTTGCTTAATATGAGAGGAACTCCCTATGCAATCACAGAGTTGGTTCCCAATTGTGCAGAAAGTTCTGCTGATGTTCAAAACCAACCAAGTGAATTCCTGTTCAGACCTGCTAGTTCAACATGGCAAGGTCCGAAGAGCAGGACTAGGGCCAGCTCACCTGGAAACAAAGGGGCAGGGAATGGTGTGCATGGCCTTATCCTTTCAAGCCTTTATGCATTCCCTTGAACACCTGGATGTGGCTTTTGGAACTCCTACAGGTGAAACCTTTGCGGGTTTGCACATGGAGATTGCCCCAAACAGTAAGCACTTCTTCTGCGTGACTGCATATTCTGCCCCATGCACAGTGCATTGCTCCAGCATGTAACCACAAACAAACCGGAGAAGGTTTTCTGGTGTGTTGAAAATTGCTCAGGAGTTAGACTCCTTTTCTTTCCTTCAGTAAACATGAATGAAAAACTGTTTTCCTTAAGTTCAGCTGAAACTATAGTCAAGTGGTTATTGAGAAGCCCTGTAGTTTTCCCTGCATAATTGGAATAAGAAAGTTCCAACCTATCTTTGCTTTTATTCAATTATCTCCTTGTAGACTTGACATTTATCTTCCTGTTGTGTGCAGAACAAAAGTGACTGGAAGAATGAATTAGTCATTAACCGTGGCTTGCAGTGACACCAAAAAGAACTCTTTGCATAATGGCACTGGCAAACCTGGTTATGTGATGTTGTAAAATTCAACAATCTTTCCAGCCTTTCCTAACCTGTGGCTAATCAAAGACAGTATTGAATCCCCTAGGCACAACTTTCCTATTATTTCATGAAGTGGAGGATGTTTGTATGAAAAAGATGAAGTTGTCATAGGCATGCCAATCTGCCACTGGCTTTTGGTCTAAAGTCTAAAGTTATTCTTCCAAAGTCACTTAAGCACTCTTGATATGATGGTGCTCTTCAAATACTTGAAAAGTTGTCACACAGAGGATGGAAGGATCTCTTCCCAATCATCCCATAGCACAGGACATAGAATAATGAGCTCAAGATACAAGAAGCCAGATTCCAGGTGGACATTAGGAAAGACTTACTGTTAGAGCAACAAGACAATGGAAACACTTATGTAGGGAGACTGGAGGCTCTCCCACATGGGAGACGTTCAAGATGCAGCTGAAGAGCCATCTGTTATGAATGGTTTACCTTGGCGTTCTCTGCACTGAACAGGGGGTTGGACCCAAAGACCTGACTGGCCCCTGCCAATTCTACTGTTCCGTGAATCTAAAGCACAATCCTATGCAAGTTTTGATAGGAAAAAGGCCTTTATCTCCTAACATGCTTCAGCCAGAGGAAAGGAGAAAGCGAAGCATATTACTCACATGTTTCAGCAAAATAAAACCTCTCAAAACTGTTTTTAAAATGACTACATTTGGGCTGTAATATTATATATGATGTTTTTACAGGGAGCTCAACCATTTAGAAAGCTTCCTGAGAAAATATTTCTAATCACCAGCTTCTTTTCACCTGACTGCAAGCATTCCTGCTATATCGTCAGGATCTGGGTTGCCCTGGTGGCAGAGCAACCAGTACATTATTCACAGGATTGGTCCCAGACCCTGCTGGAGCTCTCAGTCTACTGCTGAGTGCTTGCTGGGAATCCTGGGGGAAAGAGCTGTATAAGAGCAAGCTCTTCCCTCCAGAACTGGCCTCAACAGACCAGGTGCTCTTGTTTTGCCTGTAACTTGCTGCATATCCTGCCTTGCCGTGTTGCCTAGCCTGTATCCTGCCTTGCTGTCTGTATCCCACCATGCTGTGTACCTTGCCTTACCATCTATCTTCCTTGGCATGTTGCCTCAGCAATGCAAATGTGTTTGCTTCCTGTTGTCTTCTGCATCTTGTCATGCGTCCCGCCTTGCTGTGTATCCTGCCTTGATATGTACCTCTGGTTCCTGACCCGGGCTTGCTTGGTTACGACAGCTTGGGCTTTGCTATTGGACTTGCCATGAAACCTTACACCTGGACTCTCTCTTGCCTCAAGGTCTGTTTTGTTGGTCCTGGTGCCTCTGTCTTGTCTCTGGCTGCCCACACCCTGGCCCCAGTAACATATGAAGCAAGGGAGTATGCTACAACATTCCTCCACCCCCAGCAGGAGAGTGGTGCAGCAGGATTTCTGGAGCACCCATTAGCATCACGAAGCAGGTGGCTGCTAGCTCTGGAAAGCCCCTCCAGCCTTGCTGTCCTGTCGCAGCCAAAGCCATGGCAGGAGAGCGGCACTTGGGACTCTATGGAGCTCCTGCTGGACATGGCAGCCGCTCCAGCCCACCTCATGGGAGGATGTGCCCTGTTTCATTCACAGAATTGTACCTGCAGAAAACTGCTGCTATCCGCTTCAGTTTATAGCTCTCTCAATGTTTTCCCCTTTGCTTCCTTTTTCTGACCAGAGGAACATTGCTAAGGAAGAAAAGCTGAGCCAGCTACACAATTGCCCTTTGACTAGTAGTACTTCAGGACCACCAACAGGAACAGAGTGCCCAAATCTCTTGGGCATGAGAGCCACATCTTAAGGTGTTACGGAGTCACACATGCATACAAGCACACAAGTACACACACTCCTGGCAGACACTAGCAAAGCAATTGCTTCTTTGTCTTAGATCTCTCATGAGAGTTAGAAATCAGGAAGGGTTCCCTTGCCAGCCCTAGCATGAGAATGCTGGACAGCACTGCCGTGTTTTTTTTTTTTAATGGTTTTCGTGGGCTACAAGAAATGACCTGGTAGGTCATAGGCGCATTTTTTTTTAATCCCTGTTCCAGAAGCACCCAAACAATCAACTTTCGTGATCATTCAGTCACAAGTGCTTTGGAAAGAGAAGAGGGGAATAGATTATTCTTCAGATGAGCAGCGAGAGTACGAAAATTGGCCTCAAACTGTTTTCCTTTTGTGTCCTGCTTTTCATTTTCTTTATAACACAAATCAGCATCAACTTTTGCCATACATGTGTGTGTCTTTTAAAAAAAGAAAAGAAAAACTCTGTATAGATTGATAGGGAGGTTGTTTTGTTTTCTGTTCACCTGTTATATATAGTTCCATGAATAGCTTACTTTTTTTTAATAAATCCTTGCTGAATGAATTAGGGCATTCTGTTTTTAGTTCGAACAAAGGGGTTGGCTACTTATTGAAATCTATTTAAGAAATACTGATTTCAATGGTGTTGTATTGGTGCAAGCATAAACAGAGCCTTACTTCTCTACCACTGAAATCAATAGGAATTAAAAAGCATTTCTCTTCAAGTCTGATTCATACGAATTGCACTTTTCAGCATTTGTTCCAGTTATAAGTAGGAATTCTGCTAGCAGATTTTCAGTTGAGTCATATGCGAGTATGGTCATAAAAATCAATCCATCTCTAACAGTATTCTAGAGAACATTGTCCTTAATATGTTGAAAAGTTTCTGATTGAGGATTTCTCAAAGTAGATATGGCAGATACTCTCCTCCCATCACCACAAAATAAATGAGTAGTGATCCTTAAAATATGTGTTTGATCAATCATAATAATTACAGAACACTTTGGTGCTTGTCCATCTGGGAATACTAATCTGCCTTTGCTTGATGCTACACAACAAAGTGTTTTAAAGCAAATGTATTAGTCAATAAAATAAGAATGTGCTAGAAATGACTTCCACCCACCTATCTCTCCTACAGATTGAGTGCACTGGTAGTTTCTTCTGAACCTGAGCAATATAAATACTTTAAGTAGCGTAGGAAGAAAAAGCATAGGAAGTTAACTTTGCTTTAAAGTTTGGGGAGGGGAGAATCTTCTAAATACTCAAGTCTCCTTATTTTCAGCTGTTTAAGTTTTCAGTGAGACTATGGGTGATATACCAATTCAAGATCCCAGCACCAAATAAAGACATCCAAAACTGGCTGACTATTAGACAGGCAACCTGACTAGGCATGTAGGATAATTTCATTTCAGTTTGCAAAACACGTGACAATAACCCAAACTTGCATTTGCAAAATCAACACTTGAAAAATGCACAGCTTTTCCTATTTGAATGAGTCAAAGCAGGAGGTCACAAACAAGAAAAGGAGCAAGCCAAACTGAGCTATGAAATAATGTTCAGAGAATTTCAGTGAGACTGGGCATCTCTGGTTCTCCTAGTCTTAACCTGATCAAGGTGATGAATTCCTAGTGGATAGTAAGAGAATAGTTGAACAAAATTTAACCCATAAAGTACAACCAAAGCAGAAGTCTAGAAATCAGTAATGCAGAGATTCTGTCATGTAGCAAGGCTAGGGAATAGAATAACTGAGATGAAAAGATGTCCAGCAGCTTTCATGTTCTCACTGAGAATTAATAAAGCCAGGAGTACCAGCAATACTTTCAGCTCTCCGCTTCCTTGTGTAGGTCATCTCTTTCATCAGGAGGGCCCTACTCATGTGTGGTCCTTCACTTTCCAGCTTCCTTTTCAACAAGGTAACACACCTTCTCCTGGCTATTATCCCATTGTGTGTCTTAAGGTGCTGGCATTCTGGGGAACTGGGTGGTTCCCTAACCTACCTCTCAGCTTCAGATACTGAGCAGTTCCCCTCTTAAGCAGGCAGAGCAGAAAGTGTGACCACTGAAGGCCCTGGACTGCCTCGGGTCGTGCCTGGAGTCCTTTGAGATTTTGGCATTGCTTAAGACATGGCAATCCTTTCACATGTTCAGAGAATGTGTGGCACATGGCCTTCCCCTGGGCAGAGCGAGGCAGTCATTCCAGGCAGCAACTGGCTCATGGTGTAGAAGGGAAGGTCAGACACTTCTGCCATGCACTCTCTAAGCTAGCCTGCTGCCCTTGGGCATGGTGGAGGATGAGGAGGAGGCCTCGTTACCAATGCTGAAGATTCAACTGCCAGTCCAGTCAGCTTCCGTAGGTGGACAGAAGGGAGACAAGTCTCCTTTCCTTCCTTTTCTTTTTTTTTTCTTTACCCTCATATCTTATTAGATGCACCACTTTTACTAAGCATAAAGTGCTTTAGAGTGTCCTAATCCAGTTTACAATTAAGACTTCATTAGATTTCCACTTGAATGTCAATTGAATTATACAACCAAAAAGCAAATTATTAGCTTCCAATTCTGTTTGCTGATTGTTGTATCTCAGAAATGCAAAATGATTTCACCCTGAATTCACTCTGCTGAATTCTTCTGCATCCTATGTTTCCCATGTTAAATCAACCATTGTTAGATTGCTTCAGTGCAATAATGCAAACATTTGTCCCTTTCTCCATCCACTTAGCGAAAGGTGACATTTCTGGTCTTCTTTCTCGTCTTTCCTCAGCTCAGTCATATCTATCTAGAACTCTGTTGCTAAGATCATCCAATATTCTCATATTTAGGCAGACCCAAGAGACTAAAATGAGGATGAAAGCAAAAGAGGAAAATTAATTTGCAGGGAAGTCAGTAGAATGGTTTCTATCAGTTTTCCAAGGGAAAGGCATTGGATGGAGAGCCATACCTCAGGATTTCTGTTTGCTTGTTTCTGAGGCAGGGCATCTAAGCTAAGCCAAATAGGGGCGTCGTGATCATAGAATCATAGAACAGAAGACTTGGAAGGGGTCATGAAGGCCATCAAGTCCAACCCCCTGCTGTTACAGGACACCACGTTAAACCATCCCACTCATTCCAGTTTCTTTTTGAATGTCTGTTAGATGAAAATCTAAGCTTAATTAACAAAAATCAGTAAGACAAAAGTAAGATAACTGATCTTCTGGGGAAAAAATACTTATAACATTTTTACTGGAACCTTGGAAAACAGTTAGCATATCTTTGATTTTTAAAAGGGAATGGCCAAGGAATAGAATTTATTATTTTGATGCCCATGCAAGAAGTGCTTTCCAGGAGTGTTGTAGTCCTCCATCCTAAATAATTTGGAGCCAGCTGCAAGCTTACTGTGATTTCCCCAAATCCTTTCCCACCGCCCCACTCTTATGATCTCACCAAAATATCTTGAGAGCATGAGGAAGATTGTACACATGTCTAGAGAAGCACAGACAGTATCACTTCAGGTCACTGGAGACCCATCTCTTCAGCCCTACTCTCATATTTTTCTTTAACAGGTTACTGATCAGTAAGTAAACCTAGTTTCTTATCCCATAATTGCTCAAGTATATTTAGGAGCTTTGGGAGAGGGACTTTTGCAAGCTGTTTTTGGAATCTGAGCTATGTAATGCCGAGTGGATCCGGAGGGTAGGAGTAAACAGGAAAGTAGATGGGAATTCCTCAAGAAGGATCTGATATAAATTTATATAAATATATAAATATCCAGCTGGTGTTGTTTAACTTGTTCATCATTATGTAGAGCCAAGGTGAATAAGTCATTTAACCAAGTTTGCAGATGCCATTAAAATAATTAGCCCTTCAGCTAGGTGAGTTAACAATTTAATGGCTAGTAAGGGATAGTATAACAATAAGTGTGAAGTGATGCATACTAGTGCAAAAGAAAATATTAATTCCATGTGTGCAGTGGTGGTTATTATCAAGGAAACAGATCTTGTGGTCATGGTGGATAGCTCAAAGAAAGGACTGGAATTAAGCAGCCCATGTAAATCTATGGGACAGCCACACTGGGAAGACAAAGTGCAATGCCAGTTGCTGCATTTCAAAACGGATATTATAGAGCCAGGGGAAAAATGGGAAAGGGCAACCACAATATTCAAGGGGCAGTGGCACTTCCCCTCCAAGGACATGTTAAGGACTTGGAGCTTTTTTAGTTTAGAAAGGGGAAAAATAATATTAATGGAATTATCCTGTGCATGTTCTCAGAATTTTGTACCAGTAAGTTTAATTAGATGTACTTATAGGTAGCAGTGCATAGGATTCTAGCCTAGGGAGACAGAATAGAGATTTACTATCCATGGTGCATAAAATTATGGATTTTGGAGAACGCATTTATGCATTCTTTGGTAATACTAGAACTTGGGGTTGAAATTGATTGATTTGTAGTAGATTCAGGGAAAACAAAAGGAAGTTCTTCACACAGCCCCTAAGTAATCAGCTATACCTACAGCTTCACCATCTTTCTGAAATTCAGTTACCCAGTAGGATTTAGCAGGTATTTGGATCCAGGAAGCAGGAATGTTTCTTACATTTCAACTTTTGAGTAGAATCTGCCAGTTCCCAAGAGCAGAAACAGAATTTGGCTTTCCTGACACAAAGACTTTTTTGTAGTATTATCTAGACTAATCTAGGGCACACTAGAGTCTTCAATGAATAAAATAAATAAATCCTGCACACATATCTCTTTAAAAGGGGGAGGATGGGTATCCACTTTCTTGCTTTCTTGCACACATTTGCATTGTGTAATACATTCTTTGCTCCTTGGAGTGCTTAGTAAATATGCTTGTAGTCAAGTTTTCACACGCAAGAGGAATCTATGGTTTCTTACTTCTAGGCTTCATGTCCCCAAAGCCTACCATTTTGGCTGTTCTTTGCTGGAAATGATCCTTTCAGCAGAGGAGATTTTGAACTATGTAACTAGCTAATTAAATAAGACTAGAAGGAAGAAAAGTTTTGTTGCCCCAAGGACTGTTCTTTGAACTCAGCCAAGAAGGTTGTGACGCCGATTCTCAGCTTCTTTAACTTTGTTTTCCATGAAGCTCTGATCTTTGTCTATCTGTGAAGGCAACAAGCAGAGAACAGTGTGCTACTTTTACAAATCTGATATGATTTGTCAGTTTATTCAGTTTATTCTGCTCTTGGTATGATGTGGGTTTTATTATATACTGAATGGTTATTTCGGTCATATTCTTGTACATTACCCTGAGATCCACAAGAATGAATGGTGGTTGCTTGGTGGGGGAGGTGTATGTGTGTGTTGACAAAATGAATGAATTAATGGAGCTATAAAGGTGAGTGGTGTTAAAACTGCATGTGGCTGTGTGTGCTGCATCTCATGAAGCAGGAACCCTAAGTGGAGCCCCCTCTCTTCCTCCTACTCATGTAACACTGATCATACACCTTAAGGTTTCTAAACACTATACAGAACATCATCATCTCCCCTACAAGCTCACAGACAAAAGACATCATACCAAAAGCGGATGAAGAAAGCAAGCACCAAGCAGAACCAGCTTTAGGGCTGATGGATGTTCTTCCAAGAAAGCAGTTTTCCCAGTGGCCACTGGTCCCTGGTGGATGATAAAATATGTTTTCCTTCAGCTTGGCAGCCACCAAGAAATAGCTCATCTTAATTGGGAGGAGGGCGAGAGGCTGAAACGAGCCCATGCTATATAGGAAGTTTTGTAGTTTAAGAGCATGACTTTGACTTTTGAAAATGACTGGTAACCAATAAAATGGAAGCAGAAGTAGTGGTGTGTTCTCCTTTTTGTCTCTCCTAGTCAGGAGAGGAACAATTAAGTTTTGAACGAGCTGAACTTTCCTTCATGCATTCATATATATAATATTTTTACCATGCCATAAGGCAATTTACAATAACCGGAATAGAAATGATAAGCAAAATATCTGTAAAGTATTCTCTTGCTGCTGTCTGTCTAGAACTGCTCAGCCGGCAAAGCCTATCATGCACATTCCCACCAAACCCACAGGGTAGGGAGATGGTACTTTCTCTGAGAAACGATATGGGAGTCATATTCTGGTGCCAGCCTCGAATGGATGACCAAAGGTAAAATGGAATACTGATGCGTGAGTGCCGGAACATCAGTACTATGAAGGGTGGGACATTAGGTAGTTCCAATGTTGAGCATGCATGCAGATGCATTTCCTGTCTCAGCCAAGGTATGATAGGAGACAAAGTGATAGATGAGATGGGGCCTCCCTAGAAGATCAAATGATCACTCTGTAGGAAGCTTCAGTCTTCCACATGAATCCATGTTTGTTATTTGCTATATTACATTATCTGTACGCCTCGCCTCTGACAAGTTCAATGTTTTTATAACAAGGTTATTTCCAGTGAAATTGATATCCACTTCACATCAAACAAGATGCAAAAGTTGCAAAATAAAGGCCAGTACACCTTTCTTAATTGAAGTCATTCAGGCTGAGCCAAGCTTAATGCACTGACTGCAGTGCACCAGATCTAGAGCTGTTGCAAATCACAGGCAGAGAAAGACCAAACCTCTGCTGGAATTTTTCAAATGAACAAATCTTTGGGACAAATTCATTGTAAAGATGCATGGCTGCATTTCTGGGAATCCTTAGTCACTGAAGCAGGAGCAGGTATATAGTAGAGATTGACTGCTTTGATTGCTCAATATTTCTATCACCTTGAGTTAAAGGAGGGGAGGGGAAAAGAGTGGAGGTGGTCAGATAAGGACTCATCAAACTCCTCTACACCCTACAGCATATTAGATAACTCATTCTGAGAAAGAACCATGGAGGTAATTCTTGTCCATATATGCCACCCGCTGTAAACTATTGCAAATGGCTGTAAACTGATCAGAATAGACACAGAAACTGTGTGTTCTGTTTTCATCTCATTTGTGGGCTGCTGCTACTGCCAAAAGGGGCCTGGACCATTTCTTCTGCAGATCTGCCTTAACTTTCCTTTCTCCTACCATTGTGATTCACAGTACAGTGCCCATTTGATTGGATAAAGTAGGATTACATAGACCCCACTAGGTTTTACAAAATAAGATTAATTACATAGGCCTACTAGATTGCTCAAACTAGGATTTATTGGAAAGACCAAAACCGAAGCTATGGCCAAGACTGGTTGCACAGACTCCTACTAATCACACAACTTTGATTTAACTGTATGAATGTCATACTCACTCATCCAATTTTTTCTCTTGTCACTAAAGCATTGCTTGCAAATAATATATCCATAATGTGTAAGCACCTTTCTTCTGTATTCAAATATAATAAAGGATATAAAATTGATTTGATTGTTTGAATGGCAATGAGCTTATTTAAGTTAATCCCTAGACTCATGGTAACAGGTTTAAGTCAGGCCTTCTTAAACAGAAAGGAAATTTAAACTCAGAAAAGATTGAGCAGCTTTCTTGGCTTCACTTTAGGGGTCTCTGCATGGGCTCTGGGAAGGCGCATGCTGGGAATTATTGCATTCAGTCTGGGAGCTATTGGACTAAGGGCTGCTAAATCAATGAATGAAAAAGTGGTGGTCTGCTGTTTCTTTGCAGTCCCGGCAGCTACAGGACCTCTTTCCTGAAAGAGAGAACTATATCATGCAATGCTGAGAACTCACAACTAGCCATCTCAGAAAGGGTTATTTGTCTGAAATACTCGTACCCCACCTTTGGATAATGTAGGCTTTGGGGTAGGGGTACAGAGTCTAAGGTCTGTGGACGAAATCCAGCCCTTTAGAGGTTCCCAAAGTACCCCAACACCTCCACATGGCCTTGCTCCTTTCTCCAGATTACCTGGTTTGATGGCCTTTTTTGTGTGCAGATATGTATAAACACAGAGAGGAGTAAGGGAGGGAGTTTGGAATCCCTCTCCTAAGTTTTCATTACTGACAGTAAGAGCTGGAAGCAAAAAATCTGCTGGTACTTTTGGCTTCAGCCCCAGCCACCACTGAAGAGCTTCCCTGAAATAGAATTTAGCCCCCGCCCCCAACTTAAAGACAGTCAAACCTGCTTTAAGATGCTTAATATCATCTTTCAGAAATAAAGGTAAAGGTTTCCCCTTGATGTTAAGTCCAGTCATGGACTCTTGGGGGCGGTGCTCATCTCCATTTCCTAGCCGAGGGAGCCAGCGTTTGTCCGCAGACAGTCTCCGTGGTCATGTTGCCGGCATGACTAAACACCGAAGTGCACGGAACGCTGTTACCTGCCCATCGAAGTGGTACCTTTTTATCTACTTGCATTTGCATGCTTTCGAACTGCAAGGTCGGCAGGAGCTGGGACAGACCAATGGGAACTCACCCCGTTGTGCAGATTTGAACCGGCAACCATTCAATCAACCAGCCCAGCAGAACAGCAGTTTAAACCACTGCACCACCTGCATCCCAAATCTGTTGGTACTTTCAGAAATAGGCAGAAGCTATTTTACCACACATGGACTGGGCATTTAGCACTAGCAACCTAAGACGAGAAGTTGCTTTATCCAATGGCCAACTTACAGTCTACTGTCATCGTTCCTTCTGCAACTCAGGATGGAAACCATAGCTCTGTGGGCTTTCCCCTGAAGAGACCAGGAGCTGCGCATGCAGCATATTATAAGCTGTGCATGATTGGCTTACTTACCTCTGTGTAAGGGCAGGGGACCTGTAAACAGTTGGAGACCAGGGTGCCCTCGGGGAAGGATTTAAGCTTCCCAGTCTTTTCATCCTGAAATTACACACATGCGCGCGCACACACACACACAGTGGGGCAGGGATTGGTGCAAAAAAAGAAAAGCATGCCTATTGGATATCATAGTTCTTTGATGTGTTGTTCATGTAGTTTGGTAGCCCTGCTTTAACTACATAGCTGTCAGAACAGCTGCACCTGAGTTTGATGTTCTTCTCATATACATAAGAAGCCATAGTCAGCTGTTCCACTTCCAGGCCCACCCACTACATCTGTAGAAAAAAATAATTAAACACACTGAAGAATATCTTTCTTGTTTTTGTGAAGCTGAATGGCTTTCTACTGTTTATGCAGAAGTATCTTACCTTAGCACATTTGGCCAAAAGAGCTTTTAAAAGACCCTGTCTCTGTTGGCTTGATTGGTTGCCATGTCCATTACCATTTTTGCACAGCTGAGATCTCCTTTGTGCTTTTAAATTGTGCGTGTTGGAGAAGACTTCCAAGAGTCCCTTGGACTGGAAAGAGGTCAAACCAGTCAATTTTAAAGGAAATGAACTCTGACTGTTCTCTAGAAGTACAGATACTGAAGCTGAAGCTCAAATACTTTGGCCATCTAATGAGAAGGAAGGACTCATTGGAAAAGACCCTGATGCTGGGAATGATTGAAGGCAAAAGGAGAAGGGGACGGCAGAGGTTGAGGTAGCTCAACGGGGTCACTGGTGTGGTTGGCCTGGGATTGGGAGGACTTTGGAAGATGGTGGAGGACCAGAGAGCCTGGCACGCTGTAGTCCATGGGGTTGCAGAGAGTGAGGAATGACTTTGCGGTTGAAGCAACAAGCTCTCCTTTGGCAACAATATGCACCCATTTGGTACAACTCTGAGGCATCGCTGTGATTCTCACCAAAAGGAGGGAGGTACTACAGCCAGACATGCCACAAAGCAAGCTAAGAGGTTGCACTAAATTCTTCCTCATCATTATCCAGACCACGGGTGACCCTCTAGATGTTTTGTCCTAGGAATAATAAACTCCCTTCAGTCCTGGTCAACACAGGTCATGGTGCAACAGATAGGCCAAAACACAAGTTGCCCACTCCTGACTTGGGTTGGTAAAATTGATACCAAGGGCCCTTGCACCTGTGAATGAATATGTTCACAAACAGGTACCTTGAAGCTACCTTGATATTTTGTATAATAGCATTCTACATCTCCTCATGGCAAAGGTCATTTCTCATTAGAAGAAATTGGTAATTGCAATAAAATATATTGAATTTTAGCAACAATATAATTTTAATTTGGGAGTTCCCAGGCAACTTCTGGAAGGGCAATAGACTGACAAATCTGGAAATGATGGTTATGCATAAGTTTAATTACATAGAAACAAAGCAAGTCAGAAGGGACCTCCTGGGCCATCTAGTCTGACCCCGGCTCCGCTCACGACATGCCCACCATGTGGACGTCCAGCCTATCTTTGAACACCTGCACCAATAGGGCCTCAACAACCTCCTGTGGAAGCCCATTCCATACCCTCAGGGTCCTAACTGTCAGGAAGTACTTCCTGGCATCTAAATTGAACCTTGGTTCCCTGAGCTTTGCTCCGTTGGAGTGCATCCTGCCCACCTCTGCGGGGGAGAACAGGTCTAGGCAAGTGATCCACATTTTAACATGAAATTGTGCCACTTTGGGTTCCCATAAGGAAGCCTTTAAGCCATTACATATTTTCTGACGATGATTTGGCTGCATGATTTTCAACCCTCTCAATATTTAGGGATCAATTCTGTCCATGTTTAGGCAGAAGTCCCACAAGCCCAATATTTCCTGCAAGCATGAGCTGTTGTAGGACTTTTCCTGTTTAAGCATATATATGATTGCTCCCTTACTGAGTTTCTCCTTAGGCTTTTTTCTGTTTTGTTTCATGTTGTCTTGTCTTGTTTTTAATTATTATGCTAGCTTACCCATGATATAGCAAGGGTAATCAGCAAATTTCCTTTTGCCTTGAAGTAGAGATCTGGTTATATTGCTAGTGCTGTTCTCTCTTTTCATTGCCTGTATATTTGACAGTGAGTCATGTTCCCCATTCCAATTTCATTGTCATTCCATTTTTAAAACTCTTACAAAGTCTACATTATTATATAGATTTTCAGCAGGATTAAGTTTGCTTTCTTCTGGGAATGCAAGTAAAAGTTTAGCATTTGTGAACACTTTAGAACTTGTGCCTTGATTCATGTCAACAGGATGTGCAATTCTGCAGGTTTGCGTTAAATAATTATTCAGATGCATTTTAAGAAAAGATGTAAAAAAAAATTAAGCAGGAGCAGTTAACCTAGGCTTAATCAACATTCAGATTGTTCAGCACATAATCACTGCCCTTTTGCTAATTTCTCATTATTTAGCATGATCTTACAAAGTAATTGCTGTTATTATTATGGCTAACAAAAAATATCATTTGCTATGACTCCTGTAAGCTTTAACCTCTAGGGTGAACTCAGGGAGGTAAAAAACCTAGTAAACACTAAGCTATAAAATACCTTCAAACAAAGTGACCATTAATTAAACTTTAAAAGAGGAATGGCAAGCTCTTTTTCATCCCAGGGCCCAAATTCCAGCTTTGGGAAGTTTGGAGGACTGTATTCTAGCAGCAGTTGGAGCTAAAGGCACAGAGCTGGGCCATGCCAAGGGCAGAAATACCAGGTGGGGTTTCTTCCAGGGAGGACTGCTGAGATGGAGATTGTCCTGCTTTAGGAGAAGCTGTGTGTTGGGCAGTTGACGTTAGCATCTTCCCCAGGGTCCCTTCTGTCTGGGAGTGTGCCCTTCAGGGAATAACCTTCCAGAGACAAAATTGCCTCTGCAGTTCTCTGGGACTGGACTTTGGGAAAGTGTAAGTGCAGCAGATGGGAGGCAACAGGGAGGTTTGTTGACAGTGTGGACTAGTTGGTGGGCTCACTGAGATTTTGGGCAGGAGCCTAGAGCCCCACTTAGCCTTGTGATTTATCTAGAATGTAAATCTGGATAAATTTACATTTATCTAGAATGTAAATGTTAGCTTTTTTCCCCCTTTATTTTTTTGACAGAAAAAACCATAAATACAATCACAACGACATTATAATATAACAAGAACACAATAATTAAAAAAGAATAAATGAAAGAGTGTACCTGTCACCCCAGAGACCAATACTACCATCATACACATACTATAACAATTAATAATATATAATATACTTCAATTATACCCATATCCCCTCCAGGAATTCAGTCTTGATTGGGTTTTTAGCCTTTGCCTTCTATCAGTACTGTTTTTACAAAATCTTCCCAAATTTCATTATATTCATTTGCTTTCATTAAGCATTTTTTATTTTTATTTCTGTTGTCAGTTTATCATTAATTACCATATTCCATATTTCATTATACCATTCATGCCTTTGCAAAACCCAATTCTGTTTCCCATATTTAACTATCACTAGCCTAACTGCCATTATCATACTTACAATCGATTCTTTCTTAGCTTCATTTATATCTTGTTTTTCCATCAACAGTAATAACACCATTCTCGGTGGAATTTCTAAATCTGTTATCTAAAATTTCTCCAATTTCCTTAATACCATAATCCAAATCTTTTGTATATTTTCACAATCCCACCACAT
>NW_025335268.1:76897001-76973792 GCF_004798865.1 Varanus komodoensis | reverse complement strand
AGTATAAAAATGTAAATATTTAAACCTACACTGTAAAACAGAAGTCAGTAGAGTATGCACACGTTCCAAGGGAGGTGATCTGCTTCTGCCTCTCTGACTCAACATTATCAGCCCCTTAATTTAATGGCTTCACCCATCTACTTTCACAGTTTGCTTTGCAAGTGCTTTTTCAGATATGATAATGAAGTTCTTTTGAAATAGAATTGCAGAAGGACAGGAAAGAGGAGGAGAAAGAGAAAGCACCAGCAGCTTAGTGGGTATACAGTAATGGTGGGGGTTCCAACAAATCTGGCAAAATTCCCTCTTCTGAACCTTGTTCAATTCCACATATGTCTTGCAAAGCAGTGAGAGAACATAGATGCTTCCAGATTAGGCTTTTATCATCCAATCTATTGAGGAAGAAAAAGTGGAAGAGCTGCACAGTTGCTTTTTATCGCTAGGGTTTGGAATGATCAGCCTAGAAGTATCCTGTGATGCTGTACTCACCATATTCCTAATTGGTCTGTCAAAATGAGCAAAAGCTTTGCCATATCATGGCTGCTAAAAGCCTGACACCGCAAGAACAGCTTTAGACTTCTGATGGATTCCTGAACTGACTAAGAACCCATGTTACAGGTCTTGCTTCCCATGTACACCATAGAAATGCTAATGTTCCTGTCTTGAAAGGCCTGTCCTTAAACATGCTAATGTCTAACTGTCCTGATGGTTCTGTCTGTAGTGTGTTGTCCTAACTCCATCAACCTGATCGTTTTACTCTCTTGTGCCTCTAGCAAACTCCCGATCACCCCAGCCTGCTCCTCCAAACTGTGTTTAAAACTGATAGGTTATAGAAGCATAATGCACAAATGCCAACTTGGGACTACCTACCTGTTGCAGGTATTTCCTGTTTGTCTGAACAAACTGTAAATGTTCTTTTGATTGTACACCCCTAGCAGACTCTCAAAGGGTGTTTCTTCCACTCTTGACAGTTATTTCCAAAGAAATGAAAAAGGCTGGCTTTGCATTTGACATACTACATGTCTAGCTAAGCTATATATTTGTATCATCAAGCTGGAGGCCCATTTGTGACATACAGAGGAAAGGGCTTCCTTTGTGTTACTCCCAAACAATGAGATGCACTCCTGGTGTAGCTGCAGCTGGCCCCATGCCCTCTGGGAGAGGGTGAGGCTATATCTTTTAAACTTGGCATTTAAATTGCTATGGCCTTTAATTTTGCTTTTAAAATTTGAAGAGGCTTTTTAAACATTTTGATTGTTTGCAACCTGATCTGGTTGACCTCAGAGAAGATGTAGAAATACAATAAATGCATTGAGATCATAGTCTTTAGGGCAGAGTTATGGAACTCAGATGATGTCGTGTTGGGTATGTTTGGATGTTCCCAAAGGAGCTGTCCTATCAATTGCAAAATCTATACCTCAGGCTGTATCCAACAGGATTGTTCTGGTACTCCCACATTGCTGAGAGCAACCAGCTGTGCAACAGAACTTTTTCACTTCCGAAGATCACCCCAAAAATAAGTAGTGCTCCCCCTTCAAGCTCTATTGACCTTCCTCATTCTAGAAACAAGCTTTTTTTTTTGCTCAGTTGGGGTTATTTTTAGAAGCCGAAGGCCCTGTTGTACAAGCAATAGCAATTATGTGTTCATAATATGGTCATCCTCCATCCTGGATTTCCCAATGATTTTTTTGGCCTTTCTTAGAGCAGGGAAAGTCTAGTAATATTTCCTATCATACTCATTAATGCTTCAGACTGCCTCTGTATGTTTTGCAAATGCTCTATACTGCAGTTCCATCTTGTGGTTGTTTAATAAAGCACACAGGAAGGCAAAGAAATTAAATCCCTGGAGGAAAAACACATGTACTATACATGGGTTTCTTCTTGCAATGCAATGCCAAGGAAAACCTTCATCAATGCAGGATAAATGTTTCATGTAGAGAAGACTTAAGACACCCCCTCTAGTCCCTTTGTTTTATACAGCTACTTCTTAAATCTTTTCCTTCAGTTAAAAGGCCAGTCGAACCCACATGAAGCTCATCCTTCCAAAGGAGAGAACAATAAGATTGCAGATATGAAATGATATTCCAACTCCACTGTGTAATCAACTTTCTCAACAAACTGGGCCAATTAGCTGAACTTACGCTTGTTCACATGAAACTGTATCTTAGGTTGCCAAGCCTGTATTTCTGGCACTAAACAGAGATGGAAAAACAGAGGGAAAGCTCATCAAGATTCTCTTTTCAGCATACAGGCTGCCAATATCCTGGGACAAATGTGAACTACAAACACAAAGTACAAACAAGCAATGTAGGGAGGGAGGAAAAAGATCCCATCTGAAGATTAAATTTAAATGAGGAGCTTAACTTACTGAATTCGTAAACCTGAGGCTGCAGAAGCACCCACAGAAGAAATCGGCCTGTGAAGTAACTGTGGCGGACTTGCACTAGAGTGGAGTCCCCTGACTGTTTAAGTACTTGGCCTAGCTCGAAAAGCCTGCACATCACAAATTAATTGAGTGTATCTATTTTAACACCCTGGGTTCACTGCCACTTGCCATAGTACTGCAAACAGTACTTTCCTGATTCATGATCAATATAAAAGCAAAAGTTGGGTCCTGCATATGGTGGCAGACATGGGCCACTAATCCCCACAGGAAGGGAATGTTGGCCACTGGCCTATAGTTGTTCACATCCTGTGCATCCAGGTGAGGCTTTTTCAAGAGGGGCTGAATTACAACCCCTTTTAAAGAGGTGGGCACCATTCCCTCTCTCAAGGTGTTTACAGCCTCCAAGTACAAATCCTGTCCTTGGTTCTTGTAATGAACTATGGCAGGCAAGGGTCAAGCAGACAGGTGGTGAGATGGACCTGACCAAGCACCTTGTCCACATCCCCAGGCCTCAATGACTGAAGTTCATCCAATCAAACTGGACCAGGCAATGCTCTGGAAGCTTCTACTGCTGGAACTGCACTGTCCAATTCATGACACATCTGAGTAACTTTATCTTCAAAGTGCTGTGCAATTTTATCACAGTGAGGTACAGAAGGCTCCACAGTTTCTTTTTCTGGCCTAGAATATAGTAGGTCACAGACCACGCAGAACAGTTCTGCTGGATGGCATTGAAAAGATGCCACAGAGTAGGCTCAATAACGAACTCTAACCTGTATTTGATTGCACTCAGCATGAGTTTCATCCATCTGCACTCTAGCCATCTCCATTCTTGCTGCACTATCCTCAACTCAGGTGGGTACCAAGGAGCTCGCCAGGCTCCAGTCAAAGAAAGAGGGTGCCCAGTGTGATTGGGTCAACTGCCTGAGTCATTCATTCCATAGAGTGACTTGAGCTTCAACAGGAGCACCAGCCATAGCAGTCCAACCCCCCAGAGTCCTCTGGAAAGCATCAGGATCCATTAGCCTCTGGGGGTGCAACATTTTAAAAATTGCGCCACCCTTGCAGGGGGAAAGGAGCCAAAAGTCTAAACCTCACTAGGAAGTGATCTGACCTCTACAAGGAAGTTGATCTTAATCCCTCCTCTTCCAGAGCACCATTCTCCTGCCCAGCCAAGAAAACCTTTTACAAGTGTTGGACTAACAACATATTGAAACAGCCCCATGGTTGTCATGGCAGCCATGAAATCCTGAACCACCTTGGATAAAGCAGTCTCAACATGAAAGTTAAGATTTCCCAGAACCATCCACTTGGGCGGTCTTCAACACCAGGTACTTCCCTCAGGTCAGGCAGTGAGTCTGATGGGCAGCAGGGTGGCAGTACACCAGCAGAATGCCTAATCTGTCCTGAACACCCTGTATAAGTACAAGCATTCAAGAATAAACAGGAAGCCTGAAGAGGAAGATCATATTCCCAGAGACCACAGCCATCCCTGCCTGACCCTCAAATTGATGCTGGTAATGTACTGAATGCCCAGTGGGCACAGCTGAGAGAAACTAGCCCTTCCCAGCTCACCCACCCAGGTCTCAGTGATGCGAGGTCAGTCCTCTCATCCACAGTCACGTTATAATTGAGGGAGGTCTTGTTCTGGGCCGGCCTGGCATTCAGCAGCAGCACCCCCAGACCAGAGGACAAGCTGGGAATGCTGCCTGGAATCAACTGCTTGGGGAAAGAGCCAGAAGAGCGGATAGCTGTGAGATATCTAGTCCCTCTTCTCCCTAGCTGGCTTATTGATTCCCCTCAATGGTATATTCCCCCTACCTATGACCCCAGCAATGAGGATGCCCCCTTGCTCCCTGAAAGTACTCAGAAATATGTAAAATATATATGATAAAAGCAATGAAAACACAAAAACCAGCCACTACACCTCTAAGCTGATCAATAGCAACTGCTGTGAGACTCTCCTCTTCCCCCACTGAAGTCCAGCACCTGAGCAGTCACCAAATGGGCAACAAGCAATGTTCATTTGAACAAAAAAGCAAACCAAGAGAAACTGTATATGAAATTGGGACAGGAAGACAGAAAAGTACATTTCTGGTTCTATTTTCTGTGTGTTCCATTGTAAACTCCCTCAGAGTGCCCTGCCCTTATTATCAATCTTTGATGCTTCAAATTCTAGTCCTGAAGGGGAGATGCTACTCAGAAGAGTAACTGCAGAAGATGGCATTTGGCTCAGTGTTATTAAATTCCCAGCCAGGCTTGTTCGGTTTACTATTCATAAGATTGGCCTTTAGAAGAAGAAAAAAACAATGTAAATCATGACTGCAGTTCCTTGAAAACCACAGCCTCAACTTTTGCTCAGGCATCATTTCCACACTGCTGCTAACAATACAAGAAAGTTAAGACAGCAGCACTATGAAGATGTTCCCAGGAGTATTAAACTCCATACAGCTTACTTCTGAACAGGCATGTACAGGACTACGCTGTTAAAGTACTTGTACCTTTCCAAAACATTACAACATTTTTTTGAATCTTCTGTGTTTCTTGGAGCTCTTTTAGTCTAAGTATTTAATCCGCTTGCTGAACAGTTCGTTTACCTTTATGTGGACATTCCATTTCCTGCTTGCATATTCCGTGCTATCTTTGTGCATTCTTTGAGGCTCAGAAAGCAAACCTGAAAAGACTGAATTGGTAAGGCATAGACTAAAAGAAATTGACAGAATAATGCCAAAACATTCCCCACCACTGTCATTGAAAACTGCACTCCAACCTACTCATTGCAGAATACATGCTATGTGAAAAAGGTATGTTAAAAATACGGTTGAAACAATGCAACCTTAGCTGCCCTTGCAGCAAGTTAACAAATTATTTTGGCCACTGATTTAAACTCTGTATAGAAATGCTACAACTGTTCAAAGTTTCATGAGGAAACCTTTGAGAATTACTTACTCTTGGCAGAATTTGTCGAATCTTTGACAAATGCTGTCAGATTTTTATCGAAATATCTGACACCCTTTTCCTACATGTATTAAAGGGGGATTTTTTTAATCCAAGCAAAAAATAGTGTGACAACAAATTAGTTTTGGGTTACAGTGATAGAAGATAGAATTTCCTTTACATAATTTGATATAACTGCATGTGCATTGTATCAAACTTTCCAGTGAAAGTTTTTAGGACCACATCCAATTTTGGTACCAAGAAAACTTTAGGTAAACGAAGAAGCAGACTATTGGCCTTTGTTCCCATGGAAACACTTCTAAGAGGTATGAATGGGCAGAACTTGAATTCTAATGGTTGTACCAGCAAAGACATACAAGATGTGTTTAGCTTTTCTTCAGCCTCAGGAGGATGCAGCATCAGTTTGCTCATTGATCTAGTTGCTATGGCATTGTTGCGGCAACCAGTTTACATTGAAAGATGATTAGTGGTGATGCATTTTATTTTAACAGCAGTGATCCTTTTGCAGCAGTGGGGCCACATTCCAATGTGGGAAAGCACCAATGAGGTCAACAGGGCAACAAAGAAGATCAGGGAGTTCAGAGAAACACTGAAGATCTTTGAGGCAATCAGGAAATTAATAGAAAAAGCCAAAGCACGTTCTAAGCATGAAGATGCCATTCTGGTAGGGTAGGACATGAAGTGACAATAGGAAAACAAAGACAAGGGTTTAAGTTATTTTGCTTACACACACTTTATCTCCCCCCCCCCCACATTTAATATGTGGTATTGTAAATAAATGTATTTACAATATATTTTGTATTGTAAACTTTTAATGATGTTGTAATATGCTTTTATACAACGTATCTTTTATTGGTTTTTAAAATGTGCTTCGTGAAATACCCAGAGAACTCCAGCCATTGCGTGGTATAGAAATTAAATGAATGATATCAAGCTAACAGACTAGATAATGTCCCAAACATCAAATGTAAGCAGGGCAGATCTATATTGCACCAATATAAAGTTGCTGCTGGATTCCACTTGAATGGGTTTTGCTTCCTTGGAAGAGCCAGAAGTAGCTAAGGGAGCTAAGGCAGCTGCTTCTGAGCTAAGGCAGCTCTGAGTAGGAACCTTCTGTATAAATAAAACTTGGAAGTTTGTTTGGAAGGAAAGTCTGTTTAAATCTGTGGTATGTACACCAACTTCAAAAATGTCATGGCCATTGTGCTGAGGAGTCAGCTGATAATGAAATTTGTTCTTTCTAATACAGGATAATTTGTACCCAGTGAAAGTCAAAGTGTCTTCATTTGTAAAACAGTGAGGATGCAACTTGCCAAGAAAAGAGTGAGTTGTAATTAAGGAGTCACATGGGTTTGCTTTTCTTACCTACATCTGTTCTTTAAAAAAAAGGCTACCTTAAAAAAAAGAACAGAAAACATGAGGCAGTACTTAAAACAAGTCCTGGATATATTGAATTGCATCATTTTTGCTGTATTTTATTGATTGTCCATTGCTCAAACATTCTGAAAACCACGGAGGATGGAACAACATCAATAAACGTGGTGGTACTGACAGGAACAAGCACCAGCCTGGGCTCTCCCCTGGTTTTGCTCCTTTGGTTTGCACTCCTTCCCACCCACACTTCAGTACACCCTTTGCATCATTTTCCTTTCCTACTGACCTACCCAGATTTTCCCTCTTCCCCTGGTCACTCCCTCCTCCCTCTTTCCTGGCAGCAGCGCTTTTTTCTTCCTTTTTGAACTTTAAAAATAGTTTAGGAAAGAAATAGAAAGATGCAGTCACACCCAGCACATTGATTTCTCCAGCATGTTTTTGGGGCACAATGCAGAGCCTCGAGGCCATCTGGATTAATTGAGATGTCTGGTGTGACTCCTAAAAATTAAATGCAGACAATAAAGAAGCCACTGCCTGGGGGTGGCAGGGAGTAACTGGGCTGGAAAGCAAGCAGAACGCTGCGGGAAGGGTAAGAGGAGCACTGGGGAGGGAGGACAAGGCAGGTGAAGTTTGCATTGGGAGACCTTCCAAGTCCAGAGCACAGATGTCTGAGTAACTATCATGTACCCCCTTGTGTTGCAGTTTCCTCCAGGTTTCTTTTATATATATGCACATGTTTATGTATATATGCAAGACATAAATGAAATATATGCCTATAAAAAACAACCTTTTCACAGCTACCCATACAATTCAACTAAAGATCAGATCATCAAATAAGTATCTATCTGAAGCTGGCATCAATATGGCATCAGTTCAAAACTTGGAAGTGCTGTATAATCCTCAATTCATTTGAACTATAGGAAGCGAGAGCTTGTCTGACATTAACAGTGAAAAGTCTTTCCAGTGTTGTAAAGGGACATTGGAGAATTCCATTACCCAAAACATTCATTAATTTCCATGATATAATTCAAAAGAGCATATACATCAGAACATATTTAAGATTCTTATATTACTTTTATATCCTGCCTCTTCTCCTGTTGCAAGGAACCCAAGACAGCTTACAGTGTCCCCTCATCCTCAATTTATCCGACCAAAACCACCCTGTGAGGTGGGCTAGGCTGAGAATCTGTGATTGACTCAAACTGCAGGGACTAGTGGGGACTAGAACCTGGATCTGCCACATCCCCAGTCCAAAACTCTAACCACCACACTGCACTGGTACTGTACCCCCACAGTATAAAGCTTATCCATATAATAATCTCCTCCCAAAAAGCAGCTACTGGACATCACCAAAGTATAAGTTTAAAAACGCTTAGCTGCATTGCACCACCACAACTAGCTGAACTAAGCAATCCCTTATTACAGGAAAATCACAATGGAGAAAACCAGTGAGACACTGTTAGCAGAGAGCACAAAGCTCAGCACTGATGTGGAAATAGCCAGGAAAAGTGTGAACAGAGCAGCTGCTCAGGAGGTATTGCGTTTAGGAGTTCTCTATGCTATGAGACCCAGACTCATATGCGCTGGTCTGACTCCAGTGGCTTCTCTGAGTAAATCTCAGCTATTGACGGGTTGGGGCTGCACACACACGGAAACAAGTTTCTGCTTGCGTATCCCCACTTGGAAAATTGTGTGGAAATGGTTTCTACCACACACACACAGTTCCTCAGCTCAGTCTACCAGCTAGAAGTACAGACTCGCAGTCCCATCAGGATATGCTGGCAAGTTTTGAAAAGCTGTAAAGGTCAGGGAGCAGATACCTTCTCACTACCAAAGAACTGATATGGCAAGGAACCTTCCATTCTGAGGTTGCTGCTTTCTGGTCCATATCCCTAGCTTAATAAGACATTCATTCATCTAACAGTATTTTATCAGCTAACCTGAAGTAGCTCCATGGATTTGCCATACTTGACATCAAATCCCTCCAGTATTCACCCCCACCCAATTCAAATGCTTGAAATAATATTTTATTAACCATTTTTCTCCCTCCCACTTGCAAACTTTAGCCTACAAGTGCCTTGAGGCCAGAAGACAAGTATTTCTGGATTATTCTTATATATCCCTGTTGAACTTTGCCACCTAGTGGTAAGCAGGGGAAACGCTTTGTTTTGGAGATGACAAATCCAATTTACCTTCCTAGTTCCACCCACTTCTCATCTAGAGACTTAAGAGTTGTTCTCTACTGTTTTTACAGTCTCATACTGCAGCCAACTGCTGTTGAAGGGAATTCCCAGGGACTCATCATGTCTGGCCAAGATTGGAGAGACAGCACAACAGGAGCGATCAAACCAGAAGCACAGAAGCTGTTGCAGCATCTCTCCCAACCACTATCCACTTGGGCACTATGCTCATCCTTTGAGTGCCAACACTGAAAGAAGTATGGATGGTGACAACAGGGGGGAGGACATTCTTGGTGGCTGCCCTCCATCTACGGAATAACCTTTCCACTGCAGCCCAACTGGCACCAAATGTGTCACCTTTTTGCCAGCAAGTTAAGATGGCCCTCTTTCTAAGGCCTTGAAGGACTGAGTTGTCTATCCAGGCACTTGAAGGGGATCACCAGGTGTTTCACAGAGTCAGTCTTTTGTGATTCCTTGATTTGTCTGTTTTTATTATTAGATTTTTGCTGTCTTGAACTTTTTGATGTCTGATTTTTATCATTTGTTTTTATGGATTGTGTGAACCACCATCACAGAGCTTTGGCTGTGAAGAAGTATAAAAATGAAAGTCCTATACTAATACTACTGTGGACCATCTAGCTTGTTCAGTTCCTTGAATGGATACTCTGCTACCAGTCTGGAGAACAGTACTGAGAAACTACTGAGAAGCCAGAGACAAGACAAGAACCACAGAGGCACTAGGACAACAGAATTTCAGGCAAAACAAAATCCAAATCATAATCATGGTTCAGGCTAGAAGAACGCATGAGGGCAATTCCAGGACATGACCAGGAACAAGCCAAGGGTAAAGAACCAAGAGGACAAGCAGAGGTGCAGGCGCCTTGGACAGGATAACAGGGTGGGGACATGGCATGGCAGGATGCACATCACAGCAAGATACACAAGAAAACAGGAACCAGATACAGCAAGGTTTGGGCAAGATACAAGAACTGAACTGCAGCTCACAGAAAGCCCTGTGTTACTGAGGCTACACAATCCGGCAGAAGATAGGCAAGAGCAGGGCTTTTTTTGTCATAGAACGGCGGCTTTTTTTCCAATGGATTTTACTAAGTGATTTTGAATCGCCTGTCCAGCGTAGCAGATCAGCAGCAAACATCGTTAACATAGTGCCTGAGGGCTGCTTTTGTATTTGCTATCTGCTATCTGATAGTGAGATAGTGAGGGCACTGCTAGGCTCCCTCGGCTTGGGATTGGTGAGTGTGGTCGCGCGCTGCTTACTGCTGGCACTTAGGGACCATTATGTTTATGTGTGTGTAGAGTGACTGGCAACGTGCAAAAGGTAAACAAGTTCTTTCTTTCAAAAAAAGTTGGTGCTGCTTACTGCTGGCACTTAGGGACCATTATGTTTATGTGTGTGTAGAGTGACCGGCAACGTGCAAAAGGTAAACAAGTTCTTTCTTTCAAAAAAAGTTGGTGAATTGAAAATCTTTTTTAGTGTAGAAGTGTGACCCCAAATTTAAAAATGAAAAAAATTACTAATTACTTCTCATCTACCGATCCTGCTAATAAAACGGCCAGAATATTAACAGACACAACGACAGAACACAGGAAAATAACGACGCCTGTTGATATTTCTGAATCTGATCTTGAGAAGCAAAGTCAAACTACAAATGACTGGCCAGACTGCTGGACCTATGATCAAAAAAATGATTTTTCTCAAAAAATGAATGGCTCTGTGTTTGCAACATGAAACTTGGCTGTATACCTTGTAGAAAAGTTGGTACTCTTGGAGTTGAAATGAAAATGGGAATGAAACTTTCCAAAGAATGGACCAACAATGAGATAACCTATTCTGGCAAAGATAGGAAGCAACCGTTGAGCTCACTTAGGAAAAAAAAATTTGAGCACAGAGAATCTGCTGCACATAAAGCAGCATTAAAAATAGTTCCTGAAAGTGAAAAAATGACCCTTGAGAATGTTTTTTTAACATCATTAGCTCATGAAAAAACAATAACTGCAAAATTTTTTTGAACTGCATATAAAGTAGCAAAGGAAAATCAATCATTCCATAATTTTGAAACAGAAATTGATCTGCAAGAACTGAACGGAGTTGAAATGGGTCGCATTCTTCATTCTACAAATGCGTGTATTAACAGTCTTAATCATATAAGTGAAGAAATTAGGAAAACTGTGGTTAAAGAAATTGTTCAATCCAATAATGAAATTTCATTGATAATTGATGAATCAACCACAATAAGCAAAAAAGTTACCCTCTTAGTATATGTTCGATGCTGTATCGAAGGTGTTGGGATGAATTCACCAATAAATTTGTTTTTGGACTTGGTAGAGCTTGAAAAAGTAACGGCAGAAGGAGAATTTGATTCCTTACTCCAATGTATTCACTCTTATGGGATGACAGAAGAGTATTTAAAAAAATATTTGGTTTCTCTGCAGCAGCACTGCTGTGATGTTAGGGTGTAAAAGTGGAGTGAAAAAATTGCTGTCAGAACATTTTCCTTCTATTATAGTTTGGCATTGTGCTAATCACAGACTAGAATTATCAGTAGGTGATGCTGTCAAGGAAACTTCAGGAATAAATAGATTTAAATCATTTATTGATAAACTTTACGTCATATACCATGCTTCGGCAAATAATAGTAGAGAGTTGCATTTATGTGCAGAATTACTGGGGGCTGAGCTGCTGAAAATTGGAAGAATTTTAAGTACTCGATGGGTGTCATCTAGTTTCTGTACAGTTTTGGCTGTGTGGAATAATTTTGAATCCCTTGTGTATCATTTTGAAGAAGCAATGCATGATCCTACAAGAGATAAAAATGTTAAATGCACTTATGATGGCTTGAAAAGAAAAATCACATCTACAGAATTTTTATTGACCTAGGACTGATGAGTGATGCTCTCCAAGAACTATCAGAATTAAGTTTGGACCTACAGGACCGCAACATGGACTTGTACAAGGCAAATATGAAAATAAAAATACTGGTACAAGTTTTTGAAGAAAGAAGACAGAACTTTGGGCCCTATTATAAATGCACTGTTGCTGCTGTACGTGATCTTTGCTTTCATGGAGTTTTACTTCATGAAAAAGTTTCAAGAAAGGATCCTCCCATTGACCCAAGTACATTTTATACAAAATTGAAAGAGTCAATTGAAAAAAGATTGCTTGATAGCAAAGACGATGAGTTGGCATATTGGTCTCATGTACTTGATCAAAAACATTGGCCTGAAGATGTTAATACTCAGCAGATATTTGGAGAAGTGGAAATTAGAAACTTGTCAATCAGACTGCAACTAAATGATAGAGAAATGATTCGTGGATTCCGTGAATTCATTCTTGAAAAGACATATCCAGAAAAACTGTCGCATTTGATACGGACTCTGAATACCATTCCCATTTCTTCAAGTGAATGTGAACGTGGGTTTTCACAGATGAATCTAATTGCCACCCCAACAAGAGCTTCGTTGAAGACTAAGACAATTTCAGCACTTTTGTTCATCAAACTTGTCGGACCACCTCTGAGACTTTTCGATCCTTCAAAGTACATTGATCTGTGGTTACTCAGAGGACGACATTCAGCCATAGATACTAACAGCAGGGAAAGGACTCGAGAAGATTTGTTGGACGAGAATTGGACAAAACTTTGGAATTTACTATGAACATTTGCCTTAAATACAATAAATTAAATTTATGTTAAGAACTGAATTTTTTTTTTTAAATAAAAGATTAACAAGACGTGAGTTCCGGCACCTTTTTTTTTTTTTTTTTTTTTTTACAAAAAAAGCACTGGGCAAGAGGCAGACAAAACAACAAAGTAACCTGGAAAGGCAGGAACAGCCAAACAAGGTACAGGCAAAATAGCAAAAAAAGCAAACCTGTGCTGCTGAGGTAATATGGTAAGGCAGGAGACACAGCAAGAGGCTGGAGACATGACAGGAACCAGCAGCAAACACTACAACAAACAGGCAGTCCTACCCAAGCCAGTTCTGGAGGGAAAGCTTGCTCATATATAGCTTTTCTCCCAGGGCTCCAGCAGGGCCTGGGACTGATCCTGCAAATATGGAGATGGTTGCTCCAGAGCAGCCCAGATCCTGACAATGACTCTCTCTCTGGCTCACATTCTGCTTGTGGCACATTATGATAAGCAGTGAATTGCTTCAGTTTGAGGACACTTACGGACAGATAGCCCCACCACACTGAGACCAGAGTCACCAGTCTTGGCAATTCCTTGACAACAAAGCCAATAGAGCATTTAGCACACATAATACCAGAATCCCATACTCACTTGCAACAGCTGATTGAAATCCAGTGCTGTTCACATAATGGCAATTTGTGTTTGAAGGCAGCAACCCTTTTAAAGAGGGTTTCAAAGAAAAACCTTTTGAAATCCTCTTTAGATTTCACCAAGCACTGGTGTCAGCCCTATATAATTAAAATGGAATTAGCCTGGACTGTATCCACTGCAGATGAAGAAAAGTTTAAGATGAATCTAGTAGAAGAACAAAAGACAGTAGGATTGCTCCAGAAGGATTGTTGCTGGATCCTTGTGCTGAATATGTTAGACTTTGCTAGCTATATACTGAGGCTTCACTGAGAAAAAAACAGTGTTCCCATTTTCTGACATGAGGGAAACAGTTTAATTCTGGATTTAACATAACTAGAAACACATCTTAGTACAAAAGCTTGTCCAAAGGTGAGGGTGAGGAACCTGTGGCTCTACAGATGATGTTGGACTGCAGCTTCCATCTATGCCCAGCAAAAAAATTACATTATATAGTTCCTGGTTGGTTACATAATCCAATCTCTATTTGGAAGCATGCATAAGGTGCTTCCAGATGAAAGACTCCTAGCATTAAAAAGCAAAAGGAATTATGCAGCTTTCCCATCTTGGTTTCCTTAACAGATTTTAATTTTCCTTCTAAGAAAAAGGGTGGAAGCAGCAGTGGGAAAGCAGAGAAGAGCTACAATCTGATGATAACAACATCTGGACCCCCATGAGAGTCTGTGAATGAGGCAAACCGATTTGGACACTAAAAGCTCCAGCTGGAGGCACCCTTGATTCTCAGTAATTCAGACTAAATGGCACAGATGAATTCTGTTCTAAGAGTCACTAAAGCTAAGTAAAATTCCTCTTCAGCTAGTGGAGATGCATTGAGAGGAACTTCTAAGCAGCTTCTCCTGCCATTTAACCAACTTCTAAGCAACGTCTCCTGCTGTGTAAACAAGTACAAAGTAATTTTTCCTGCTGTGTAACAAATTCCAAATAAATAAACAAATGACTTCTTGAAGTTGTTTTTCATCCAAAATCTACCCTTTCCTATAGAAATGTATTCATTTTCTGTTGTCAGCCCAGACACTGACTATTGAAAAATATTTCAATATGAGATATATTTCATATAGGCATCTCTTACTGATATGGCAAGCAGCTATTCACTGGTGTAGTGAACACTTCTTCAAGTACGTTTTGGAAGATTGTAAAACTTGCCGTTTAAATATTGACCATTTATTTCAGCAAAAGCACATTACCTTATCTAACTTTAGGCAATTTATCAGGACTATTTCCTGCCTTCATTTTACTGTCATGAATCTTGGCTGTAGTCTACAATCCGGCCTGAGAACTGCTGGATGCCATGGCAAACATGGATCACATCCACTGCTGCAAAAGGAACACTCTGTTCAGGTATACAAGAAGAAAGTACACATAGGAGGGAGAGGGAACAACACACCCCTGTCCATCTACTCCTTCATGTTTGTCAGTCAGTACTTAGGAAGGATGACTGTCTGAAGAAGAGAGTCTCTGGTACCTGTGGAAGCTCTCCAGGTGAGCTAAGATGCTGAAAACTCCATGCCCTGGCTCTCATGGAGGTCCCCATGGAGACAAGAGGATCTACCCTGCAAGCTGCCAGCCTCCACAAGTAGAGGTGAACAAGTCCAATAGGGAGAAGTTGAATGTTCCTTCCCACATGGTGCATCTACACAATGAAAGTGGAAAGAATGCCTGAATGGGGCTGCAGTGCTTGCACTATTGCATACTATTATTTCTAGATTCAGCAGTAGATAAGTAACTGTTCTGTTGCTCTGTACTGTTGGTATATACAGGTCCTGAATTCTGTACCCATTATCAGTTCACAAATAGTATATGGAATCAAACTGATACCATGAAATGTTGCATGTTATCTTGAATACATGGTTTACTTTCTATGTAATTCTGATAAATATGGTAGGATTTACACAGTGGTAGTTGGCTTGTAAAAAGCACACAATGGCACACGACTTCCAGCATTGCCACTCCATGTGAAATCATCAGGATCTGTGCAGCACAGTCATCTTGCACTTGTGTCTGCTGAAGACCTGGAAAAGCCCAGTTTTGAGTATGTCATTGATTGAGCAATAGCAAGAGCTACAAATGGCACTGGGACAGGGGTGACACCATATGAGAAGAACACTCATTAAAGATCAGGGCTGGATAAACTGGGCAGAAGTTCTTGGTTGGTTACATAGATAAGAGAGGAAAGGCTTACCAGTAATTATAAGAGGTTCCCTGCCCTGTCTTCCCTTATTTACAGATCTGGATAACTGCTGGCAGTGGTGGTGGCACAGGCTGTGTTTCCCAGCCCATAAAGCTTAGCGATTGGCACTCCATCACCTTGTGCCCAGGGTTCAGAAAGCGTTGTGCCACTGTCAACAAATGTATCACTGTTTTGAAAGTGAAAGGACAAGTGGAACCTCAAACAACTCATAACTAGAGTAAACCTCACTCATGCAAACACAAAAATGTTCTATGAAGTCCATACATATCCCCTTTGTTGCAGGATGGACAGGCCCATGAAGGGCTAGGACTTTTGACCCCCTTATAGTACAACAACCTTATACTTCCTGATTTTCTATATTCCAGTGGTTTAAAATAAAACGTCACATCTTCCTTTGGGGCAGAAGCCCTGTTACATTTGGGGCTGGTGTAAATGCAGCAGCAGGGAGAATAGTTGTATTTTATTGCGCATTTATTTTTCAACGTACAGACTTTTGGGAGCCTTTTGCAGCAGATCAGTTCCTAAACCTCTTAAAACAAACAAATGAAACTGTCTTCCAATTCTCAACTGTTATACTTTGCCAGGAATATACTATCAAAAATGGCTTTCCAGTGTTAATTTCATGTCAACTTGTAAATCTGAAAATTTTCACATTGGTTCGTAAACCTCAACGTGTCGCATCAGTTCATAAATCTCTTAAATTAGTATGTGTGTCTGTGTGAAGTTAGCAAAACTGCCTGAACCAAAATTATCACACACTGTTGTTGCTTGATTAGCTCATAAATAGAGCACAGGATCCTGACTATTATCAGCAGTATTTGTGGCTTACTGTAAAATACTGATCAGCTTTCAGGAACTGTACTGAGTAAAATTAAGACTTTAATTGAACCCTGGCACCACTTCAAATGTTTTGCTAAAAATGTCATTTTGTAGGCAGTATCATTAGAATTTGTGCTTATAATTGCTAATATATAACAACCCTTGACAAGCTTAACAAATACATTGTTAGACACCTAAGCATACTTTGTAGATACTTTATGTAGTGATTGAAGTTCTAACATTCCTTTAAAAGCAAAAAATATATATACAAAGCCATTTCTCCATGCTCTGAGTTCTATTAATGACCATTCATGAAAGAGATGATGGTGAATAAAGAACTAGTATTTTCAGGAGAGTTCATCTGCCTCCAAAGGTAGTCCAATTTTTTAAAACCTGTTGATGTGGTTGGCTGTTATTATTAAGGAGGTAGATTATAGTTACAGAGCTATGCCCCTATTGTGTTTTATATTTAATTTCCATGATGCTGTATCTGTTCTCACTGGAAGCCAGAAAAACTCCTGAGAGCTTTTCTACATGGAGCATTTATTGTGCAGTCTAATCAGAGTTGTTTAGGGGTTCTTTAGCTGACAGTGTAACCCCAGGGAAAGATGGTGACTTCTGTGCTAATTACGTTCCTTAGCCATTGCAGCTTTCCTTCTGAACTTTACAGGAACTATCCTTGGTGCTGAATCCCAAAAGATATTCACCACCATGGCAAATGAAAAATAGCTCCTGCAAAGTGGAAAAGCAGAAAAGTAAAGTCTCGGTGAATCAGGAATTCCACTGACATAGACATCTTCAGCCTCTCCTGCATACCCATCCAGTGTTGCTTATATTTTAAACAGAACTTTCAGTGAAGATCAAGGAGCAAGGAGATGGGAGTAGCAGGTAGAGGTGGGCAGCTGGGGAGTGGGGTATGTCTTATATTGTGTCTTTTGCTTCCCAAGCTCCCGTGATGCATCCCACCCAGTCTTTGGTCAACAGCCCTTACTCCTGGTTCCCAGACCAATGTAGCAGTTTTCAGAAATCCTCCTTGAAGAGGGAAACAAATTCTAGGATCTTTCTCTGCGGTTCTGGGCCTCTATACTGAGGTATGGTGTGTCAATGTTGCAGAATTCTTTACAGACATGTAGAGCAAGACCTAAGATTAGCTCCCTGGATCCTGGGGATAAGTTTGCTGTAAATGGGAAGGATGGTTATATGCAGGAGATTATTAGTAACTTACTCAAATATAAGAATTCTACTATCTTTCTGCTGCTTCTCAGCCCAAAAGGGTCTCAGAGTGCCTTACATATAATCAAGGTATGTAATGACCATTCCTGCTTTCAGGTTTATAATCTAGAAAGACGCAGCGTACAAGGGGAAAGAAAAGGGAAGGGAAGCGGGAAAATGTCTTCCAGAGGGTCTGGTGGAATGGCCCCACTCTCATGCTCCTTTCCCTCAGCTCCCCCGGCTGCGAAGTCAGGAATGCCCTGACAATACTCCACCCCTGGCATCAGAAATATGCTTAGCATAAAGGTATCCCAATGGCATTTTCCCATTTTGAAGGGATGAGCAAAGGAGGAAAATGAACCAAAGAGATACAAACAGCACATGGTGTAACATTCAAAGGAGAGCAGGACTGAGTGTCCTACCAACAATTTCTGAGAAATTTCAAGTTCTGGAGACATTGGGCAGCTGGTCTGAAGGAAAGAAAGAGTGTGTTGGATAGTCATTGTTCTGCCATCTGCTGTTCTCCCTATCCCTCACCAACTCTCCTCAGGACAGCCAGCTGAGACTTGCTTCACAGCTGCTGTGGAAAACAGCATGGATGGATGTGGTGGAAACATGAAAGGCCATTGAACAGCAAAACTGAATGGTGCTTATAATTCCCCTGCGTAGGCCTAAAGTGTTCTTTGGGGCATGTTTATGGAGCTAATCAGCTGTGCCTTTTTGTGGTTTCCAGGAATGATCCTATTGATTCTGTGTTTGGGGCAGGTAGATTGGCCTTTGGCAACATCTCAAATGAAGCTTCTTGTTGTTCAGAGTGTCTGGGATGAAAATTATCTGTGCTGGACTGGTGGCCTGCCAATTGCTAGGAGTAGTGCCTTCACCCATCCCCCAAAGAGAGGGATGGGGCATTTTTTTATTAAGATTTTAAACTAAAACTACACATATCAATCATCACACACATCAGATTTACTGGGTCAGCCCCCTACAACATGTCTTTTAACATTCTATGATCATACTATAATCCTTTTATAAAAACATGAAAACGTCTTTAGATCAAAGGGATGGGGTATTCCTGAAGTGATAGGACCATAACCAGAATAGGAAGGATCAAAGAAATAGCTCCTGAGTCTCTGGCACTTCTCAAGGGCAGCTGTCTCCTCCCTTTTCCTCTCCAGCAGACTCAGATGACACTTCAGAAGCACAGTCCTTTCATTAGAGCTTAACAGGTTACCAGACAGCATAAATCAAAGTTCTCCTTGAGATGTGGGAGAAGCATCCACCCATCTGAAGTCCTTAATCTCTGAACCCTCCCCTCCCTCCCTCCCTTTCAGAAAAGCTTCAGACTCTACCCTCAAGGTGGCTCTTGTTGCTTGAGGCTAATGGCAGGAATGTGTCAGCCATTACCTTGACTGTAGTCTCCTGAAAGCATCAAGGAACTCCTCTCAATCTCCTCCCCACCCAGTTCTGAAAAGTGTCCCTCCTTACCCAAGGCAGGCTGGTTCTCATGCTCTACTCAAACATCTTCACTAGGCACCCTGAAACTGCACTCCTCTGCCCACCTCTGCCCTCCTCCTCCTTTACAGAGTTGGATTAATCTTTCTGAGCTGACTGTAACATGACAGAGCTGGGCCCCTGCTCAACAGGCAGAACTGAATGCCAGGCTAATATAGACAGGTGCCGTGGGGCCAGGCCATAATGGGGCCATGCTCACTGCTGATCTTATCTTGATAAGATGCTGGATTTCCTAATAGCAAAAGGATATATGCTTTATGATTCCACTCTAATAGTGTGCTTTGATTTCCTTTTCTTCAGTTACTTCTGTGCATCTGTTCATCTTTCCATCTCTTTCCTTCACCCATTCGGGTGCACATTGCCTCTGAATGTCCAGAAAGAAACTTTCCCTATTGGCAAATGAGCCATTATTTCAGAGGTGGGTGTGTGCACACATGTATGATCATGTTTTCCTCTTGTGCTGGCCTTGCATTTCCTCAGGTTTCTCTTTCATCACATCTGAGCGGGGGAGATATGCCAAGGAGACAGTCAGCATATCTGTGTCACCTGGATTGACTCCATAAGGTGTGGAGTCTTATGGATTAAGATATGATACAATGCAAATGTGCTGTGAGTTTCCACACCCTCCCTGAGCTTAGTGGCTGCCACTTCTGAAGGCAAGGAAGAGCAAAGTCATATCAAGGTCATAGTCTCCTGGGAGTAAGCACCACTGAATTTAAAGGGACTCGCTTTTGAGAAGACATTTCTGGGATTCTGCTCCAGTGTCTTGCATAGAGCTTCTAGCTCAACTTCTAGAAAAGTAAGGTGAGATAAAATGGGGGTGTTTAAAATAATGGGACCATCCCATGAAGCATTTTGGTGGGAGATTTAGGACAGATAAAAGTATTACTTCACACAATGTATAGTTAATGATTCACTATACATCAATCAACTCACTATATGATTCACTTGGGAAGTGGTGATGGCCACCACTTTAAAATGGTATTGAACACATTCTTGAGGGAGGAGGCTATCAATGGCTACTAGTCCTGCTGGCTATGCGCTACCTCCTTTACCAGATATGGCATGCCTGGCTATCCCAGTTGCTGAGGAACTTGGGAAGGCAGATTCCTTGCACCCTGGTTGAGTGATCCTGTCGATGGCTAGTTTGCCACTGTGTGTATGGAGTGCTCGACAAGATCAACCTTTGGACTGATCCGGAGTGGCTTTTCTTACGTTATTTTCTATGAAGGGCACCGGGAGAGGGAAGGTTTAAGCTGGAGCAACAGTGGCAAATTACAAGAACCATCAATTAGGAAGTTTATATGAAAATGAAAGCAGCATGAGAGCAGCAGTGTAGCCTACTACTACATCATCTTTTTCCTCATTTAGGCCCCCAGGGTGTTCAGGCACAAGTGCCTTACTCTTCCAATAGATTCTGCCAAACTATTGGTGAATAGTTTCACCAATTTCCCCTTAGTTTAAGGATTAAAATGTTTAGAGAACTCATAAATAAAATATTATCCATTCTTTTTATTGTCCCACTATGACATTCTGAAGAGTTATCATGGAAACATTGTTTTTTACTATGTATAAAACTATTGAATATAAATTGGAGCTTCTGCTTTATGGTTTTGAATATAAACCAGTAGAACTTGTTTTGACTTGGCAGTGTTGGTCTATCTTCCAGCCAAAATCATCTGTGCCCATATTCTAACTGAATTTCCAAAAGAACATGCTCTGAATTCATTACTGCCTTAAATCCCTCATATATTTTTATTTCCTTCTACAGCCTTTTGGCTATTGAATAGTCTGGTTATATCTGGTACAAACGAGGCAAAACTCAAGGTATCCATCTTTTAGGGACTATATTTAAAAGTCAAAAATCTAAAGGGTGCTCAGCTACAGTATAGCCAAATTTCCAGCATCAAAATGAGTTTTATAATTTGAAAAGATGAAAAGCCACATAATAAACCAGCTGTGGCATATAACATTTCCCACTAATACTTATCTAATTTGGCTCTAGTTTGCTCCATCTTTGTGCAAGTACCCATCTGGGGGCAGAGGGGAAGCCTATATTTGCTACAGGATACTTGTGTTTCTGTGCATTGTTCCTTTAAAAGCTCTTTATGAACCTTCCTTTTCCTGCTAATCTGGGACCAGAACCTATAGGCAGCCTTCCCCAACATGGTACTATCTAGATGTTTTGGACATCAACAGCAATCAGTCCCTGCCAACATGAACAATTCCCAAGGATTCCAGGAGACTTAGTCCAGGATAAATGGAAGGCACAATCTGGTATGGGGAAGGTTGGGAAAAACCACTATAGGGCAGATTTCCAAAGTTGTTAACTCCTGAGATTAAGGGAAAGAGTGGAAGCCACAAACTGAACAACAGAGATTGTGGGCCAATGTCACTCATCACATCCCCATTCCATTAAGATAACTTGAGCCAGTCACCTATGATGGCACACAAGTAAATCCCATCAATAACAACTGCAATTGTTGCATAAGCTGTGATATCTGGACTCATCCTGACTGCTTATAACATAGCATGTGTGCTAACCCTGGACAGAAGGCAGCACTCCAGACTGGAAAGTGCTCCATGCAGTTAGAACCACACATTTTAAATGTGGCTTCCTAGAGGTTGCTTCTCTGCCTCTGGAGCTACAGTTACAATAGGCCAGCAGTTTGACAGTGCAGCTGGTCTTCCTGACATTTTGGATCAGCCTTCTGCATCCTGGTACCCCCCAAATGTGCTATTCTCCAGCAAACATGGGATGTTTTAGCTCAATAGATCTAGAGGGCATCCATAAGTTTGGAGAAAGTTGTTTGAGATACATTTTACATCAATCCATATTGTGATCATAAATTCCCCACCAACACTTATTGGAAGGTTAAATAAGTGTCAGATTGGTAAAGATCTACTGTGCAGTAAGCACTGTAGTGCAACTTCACATCGGGTGCAGAATCTGATGATACCTCATAACAATATAGTTTTTAAAATGTGAATAAGTTGCACTGTAGGCTTCGAATGAACCATAACCAGCTTCTCAAGCACACTAGCTGACATAGCATGTATTTCCCAACTTTGGAGATTATAAATGAATTTTGTAGAGAGGATTTTTAATTGTAAATTATCTGCAGTTGTTATCATTGCAATAATTGTAAAGACTGCAAGGTATGTCTTCCTTGCAGTCCCCATTTAGCAGAATTTTGAGTTCAGCCCTAAAATCTATGCTTAAAATACAAGTTTCATTTCTTTAGTTCTGAGTGTTATTTTTAGGTATAGACCATCTAGCCAGATGTAGAAATATTAAGTCCTAGATGTGTCTAGAAAAGAAACATTTGTGCTGAAGGAAATACGGAATAAAAATTCTGGGAGTGGGGTGGTGGGGAGACACTTTATTTGTGAGATCAGTTTTCACAAGCACTCTGTTAACCCACCTGAAGTGGTGTAATTATGCATTACTGTACGAATGTCTAAAGTACAAATTCTGTATTATGTTATTCCCTAAATAACAAATGTTATTTATATGGTGTCACAGGGCTATGCTATTCCTATTGATGCTTATGTCAACTAAAAGTACATTCTGCCCCAAAAGAATTTTACAATTCAGTCAGATGAATAATGATGTGATGCAGTGAGGTTGAAGAATAAAGTTTACACAGCAAAAATAAAGAGACCTGTATATGTATAAAAGTCCTGCATACCAGACCAGTTTATTAAAATCTAACTCTACAGTGGATTTTGGAGAATCCAGGTTAAGTTCCATTTTCCAAAGTTTTGTTGAATTCATTGTAGATAAGCATTAGCAGAAGGAAGATGTGGACATTGGATGTAAAAATGGCATGATGCAGGATAAACTAAGCTAGCAAGAAAGCAGGTTGTACAATATGTTTGTACAATTACATATAATGTACAGAAAGGGCATTTTAATCATACTTACCAGTGCATTTTAGGAGTTAAGCAGAAATTCTAATCTATATGCATGGTTATGAATATGGAGCCAAATAGTCATAGTAATCCAGGATTCAACTTTGGATGTATTCCACTTTTTCTCTAAGTCAATAGCAAAACTCCCTTTAATTTTAACTGCATGGAGTTCTAATAAAGGCTGGTAGCTTTCTGTACACACCATGCTATAATTCTGTTCATTGCATTGTAGAATTGCATTGTGTCCTTAGGTCTAATGTCATTTTTGGCACATTTTAGATTAGTACACAGATTTCTTTTAAAAATAATATGAACGTTATCCTAGCATTTAAAATGTATATTCTGCCAAGCATGACTAACAAATGATTACCAACATTTTTTAAGTGCAACAGCTGTGATAAATACAATCTTCTCACGGGTCACTAATCCCATTATTGCTGACTTTATTCTAATAATTCTAATAATTATTAGAATAATCCTAAGCATATTGATTTTCTGGATCTGACATAGATATGCCAAGTATTCAACTCTATAAGTGAATAAGATGCACAAAATGGCAAAGAAATGAAAGTGGAAAGGACCAAACTTTAGTTGTCAAATGGAGTTGATGAACAATGGTTTCCAGTTCTGAAACAGGAAGCAGTACCCTGCTGCAAGATTAACAGTTCCAAGACTGGTAGACAAAACAATGTGCCAAAAATCTCCAGTAATGCTAAAAAGGCACAAAGATGTAGACTAACTTCCATAGCTTTTCTGAAATAAATGGCAGTGTGATTCTGAATGTGGTTTTCCAAGATTCTTTTGTGCCCTCCAAGACATGATTACAATTTAGAGTGGGCATTCTCCCATATTTTTTAAAACAAAGAATAATAGGATTGCAACCAGGTAATGAAACAAGTATTCTATATTAATGTCATTTAATAGTCTTACTGTGAGCAGAGCCCATTCAGTGGTGTCTTCATGAGTAGGATTTCAGTCCTAGTACAGGCTGGAAAATGGAATGCAAAACACAGGAGGGCCTGAAAAACAAATCAGATTGAAGTTGCCCTCCAGCTGCATACGTTATGAACTTCTCCACTCTGGTTTCACAACTCTTCTTGAGCAATGACACATACCTCTGAAACAGAATTGGCCAGAGACATTTTACTGCCTGTAGTGAAGTTTAGGATAGCAATCCCCATCCCATTCCATGTATAAAATTGAACTAGACTGGTAGTTGATTGGGGATGGCTGCACCTGAAAGTGAGATGTTAGGTTACAGGGAACCCCAACACTTGAGCCACCTCGCAGTATCTGCTGCCTGAGAAAACTATCTCACTTTCCTCCTCTGTGCTTTACAGTTATTTCTGTCACTGTTTAGTCTTTGACTATGAAGAGTTAAAACCAAAGGTGCTTATTTGGAAGTGAATTTCATAGATTTCAGTGGATTTGCATAAACCTTTGAGGAAAGAAACTGGTTGGGTTTTGATCAGGTAACTGACTGACCAGTCCTTGAAGGAACTAGAGCAATCAGTTATCCTCGATTTAATACTGACCTATATGAATGACTTTAGTGGATAAAGTGGAAGCTATGGGAACTCTGAGGGAAAGTGACCACAACATACTTGTAAAAATATAGCATACCTATACATATTCTCAGGATTTAAATAGATTTAGGACAATGATAACTATGGTCCTAGGGCAAGTGACCCTACAGAAAAAAGGAGTCCAAATGCTATTTTGGCCTGTATTAACAGAAGTATTGCTTTCAAATCAAGTGAGGTGCCAGTTTATTGAGCACCAGTTAGGCCTCACCTTGAGCCTTGTGTCCATTTCTGGGCACTGCGCTTCAAGAAGGAGGTAGAGAAGAGGAAGAGGGTTCAAAGGAGGGTAAAAGGGATGATCGAGGGATGGAAACAAAGCTCTATGAGAAGACATTGAAAGAACTGGGCATGTTTAGCCTTGAAAAGGCTGAGGGGAGATGTGATAGCATGCTTCAAGTACTTGAAAGGTTATCACAAAGAGGAAGGCTGGAATCTGTTCCTCATCATTCCAGAGTGCAATGGAATAACAGGCTCAAGTTACAGGAAGCCAGGCTCTGGCTGAACAGCTGGAAGAATGTCCTGTTAGAGCAGTACAACAATGGAACCAATTACCTCAGGTGGTTGTGGGCTCTTCCAAAGTAGAGCAATTGGATGCAATCAGACAGCAATCTGTCAGGGATGCTTTAACTTGGAGTAGGAAATTGGACTCAATGGTATTATAGGCCCTTTCAAACTCGGTTCAGGGCTGATCCTGAAATCACACACAAACTGTGAGTCTGATTTTTCAAGGGGATTGTGAGAACGATAGTACAGAGAGAACCTGAGGTACAGCAAATGGTGGTCGAAAGCAGACTGGCAAGAGGGCGGGGACTCCACCCATTTATACGAGGGGGAGGGGGACTAGAGTTCCTGCCAAAAATCCTTAGAACTGAATCTTTCCAAAAGCAGGCACTGCGCAGGTGCAGTACCCATATGTGTGATGTACAGAGACCACGACGAAGAAAGTTGGATCCCTACTCCCGGATTCACCTTTCAACTAATCAGGAGCATTGTCTCAATGTCATTATGTCTTTTCTTGATAAAGTTCCAGATTCACCAGTCAATTACCAATAACAGGCACCACTTTAGAACCAGATTCCTTGTGTTTAGATGGAAAGGAGTAATAACGTCACCAGCATACTGGTAGCATTGAAACCCTAAACCCCATGCAAATGGAGTTCCGTGCACACATTACACAGCATGAGGAAACAGATAGACCCTGAAGGAGTCCATGGGCCAGAAGCCACAGCATCTAGCAGCAATACATGGCATTATCTTATGGGATCACCTCTCCAAGAAAGACCAGAACCATCAATGTTACTTCACAGTCCTGTCTCAGTGCCTTATTTCCAGGCTGACCTTTCAACAGTTAGTACAAAACCAAATTGAATCCACTTAAAACAACTGTTGGTGTAATACTTTGCTTGAAGTTAATTGATTAACTATGGCTAGTTACCTGGTAGTGAAAAGCTTTCCTGCCTTCTAATTTATACGAATTATAATTTGAAAAGCAGAGACCAAATCTATAAAACCTACACCTGATATATAAATATGTAAATCCATGGAATGCTTAATTGTGTAGATAATATGCCACCAGAAATTTTGTGTTAGGCCAAGCCCTGATAAGAATATGACTTTTAAATATAAGCAAAATATTGCGTGTGGAATTTCATTAAGTCCTATTTAGAGCAGACCTATTTAAATGAGGCTTAAGACTGTCTAATACGAGATGCATGCAAGGAAGGCTGGTAGCTCCTATGTCAGGGGAGCATCTCCTGCATTGCAGCTTTTCTTTTTCCAGCTTTCCATGTTGCTCCATGGTAGTAAACCTATTCTGGAGTACGGTGTTCAGCACTATGGACAGCCCCATAGTAAAAGCTGCATTGGATAATGAGCCCCACTGACACAGGAGTCACCAGTTGACTCTGAATGCAATGCCTTGCTGCGGCTTTGCCACTTTCCCGTACGAAGCTAGACCAAGTACATACTTTCTGCAATGGATGATTGCAGAAAAAAGATGAAGCTTTTTCCAACCTTTCTCCAGCATGTTGTGGAGTGGGGAAATTTCTCCAGTCACCATTCAGATAGAAGATAAACCTCCTTCCTCATTTAAACCTTGTTTATAAAAATGCCATTTAATCTTTAAGAGCAGCACTGAATTAGATTACAACACTTTACTCATGTTATTAAAAAGGAAATCCCTATTTATCTGACAAGAAAGATCATTATGTGTGTTGCCTTTGGGTGTTTTTGATGAACATACTGAGCACAACAAACCAACTAGGAGAGCTAAACTAATGCTGTTGGAATTTTGAATTTTTACAGTAACATACTAATGGAGTACATAATTAGGCCTTGAGCTGAAATGGTAAAATGTGAATTATTTCCTTCAGTTTAATTATTTAATCAAAAAGCTGAATGTAGTCTTCTGTGGACTAGTTATCTTCTGCTAATATTTTTATTAAGTGTGAAAGCAAAATGCAAATTCAGGATGCATTTTAATGCAGTCATGCCAATATTTAGACAAAATGTTAAGGCCATTCCCTTCTACACTATAATTCTTTTTTTTTTCATCAGCGCACAATCATTTTCTAATGCAGTTCAATTAGTTTGAGGTCATTTATGGTAATGCAACTGTAAGGCAATTACGTTTTTAATGTTGTTGTAACATAAAATTTCATTAACTTTTTTTTTTCTTTACTAAAATGGTTATTGCCCAGGAGGAAAATTCAGCCCCTGATGCAGAGTTGAGTGAGTTTTATTAATCAAAATGGCCCATAAACTCTACAAAATGTTACCCAAATGTTATCCAAATCTTCTTAAATAAGATTGCTTCATTTAGTGGGTACTAAATGTGGCCAGCAGCTGCGTGGAGGGGGGCAGTTATCAGGTAAACTTGAAATACTTGAAGTTCTTGCTCATTTTCTACCATGCTCTTTTCTTGCAACAAATGCTGTTATATCTTCCAAATCTCCTATATATAATAGGCTAAGGCTACAATAAGCAAGGGATGCGGGTGGCACTGTGGGTTAAACCGCTGAGCCACTGGGCTTGTTGATCTAAAGGTTGGCAGTTCAAATCTGTGAGACAGGGTGAGCTCCTCTTGCTTTGTTCAAAAATAAGCAAATGCGAGTAGATAAACAGGTACCACTTTGGTGGGAAGGTAACAGTGATCTGTGTGCTTTGGTGCTTAGTCTTGCTGGCCACACGACCACGGCAACTGTCTATGGACAAACGCTGGCTCCCTTGGCTAGGAAACCAAGATGAGCACCGCCCCTAGAGTCAGGCATGACTGGACTTAATGGTTTTTACAATAAGCAAAGAAATCCTACCATTCTTAATTACCCCAAAATACTCTGCAAAATTAGTCTCCTTTCAGGATTAAGTCCAAATTATGGACAAATAACCAGTTGCTGGGGAACATGGAGGGATGGTACTGATGCAGACATGCTCTTTCCCATGTGAACAGAAGGCTGGACATAGATGCTTGGTCTGATCCTGCATGGCTTTTATGTTTTAATCACAAAACCATGCCAATAAATGAGAAATAAAAGAGCTCTAAAACCAGTTTGATATACTTGGCCAAAGTGTTCAGTGGAGTTCTGTGACAGGCAGAAGCAGCAGTGTTACATGATGCTTGCATTTCACGTCCCTTCAACCATGGTTCCAGAGACTTCCAGTTTCTCCTAAAAGTGAGTGTCAGCATCACAGTAGGCGCACCTTTCAACCACACAGGAGTCCTGAGTAAACATACTCCAGAGGTTCTTTTCACAAGGCTTTACTGTCACACATCTCTAAGTGCACCAAAAGTGAAGTGTTGAGCCCCAACACCCAATTCTTTTATACCCTTTTCTTCTGCACTGTCCTGCAGGCAGTGAAACCTCACCTGTTGGCACTCCTCTAATTTTCCATCAACTGACTCTCCCACCTGTGTTGTCTCCTAGCAACCAGCACCACCTTTTCAGGGAGAGGAAACCCTATATCTGACAGACTGCTCAACTCCTGGAGCAAACTCTGCCCAGTTTCCAAGTCCTCTCCTGTTCTCTCATTAGTAGATTGGGCCTCTCTTCAGCCTCAACTTCACTTCTTACTATTTTTCTGTTCCCACAGGCTGGCTGGCTGTCACCTCTACTCATCTGGACTAGCAAGCCCCCTCCTTGTTCCCCAGAGGTTCCCTGGCCTTCCTGCAGCTTGTTGACATACCACAACCCCTTCATCTTTGCTGTCTGAGCAAAAATTCCCATCGAAGCTATAAACTGGTCATGCTGGTTCTGGCAGCTTGTCCCTGTGCTCATACATGACATCCAGTAAGACTCAATTGAACTTTTGTTAAATTAGCTGGAGACAAACATCCAAGGACAAGGCAATCCAAATGTTTCCTCTGAAGATATAGGAGGCATCTTCACTGCTTGGATGAAGACAGGTAGCAGTTACATACAACTATTAAATTCCATATAAAGAGGAGTATACGGCAGTGGACTGGGAGGTCCACTGCTTACACAGAGCAACTGTGTATGACTATGTATCAAAAAGTTATAATGAGACTGCAGTGGAGCAGCAGCACAGGTGAAAATATCCTCTCAACACACAGTAGACGGCAGCACAAGTCATTCAATGCCTTCTTGCAAAGTTGAGGTATTTCTATCCTACAGACTGTGCCACATCTAAAAAGGCATGGCACATAAAGAAAATGGAATAGTGAGATGCAAGGGAAAGGGAAAAAGCAGGTTGCTTACCTGTAACTCATGTTCTTCGAGTGGCCATCTGTGCATTTACACATATGGGGTGCTGCGCCTGCGCAGTGCCTAGGCCGGAAGATTAGAAAGCTAACGGATTTTGGCGGGAAAACTCTGCTCCCCTCCCCCTTTGTGGTATAAATAGAGCGGAGCTCTATTTTCAATAGCTGATAAGCCAGGACAATAGTCTGGGTGATCCAATTAGAGAGTCTCTGAGATGATATCGGTGATCCCTTTTTTTGCTCGGAGTATTTAACAAAAAGTCTATTAGTAGTATGAAAAGATTCAGTGCGGGATCTGTAAAAGGCCAAGCAGCGGCGAACATCAAGCGTGTGTAAAGCACGTTCTATCGGGGTCGACGGTGACGGAAAGAAAGCCGGTAGAACGATATCCTGATTCAGGTGGAACGATGTGGCCACCTTGGGTAAAAAGGAGAAATCCATCCGAAGGACAACTTTTTCCTTATGGAAGTTCAGAAATTGTGGGTCTATGCGGAGAGCACAAAGCTCACTAGCTCTTCGTGCTGATGTAACCGCTACTAGAAAGGCAGTTTTCCATGACACCAAGCGTAAGTCCGCAGTTGCTAAAGGCTCGAATGGTGGTTTGGTAAGCGCTTGGAGTACTACAGAAAGACTCCACGTCGGCATGGCAGGGCGAATAGACGGATGTAAATTTTGTAGTCCCTTAATGCAGCGCTGAACTAGCGGTTGTGAGAAGACTGATAACCCATGTATAGTGCCACAATAATGGGATATAGCGGCTGCATAAACTTTGATGGATGACAGTTTAAGTCCCTCATGATGCAAATGTAAAAGAAATTGTAAGATAGTGGTGACTGAAGCCGTTGCAGGGGAGAATGAATGGCACTCCGCAAAAGAGGAGACTCTTCTCCATTTAGCCATATAGGAACGACGAGTGGACGGTCTCAATGCAGATTCGATAATCGCCTGAATTTCTCTGTCGGTAGGCATCGGTATCGTGATATTCGCTGTCGAATTCAAAGTCAGGGCTGCATATACCATGTGTTGAGTGAGGTCACCCATAGCGTGAGGTGTCCCCGGTACCGACTCGGTGACGTGAATCAGGTGATTCACCATGTCGTCAGCTTCAGAGAGAATATATCCAGATGGCGGATCGCTCCTCCTTGTTGTGTTAATAAGTGCAGGAGAGTTGGTAGATGAAGGAACATTCTTCTGGACAGCAGCAAGAGAGTGGTAAACCATGGTTGTCTCGGCCACCACGGAGTCACTAGTATCCCCGTGGCCCTGTCCTGGGCTATTTTTGTTACCACTCTCGTCAGAAGTGGGATTGGAGGAAATGCATAAAAAGTCATGTTGCTCCAAGGGACCATGAGAGCATCTCCCATCAATCCCGGCCTGACGCCCGCTCTGGAACAGTAAAGGGCACACAGGCTGTTCTGTCACGTGGCGAACAGGTCCACATCCAGATAACCACACAGGTGGAAGAGTCCCTCGCAAAGTTGTTTGTCCAACTCCCATTCGTGGGATGTCGACATTTGTCTGCTTAATGTATCTGCTTCGACGTTGTCGGTTCCAGCCAGGTGAACCGCCATAAGCGTGATGCTCCTCGGTATGCACCAGTCCCAAATGTCCATCGATAGGCGTGCTAAGGCTGGAGATGTTGTGCCCCCCTTCTTGTTGATGTAGAAAACTGCCGCTACATTGTCTGATGCAATTTGGATAATTTGACGTCCTAACACAGTCTTGAAAGCCTTGAGGGCGTTGAAAATCGCCAGAAGTTCCAGGAAGTTGATTGTTTCCTTGCCTCTCGTCAGTTCCAAGTACCTTGGACCCGAAGTCCCGAACATGCTGCACCCCATCCCAGGAGGGATGCATTGGCGTACAGAGTCGTCGTTGGCCGAGGTGGTCGAAATGGGGTGCCAATTGACAGGTTGTCTGTGATGGTTCACCACGTTAAAGTGTGAAGGACTGCATGCGGGATCCGAATCTGCTTGGTGGCAGGATCTTGTTGCGGTTGAAAAACAGCGTTGAAGAACAGTTGAATGGGTCGCATACGTAACCTGGCATATGGGACAATGGCAATAGCAGCAGCCATATGCCCCAGTAGTCTCTGAACGGACAAGGCTGGAACTGTTCCGTGTAATCAAATCCGATGAATATGGCTGCATAAAGCATTCTGACGTTCTGGTGGGAGGAAAGCTTTTTCCCGTGTTGAGTTGAGTCGTGCCCCGATGAAATTGATGACCTGCGTGGGAATAAGGGTCGATTTGTCACGGTTAATGCAGAGGCCGAGAGCATCGAGCAAAGCGCAGGTCATTTGTATATCAGACAAGAGAGCTTGTTCGGATTGCGAGACGATCAGCCAGTCGTCTAAGTATAGGTAAACCTGTACTCCGCGAGTCCGCAAGTGTGCGCATACTGGTGCCATACACTTTGTAAAGACTCGAGGGGCTGTGGCCAAGCCAAAGGGTAGGACGTTAAACTCGAACAGGTCAGATCCGACAGTAAAACATAGAAAGCGTCTGTGTGAAGGATGTATGGAAATATGAAAATAAGCATCCTTCAAATCCAGTGAGGCAAACCAATCCTCTCTTTTCAATAACGGAAGAATGTTCTGTAAAGTGTTCATCCGGAACTTCCTTGGTTTGATGCACTTGTTAAGAGTTCGTAAGTCCAGGATCAGATGGAGACCACCGTCCCTTTTCGTGACCGTAAAATATCTGGAATAGAATCCATGCAATCCGAGCAGGACAATTTTTGAATCGCTCCCTTGAGAAGTAGCTGTGAGACTTCATTGCGTAGCACCGATGAAGGTGTGAAGCAAATCGAGCTCGAAGGAGAGATAACATCGAATTCTATCCTATATCCAAACGAGATGATAGATAACACCCACCTATCAGATGTAATGGACTCCCAAATGGGGAGTCAGCGCTGGAGCCGGTCCCCAAAAGGGAGAAGGGAAGGTGGTGCTGGAATAGAGAGCATGGTTCGCACAAGCCATCAACGTGGGCGTTTATCGGTATCGAATCGCCTACGGCCTTGGGAAAAACGCTGTTGTGCTTGCTGCTTCTGACACTGCCATTGTTGGTATTGTTGGGTTCGAGGGTAGTTTTGCTGGCACGGATAATATGGTTAATTCCGGTAGGACAACCGGGGCCACTGCCACTTACGTTTTTGCGGGAGCTCCATGCGGCGTGTGGTTAGGCGTGATTCATGAATCGCCTTTAATTTTCGGTCAGTCTTCTGGTGGAACAGACCGGTACCATCAAAAGGCATTTCCTCGATTCTGCGCTTCATCTCATCGGGGAAATTACAATTGCGCAGCCACACATGTCGGCGTAGCGAGATGGCGTTGACGAAGGCCCTTGAATCGATGTCTACATGGTGACAAGCGGTAGACAGCTGTTGTACCGCCACCTGCATTGCCTTCTTAATAAAAACCCTGGCAAGGTCCGCTTGGTGGTCCGGAAGGGAGGAAGTGACGTTATCCAGTTTCTGCATGATAAAGTACTGGTAATGTGCCAGTGTCGCTTCGTAGTTCGATATGCGCACGCCGAGTCCAGAGGCCGCATAGACTCGGTGCGCAAGCATATCAATTTTCCTCCCTTCCTTGTCCCGAGGAGTGGTATGTCCCCTGGACTCCCTGCCCTGGGAGGATTCAACCACAAGAGAGTTCGGTTTTGGGTGACGGAGCAGGAAGGGAATGTCATCGTCCCGAACTCTATACATAGCCTCATATCTGCGGGAGGTTGCTGATGGTTGGCCCGGTTGGTCCCAGGGTTGGACCATAGCCTGGTGCAGTGTAGTTATATGCGGCAGAGCTATGGATGCGGACTGCTTTCCCCAAATGACGTCATAGAAGCGATCTGTCGAAGGGCCTGGCTGTTGATGGGCTTCGATTTCAAGTGAACAAAACCAAGCGGGACATGAGCTCTGTGAACGAGACATGAGGTTCGTCAGGTGAAGCAGGCCATTGATATGCGACAGCCACATCAGGGGATGTGGAGTTGACCTCCAAGTCCTCGGAGTCTTTCACATAGTGTGGCCGGTCATCGTTTGAGGAGGAGGAGGTTTAGGGGAGGATGGGCGCCTCGTCTCCGTACGCCTGGAGGTGGATGGCACATCCCTCAGGACCGATGGTGATCTCTGCTGGTACCCACCCCAGCCGGGGGGAGCACCATATCCTGGAATCAACCGACTTTTATCTCGATGCTCGGATGAATGGCTGCGACCTCTAGGAGGTAATGGTGAGGCCACATGAGATTCAGTCAGTGGCATGGGTGTTGGTGAGTGTTCCCTCGGCAGGGAGTCTCTGATTTCGCCATCAGAGATGGACTCCGGAAGTGGCTCCTCGTGTTGCTGGGAAGGCACGCTCTCAGGCCGACTGGTTGGCCTCGGGGATCCCGGTGGTGTCACCTGCATAACGAGTTGCAGGGCCGGTCCCGAGGGGGTCGGTACCGTGGCAGCCGTCAGTACCAAGAAGCCTGATGAACCTGAGCCTCGTTGTTTTGGGCAGTCAGGTTTCTTGCTCTTGCGAGCAGGCTTATCCACCTTTTCCTTCCTCAACTTCTTATGGGTGGAAGTTTTATCCAGACTGGTATGCTTGCGCTTCTCCCGTTTCTTAGTCGGGGGAGAAGGCAGTGACTGAGTCCCCACAGAAGTGACGCCCTCGTCCGAAGGACACTGGGAGGGTCGGCAGAGGTCGAGGAAGGATGCTTCGCCGGAGCGCTCACGGTGGAGGAGGAGCGCTGAGGAGGCGCGGATGAAGAGAAAGCAGGCCGTAGGAGCTGTTGGTCAGACTGCATTAATGCCTGATCCCATAGGAGCTTTCTGAGACGATTCTCCCTATTTTTCTGCTCCTGCTTTGTAAACGCCAAGCAATGACCGCACTTGTCGGTTCTATGCCCCTCGCCGAGGCAGAGGAGGCATAGATCATGTGGATCGGCTGGCGACATTTTAGATCCACATTCAATACATTTGTGGAATGCCACCCGCTGCGCCATCGCGGAAAAATGAAGAGGACAGTATAGAGGGTAAGATAATACTTTTTTTTTTTTTTTTTTTATAGAGAGAGAAAGAATTCAAGAAGAAAACAGACAGAATGGGGAGAAGAACAAACTTGGAGTAAGAGAAGTTTAAACTTTTTGAGAAAAAACAATGAGACACGAAGAGGCACGAGGCACAGCGAACGGCAGTCACAAAGACTGAGCAAAATGGCGGACACTCCGCTCTATACCACAAAGGGGGAGGGGAGCGGAGTTTTCCCGCCAAAAACCGTTAGCTTTCTAATCTTCTGGCCTAGGCACTGCACAGGCGCAGCAACCCATATGTGTGATGCATAGAGGCCACGACGAAGAAGTTCAAGCACCAATTCTTAAGGCAATACAGTCTTTGGAAAGACCAGCTGAGATGCCAATGCGCTTACTGCTGAAAAACAGGCCTTCATGGTTCTTCAACTGACCTGACCTTTGTCAAAAATAACCATACTGCAAAATAACAGGGCACAGCCTCAACTTTCCATGTCCTGGTTGAAAAGTGCAGCCTTCTTTTTTTTCCTTCCATTATAGGTAGGGCTGAAGAGGGGACAACTAGTTCCTCATTGGACAACTAGTTCCAATTGCCAGAGTGGAAGGGTGAAATGGCTCAGTCAACTTAGGCAGGTCTTTAGTATTGAGGCATAAAAGTACAAAGAAATTATGGACTACCTACCTGCAAATGTTTCTTACATTAATAACTTAGGTTGGTTTGTTTGTTTTTAAACAAGTGCATTAATCCACTACATCTACTTTTCTACTTTTGGTTTTGTCACAAAATTGGACATATGAGTACTAACAAAGAAATTTTTCCTGTTTTTACATTATAAAATGCCTAGGTGGCAATGCAGTGTAATGGACTAGTGCAAATACATAAGAGGAAACTGTGCTTTCTTTAGACAGCAGATTAGCCCATTTTAACTACTCTTCAAAAACTCACAGTGGGCCTTACAAACCAAAGTGAAACTGGGGGTGAGGTAGGATCACATTATTGTCTAAAGAAGTTATAAACAACTGTGAGTAGGGAATGACAAGCATACAACAAACACCTCGATTAGTAAAACTGCTTGAAACTTTGGCTTAATAGTGCAGGGGGTCTTTAGTTTTCTCTGCTTTCATTTTATTTTGTATTAACTTCAAACAGTTTATTGGATTACTTTATTAGAACATGCAAACATGGAAACAAAAACATGTAACATCACCAATGAATTATAATAAGCAGTGCCTGTACTAGCTCCATGCTAGGACATTTTTCAAATAGTACAAATGAACCCAACACATTTTAAAAGAGGATTACTGAAACATTCATGGCACAGAAAATGTAAACAAACACAAATGTTAAGCAGCTTTAAGAGGAAAACTTGAGGTAGAAGCTTGCCATGTATAAGTATTCTATAAATTCTAGCATATTAAATGTGTCTTTAAAAATGCATTGGGACCCTAGCAGGTAGAAAATGAAGAGTTTAATATTCCCTTGTCTGCTGCTGTCTTAAGGAAAATTTCTTCTCTGAAACTGCTATTTGGGGCAGTGGGGCATTGGAATTCTTGCATTGCTCTTAATTTCAGTGAAAGTAATGGAGGTTGTGGCAAAGTTACAGAAGTCCCTGCTTATTTAAAGTAGTGGAGTGCTCAGAAAATGGTGGAATGCATATGGGAATCCAACCACACTGAGTTCCACCCCCAGGGCCCTTCTCAGTTGTTTTTGACTGTTTTCTCTTCCTCAGCCCCTGTCCCCTCACTCTTGGTTCTAAAGAGAGGTGGACACCCACATCCCATTTGATTGGAATGAAACACAAACTTTCAGTTAAGGTAGGTAATAGTTTTATTTACCAAAAGAGAAAAGGCTAAAAGAGTAACAAGAAGAACAAACAGAACAAGCAGAATATGTGGAAATACTGCTTGCAAGGCAAAATAACAGAACTGGCTAAAACCTGCCTCTATGTACCAAAGCAGAGGGCTTTAACAGGACAGACCCAAACAAAATTAGCTAAATGCACAGACCAAGGGCAGTGTAACTCCTCTAGTTACATGGCTCAAACATCTGGCAAAATCTAAGCAGATCCTCATTAACCAATCACAAGCAGGCTCAGGCAGCCTTCCCAGGTTTCAGGGTGCAGGCAGGGTGTTCATGTGTATGAGGGTTCCTACATAAGCACAGGTGATAATCCAAGATAACACACACACAATTGAGTCTTACAAGTTACTAGAATACAGTGAACATTATTTTTCTTATACAGGCTATATTTTCAAAACAAAACAGGAGAGAAAGTGGGAGTGAAGAGACCATGACATTGCATTATGGAAAAGTTTCAAAGTCCACAGTGTGTCAACATCTTAAGATGGACTACATCTACACAAGGCATTTATAGCACACTCAGGATCCCTCATGGAATTTGCATGCCTCATCTCTGGTTTTCCAGCCATTTCCATGGGTTCTTTAGAGCAGAGAAAGTCAGCTATTAACATTCAAATCACAACAAGCCCAGAAGCCACCTTGTGAAAAGTCAGAAGTCCCCTATACTGCCCTTATGCTGCAGCAACTCCTTGTGGTTGGTTAAGAGAAGAAATGAAAAGATGGAGAAATACAAAATTCCATGACAAAAAACCCTGTGATGGGTTTACATTTTTCCTCCCTCAATGAAAATGGAAGGTGATGCTTCAGTAATGCAGGGCTTAACTCCCTTGGAAGTCAACATATATGTTAAGGCACATTTATAATGGATGACCCAAGAATTCAAGCAGGAGTGTTGAGGCAAATAACTCTATACACATCTAAGAGTGCCTCCACTCCAATTCTCAATTGGATTCAGATTTAGTCACACTGCATACCATTCTTCGGCTGCTCTGTACAGAGTGTAAGACCCTCCTCTGTGCTGAGCAGCAGAAAAGGCCTTATAGTGTCCAGAGTTATTGCTTTCCAAGAAGCATCCTCTTCAGCAGCCATGACAGAAAGCTTCTAAGGATGCTCATTCCAGCTAATCGGGCAGAAAATGCTCACCCCATTGAACAGAGCATTCTGACAGAGGGGAGGGCAAGCATTCTCCTTTAACTTGTCCTTATACTGGCCGGTCAAGGAAGAAAATACTTCCTGCTGGCAAGCAAAAACTGAATTGGGTCATTTCTAGCAGCCAACTGAACAGGGCTTTGCTGTTTGGCGGGTGTACCTGAGCAGTTGTTGTTAGAGCAACCTCCTACTTGGCATCCTAAATTAGGAATGAGTACCAAATGCGGTGCAGCTCAGGAGATGCCATATGGAAGGGGCATGACCAGCTCATGAGCAGATACACTTTGGATCAGTTTTTAGCCATCACTGTGAAGAATAATGAAAAGATGATAATCACACTGCCCTAACCATAGCCCTCTTGTAGCCCACGGCTGAATCATCAGAAAACGTGCTCTGCCATAATCCAGGCAGCAGAGGCAGAGAACATGGACCGAAATTGAACTACTTAAAAGAAGCGCCTAAGAATATTTTTATCCTAATTGCTTAGTCAATGTAGTTGTAATGAAAAATACGAACATATTCAATTTCATTTAACATTTTAATACATTTCAAAATCCAGCATAAACTTACAGAAATTCTTTAGGAAATATCTAACAAACTTAGATGATAATGGGCAGTGCTTGATAAATGAGATTCAGTATCAGCTCTTATATGTTCAAATACGCATTAAATAATCATATAACATCTCTGAATTCTGATTTTTGCTCATATTGGCCTGAACAGTTAAAAAAAAACCCTAGCATTTTAATATTATTTTAAAAATATCCAAGTATCACATTTTAACATGTTATTGAAGGGGAAGAAATCAATTTAAGAATCTAGCACTAAACCAGGGCTTCTTCTCTTTTAATTAGGAAATGAAGACATGGTGCTTCTTATTCCCTAAAGAAACTTTTCTCCTTAAGAAAGTGCGACATCAACTATTCAATTGGTTGGACAGCTCTCTGAATGTCTCTCCACTGGTTTGAAAAGGAGTCTCTAAAGAAACAGTGCAAGAGACCCTCTGTTGCTAATGAGTCCATGATTATGCTATTGTAGTGCATCAGACACTGAGGAAAAGACAATACAGCACTGCATACAGTTCACAAACAGAGAGGAGGACCTCATTAGTCCTACCTAAAATAAATGCATGTGAAACTGAGCACAGGAATATGGCCAAAAAAGGCCCTTCTGTCACTATTTATTCAATAACTGCTTCAAGCTGCCCTAAGTTATAGCATCTGCAGGACTGTCCTAAATTAGTGCAATTGAGACCATATGGCAGAAGCTAGCTTCCAGCATCCCTTTTCAGCATGACTGAAAAAGAGATGGCAATTCTTGTACTGATGGGCCTTTTTTGCATTAGGGAAGGGAAAACAGGTTGTTTCTTGTGTAACCTTTACCTCTCTAAACTTGGATAAGATTTCACCTCTTATCCAAGTCCTGTGCAGTTGCTAGAGGGCTTAGAAGGGAGGTAGAGTCGTCTTTTACTTTTGGACTAAAGTCAGTCTCAGTCTCTTTCTCTCACACACACACGCAGAGAGAGAGCGAGAGAACACAAGCATGCAAAGGTTCCCCTGCTTTTCCTTATCTTCTGCATACCACAGTACATAGTAAAGAAAGCCTTCTGCATTTGCCAAATAGAGATAAAATTGGTAATGAGTGCAGATATCGGCTTGACTGGTTATTCAAGCTCTTATTTGTTGATGCTCGATTATGAACCCAATATCTTGTATCCACATGGTCACATTTTGATACATTTGTTATATTACAGCATTCTGCTCTATTATTCATTAGATGGTACCATGTTCCAACATTGCAGTCCTTTGAAGATCACTTCTGTCCAAGGACAAAAATCCAATGTGTACAATAGTGGATATCAACCTTGCCCAACCTGATGCCCCCCATACGAATTGCACTGCAACTCCCATAACAACCAGTCAACTTTGCAACAGATTGGAAAAGGGTGATAGAGAGGTAAAGAATGGATAGTTAGCATCACTTGAAAACAGGCATGTCTCTGACTGTTAATATAACAATATAGAGAGCAAAGACCAAAGACAAACTTCCACTGACTAGAGTTATTTGAGAATCACACTTTAAAAGCAACACACTTTTAAGGTTAATGAATTTTTTGCAGGTGATTCAATAATTTAGTCAAAATATTCCCTTGCAACCCAAAGGTAAAAGATTCTCCTGAAAACATAAGACAAGATGAGACAATCCTTTATGCAATTTTAAAAGAGATATAATGGTTAAAATGAACTGATTTTTCTCTGGGGAAGCAGAGGCATTGTCTGGAACACACGGGGATCTTCACAAGAAATATGGAAAGCAGCTGTGCTGATGGAAGTCTTCACCAATGGCTTTACAGCATACTAGGTTTTTTCTCTGGAATGACCTTTTCAATTATGCTTTTCTTCCTGCTTCTTTTTTAATCTTGCAAAAGAAGAGGCAAAAATATTACTACTATGCAACCACCTTCTCTGCATGTGTAATTCAAATTTCTATAAGCAGGCTCAAATTATCAAGTGAATTCTCCATCCCTGAAGGAAAGGGAAATGTTGTCATACAGTTCTCTCTGCCAATCTCACCACTTTCAACACTGAATTTGATTGCTTATGTTTTCTGTTTATCTGACATAAGAGTTATGTGACCTACAAAGAATTTCCACATGTGAGGGATCAATTTCCTCATTCTACTCAAGCCAGATAGACAGAGAAGTCAGGCAGCAGGCAGCCATTTATGTTGCAACTTCAAAAAGGCTGACCACTGAAATTCAACACCTAGAATACTTCATTCAAATTAAAAATTACACAGTTCAGTGAGTAGCAGAAAAAGCCTTTTGAATACAAACACAAACTTTGCAACATATGTACAAATACTGAGCAAGTAAGTAAAAGGTACATTAACAGAGAAAAACATCTGAAAGCAAAATACTAAGGGCAATAAATGGAACTAAATAGCATTTATAAAAACCATTTATACAAATTTACTTGAATCAAACACAGCCTTTCTATATGCAGGCACCAATTCAAAAGAAGAGAACAAAGTATGCTGCGGGAAAACATCTGCCAATTTTTTGTGTCCTCAGATGGGATGGATGGACACCCATACTGTCCCTGTCTCATACTCCAAGTGTTTACCCCATATATCAAAATGCCAGGCCTCAGTTGGTTACATCACATCAAAATAACAAACAGAAGGGATGAAGGAAGTGAGTCCACATCAAAGAGAAGCACCCTCACAATAGGAGTACCTTGTTTTTTTCTGCCTGAAAGGTAACACAGAAGTTACCTTTCAGGAGTTCTTAAGTTGTTCCAGACACCAAATTCTAATAGTTTGGGTAGAATCTTGAGAGTTAGCTTGCTCTTGGCCTGATCAACTTGGTGGTCTGAGAAAAACAACTAAGACCAATCAACTCTAGGCAACACTGAATTAACATAAAGTAAGAATTTGCTTAGGATTATTTCATGTCATCCTCTGAGATGCTAAAGTTAAATGCATTGTTGCACTTAATGTTCATGGTTTTAAAATTGCAGATTGCAGTAGATGGGGTGGAAACTGATAAAGAACAGAAGTAGGACAGGCTTTCCCCTCACTCTCCACAACACCTTGATAGGTGAAATTTTTCTCAGGACCAGAGCAGGGAGTAGGGCCAAGGAACATCCACTGAGGATGAAAGCAAATTCAGATTACCTGCTTCCTCTTTTAAGAAAAATTCAGCTTTCTTCTGATTCAGGAAGTTCTTTCTCTGGAAAATTATCATCACTGAGGTCACTGTAGCTATCACTAAACAGAAAGGAATAAGCAACCAAATAAGAATCCACTTCTTCATGTCCTGAGCAGTATACCTGATATAGAGTAGAACTAGTACAGGGAAGAAATCCCCCAAATGTTTGCTATTGATGATATTATCTTTCAAGGAACTCAAGATGGTTTACATAATTCTCCAATTGCTCCTCACAACAACCCTGTGAGGTAGACTAGGTTGAAAGTCACTGACTGGCCCACAATCACCAAGTGAGCTTGTTAATCCACTTTTTTGTATGTAGAACCCAGATCTTCCAAGTCTCAAGCCAACATTCTTACCACTATGCTATAATGACTTAAACAGTTCTCCAAAGTTTTTTTTTTTTCTGCCAAGTATGTATTAGTGCTATGCTACAGAGATGGCTCCAGAGAAGCGATGGGACTCTTAGCCTTCTTCTACACAAGCAGATTCTATCACTAGTATGCCTTTTCCAACTGGTTAAAATTCTGGCTAAAATTTGATTTTGGTTTTCCTTCATACAAAATAGTAACAGTGCAATCCTATGCATGTTTACACAGAAAAAAGCCCTTATAACTTCCAGCATGTTTTGTTCTAAGGAGTCAGTGTTAGCATATGAGAAGTGGTGGTGCCACGACAAACAGGAAAAATGAGAAAGTGGGGAGAATGTCTGGGAGAAAGGCAAAAAGGCAACAGGGACCTTTCTTACGAATTCACCCAGCCTTCATATTGTACCAGCATCTCTTAAGCAATATCTGATATTGCAGAAGTTTTTACTGCTCAGCTGAAAGGTATCCTGGAAAGCAGCAATATGTTTTTCATATTAAAAGGTAAGAGCAACAGGTATTCATGTCTATGGAAGAAACAGAGCACTGCTCTCAAAGACCTAGTTTGAGCAAGAGAATGTTCAATCTGTCTGTTACTAGAGAGGAAGGCACTGGCACCATCTTCTGTCAATATGATGCGCATTTTGCTAGTAATCAAAATTAAAGCTCTCCCAAGAATATGGTCAGCATATATGTTGTATCAACAATACAAATGCTCTACTTACTTTTTTCTGCAGGTACCCAAGGAAGCATGTAATAAAACTTGATATTATGAAATAGATTTGCATAATTCATGAAAAATTAAAATTTCAAAAGATGGTAATAAGAGCATACCTTCTAATTATTATTACTGCAATATAAAGTATATGCTAAAACAGAAAGTGTTTTTAATGTTTTTATTATTTCAACTGACTTGAATTGAAATACATATGCATTTCTTTCTTTATCATCCTTAGGTACTGCTTCTTTAGGCTATATGTATAGACTAAATGAATTTGGGCTTGGACATCACTCATGTGAAAGACTTCTCTCTCTGAAATTTCTGGCTATGAATAAAACTAGCTAAATAAAAGTGCTAAATAAAAATTAGCTCTTTGAAAGCTCTGCTTCAAAAATGTTTTAAGCATATGTTTAAATATTTTAAAATGCTTTCCTTGTGTATGTTCATGCTTATTTCTTATACAATGTGTGAGCAAGGTCCTAGTTTACACATGTGTAAATCCTGAGTGTATAATTGTTCCTATGTCAGACATCACTTATTATGGATAAAAATTTTACTATCATCTTGCCAACAGTAATAATCTAATTCCACATTTTTCTTAGATACTAATAACCACAATTTCCACAGTAATATATTTACCTGCATATTAGTGATGATTGTTATGAAGCATCACTCAAAAACAAAACAAAACAAGGTTACCTAGGAGACAATTTGCATCCACGCTGTAAGTATGCACTGAGAGAATCTGTTGCAGCAAGCAAGAGGCCAAGGTATGGAGGTGAAGGCTTCATAGGTCTTGAAGAAAATTCTGGATGGAACTGGACACCAACAAAATAAGGGTGATCTAAAGAAAATTCAGAGAGAAAACTCAAAAAGCTAGTAACTCCTGCTAAAAGTCTACTTTTTAAAAACAAGCAAAAAGCCAAATATTTACCACATAACAATACCCATAGTCCTAGAGCCTGTGTCAAATACACCATAAAGCACAAAAGGTTTGATTGTCTGGACTGTTAGAAAAACAGCAGCATTTCCAAAATTGGGATTTTGGGATTTCTCAAGTCTTGTTTGGTGATGGTATTAGTTAGGCAAATAATAGCACTCAGAATTTGAAAACAGAAAATAGGGCAAATTCACCACTAACAATTCAATAGCTCCCAAATTAAGATAATTTTGCTAGCTTGTGTTGCAATATCTGTTCAGACAGAAAAAAAGCCCTACAAATCCCATCTAAACTTGCATGGCATTGCACTTTTAATCCTGTTTAATTTCAATTGATGTCCAATTTTCTACTATAGTGTTTAACATTTTACATAAAGCCTGGTTTATAATTTCAAGAAATAAGTCTTATATTTATACACATTAAGCATTTAACATACATTTAACATTCTTTAATCTTTTACTATCAGCAAGTTAATATTTCCTCCTTTGAACCCCACCCTCTTTCAACTTCTCTCAGCAGAGTCATCTATGCTGAAACCAGCTGTTTCTCACTTTCAGCATATGCTTCTCAACACAGAAACACTTTCTCTAGAGAAAGGGTTCCTCCACCTCCAACATGCCTCAACTCACTATTAATATGAGTTTTGACATCTGCTCATATGTTTTGCCCACTAGTGGTAAGACAGCTGTATTTCACTGCAAAGTGATCTGGTTTCTGCTACTAATGAAAAGGTTTGCCTTGCTACCCAAAATAGTTTCTAGAAAATCATTAGAGGTTTTATTGCTTCGCTTATTTCTTTCATAACAGCACACTGTTTAAAAACATTATCATATTTCACCATATTCTATAAATAAATATTTTCAATCAAGTCTGATGAAATACTTTCCTCCACATCTGTCTGTATATTAGAAGTAATCTAGCAGGAATCGAATTAATGCAGACAGTTATTTCCAATTTTGAACTATTTTAAAAATGTCAAACTGCTTTTTGCGTCATGGCAGCAAACAAAATTATAGAAATAGTTCTTTGTGATGTATGCTGGTACTCAATTTAATCACTGCATTTCAGGTTTTCATAATCAGGTAAATGGACCTGATTCTTTTTGTGCACTGCTAAATCTGTAAGTATTCTATTTTAATGTATATAATGTATACAAGTATACCCTTGTGGTTAAAGGAAATGTGCATTTATAAATCTCGGATATTGACAAATGGCAATGCTGAAATTCATGACTTTACCATGTCTCAGCTTATTTATAATTAACCACAGAGGAAAGAGAGAGAGAAATTGTATAGAGAATTTAAATTTTGTGGTTAGTAATCAGCAAAAAAGGCTTAAGTAAAATTACATATAGTTGGTAGGAACACATCTGAATTATAAATAGGTTTATAAATTATCAAACTTAAGTTAAAAATTATTTTGGATTTTGTTGAAATTTTACAAATAATATATATTTTAAAGTGCTATGAGATAGAACATTTTTTCCTTAAGTTAGACCATACATATCTACAAGACCATTTAAATGTGAGCAGGTTTTAAACTGCAAATCCTGCCTCCATAGTATCAACACTATTTGCTCTGTCTCTGGTATCTGATGAGGACTCTGATCAAATCTCGGCGAATCTGTGTTAAACAGCAACACAGAACGCTTTCTGCCTTTACCTGCATAGCCTATTGGGGACCAATAAGACTACCAAGAGAAGGATTCAGCAAACAGATCTTCTACACTCCTTCCAGTACCTTTTCTTTTATGCACCATGGGACATCATATCCAAAACCAGTTATCACTGGCTGGAAGATGAACTAAGAAATATTTGTTCTTACTATAGGCACACATATGCTATAATTTATCTTGCTTCTCATCACAAATACGACTTAGTACAACAGCTATTTTAAATAAAGCACAATTGTATACAAGTTTAGAGACAAAAAAGACCCACAATTCCCAGTTGCTTCGGGAACACAGGGAGCTGCAGGTAGTTTTTCTGCTCAAAGTTGCATAGAAGTGTGTCCTTATTTAATTTGCTCTTTTTCAACAGAAGACTGAATGGTAAAATTCAGTGAGATCTATCCCACGCGTGTCTGTTAAAAACATTTCCATGCAATGAATGTTCCACCTCCCTTGTACATAAAATGCGGTCAAAATTTGAAGGACTTGCCTTTTAGTTCAATTATTTCCATTCTCTTCCCTTCAGTGTCATGGCCAACAAAGTTCAACCCTTTCTCTTCAAAGAAGTGAGTCAACTCAGGGTTTACCTTGAAAATGGAAACACAAAGAAAAGAAAGATAAATATTGTTTCACTTTGTGTTTAGATGAATATCATAATCCTTGTGGAATTGTATCTAGATAATGACTTCATTCTGGTAACCCTTCTGGTGACTACTCATCTGTGGTATTAGCTCTTGCAGGAGCTTCACACTGTTTGGCACCCATAACAATTTCAACAATAACACAGCAATAATAAAATAATACACTGGTTCAGACCACATGACTTCCTATCTAAGAAGTAATTTCCTCCTCCCTTTGCATTTCCTCCACCCTTTTTAATAGGTTCCTATATTCAAACAGTAAAACTTTCATGTATGTAAGTAAAATAATTAAACAAAATTTGGATAAATATACCCAACATGGAAAGAATAAATAAAAAACAAACTAATGCATAAAATAAAAGGTTTGTGCCATGAATGTCTTTTTGCTGTACTATTCTAGTTTTGCAGTGAATCGTCAAGTAAACAACAGCCCATGGTATTCCTTATGTTTTGGCTGTTTAGGACTATTATCAAATTGCTATGTAGGTTTCTTTGAGGGTAAAGCAAACAAAACTGCTCTATCAATGTACTTCCGCCACATCACTTTATAGTGTAAAGTTTTCTGCAATTCTCTCTAACTTTTCTAAGAGAAATATTTCATAGTCTTAATGCAAATACCTGTTAGAATGAACAAAAGTATTGCTCTGAATTCAAACAGTATGAATGATAAAAAGTAAAACTTATGTTTGCTGTCACTTGCCTCATAGCGATGCCTGTGTCGTTCTTCCACGAAAACTTCATCACCATAGAGTTTTCCTAAAAATAATCCCCCAATTTTTTTTAGTATTGTTGCTACTGACATCAACATTTTTATCTATGACCTAAGAGTTTCTAACCAATTATGGAAGCACTTACACAAATAGACATAGGCTAACAATCCAAACTGGAAGACCAGTTTTTCACATTCTGTATCTAAAACATACAGGTAGATAAGATATTCAGAAATTAAAACTGATTTTTAAGAGATGTTGTCCCTGCCTCAAACCCCTGGAGGGGTATAACAGGACCCTGTCTCAGGCAACCAGATATTTCATCTTATGGCACATGCATTATAACAACACACACACATAGAGCGAGAGAGAGAGAGAGAAGGAGGGAGGGAGGGAGGAAGGCTCCAGGATATGTATGCATTTGAAGAGAATGGGAAAAGCAAAGAATTATTAGGGAGTAGAGGAATATACTATTGTACTTTACTGTCCTAACAAAGAAAGAAAGATACAGTAATACCTAAAGGAACCCTTGTGTCACCAACAAGTTTGTGTTTCTTTTCAGTCAGCCCAGGTTGTTTTGTGCATTTCTAATTTTGGTGATGAAACTTAAGAAGAGATGTAAGAACTTTTCATGTAGCTAAGGTTTTACTAGACAGCTTTTTGAAATTCAATGAAAGGAGTGCCCAGGTTGGGACTCCTTTCCCCTTACCTGATACACATGTATTACTATAAGTGTCTGAAACTAGTTTAAAAAGAAAAATGGATGCTGGGAGAATTCAGACTGCACCTTTCCTTATGTAAACCAAAAGTAGATTTGATAAAATGAGAGGGCAGAAGGCCAAGTAGTAAGTAGACATGGGGAAGTAGCAACCCCTGCCATTGAGGTGGCAGGTAGCCAATCCTTCCTAGTACTCAGGCCAGGAGAAAACAAATGGGCACACACTGGGACCTCGAATTACTAGCAATGTTCCTACTCATGAATAGAAATCTACAGAATGACCTACTCATGAATAGGAAGCTATAGAATGACCTACTCATGAATAGGAAGCTACAGAATGGCGGGGGCAAACAATCAGTTTGATAGAGGAGGCGCTTCATGGCTCTCCTCAAGCAGAAAAGAAAATATGAGTCTGATTGGGCTCAATTAATTCTTTTTTTCCAACTTAGACTAAAGGAGCTCTGTGCTTACTGTTACCCTTAACAGTACAACAAAGTATAACTTGTTGAATTTTAAGCTGTTGCAATGCCCAAATGTTGCTAGACCAAGAAACCATTGGTTTACCCAAAACAACCAGAAAGGGAAGGCATAGTTTATTGTTGGGCTGGAACCATTGTTTACATCACAGGACTTCATTATGTGCAAAGCCAGAGAAAAGAGGCATTTGGAATTATTCATCATGTGTGTGCAGGTGAGTACTGGGGGGGTGGGGCAGGAATCATCAAAGTATTGAGGAAAAAAGGACAGTCCATTACTATGAGAAGAGTCTTTTTTAAAAATTGAAATGCAAGACTTCAGGAAGGTTGAAAGCTATCGACTTTATTTTGGTAAAAAGAGCTTCTCCTATACACCAGCACTTCAACAGAAAGGGTTAAGCTTCTCTGAAAGTGTTTTCTAGCACTTTGCTAAGCGATGGGTGAAGGGAGCTGCTCTTTTGCATGTTACAAACAGAGTTGGTAGCAACCCTGTATAGTCATCTCCCAGTGATAAAGAGGTAGTGGATATAATTGAAGGTATACCAGTGCTACAGTGGCTTTTGGGAGAGAATTGGCAAAAGGCTGTGGTTTATTCCATAAACCAATTGACAAACCATGGGTAGATCAACAAACTATGGGTTAAATTAAGCACATAATACTATCCTTTTTAATTTTTATGGATTAATTTTATTTTTATACCACTGAATAGCAGGGCTCTTTCAGTGGGTTGCAAAAATTAAGAAAACACAGTGTACAGTTCAAAAACATCAAGTATACAATTTTTTTAAAAAAAGAATTTAATGCTGTGGGGTGGTATGGAAATGAAATGAGTCCCTGGAAGACCCACTGGTCATTAGGATCAGATGGACAAATGGTCTGAATTCATACAAAGTGTGGCATGTTTTATTTCCTAATTTAGGAAACACTTATTACTTGGAAAGAAAATGGATGTAAATGTTAATATTGAACTGAAGGTTCAAAATAAATCAATATTTTTCCGTTTATCCTTGTATGCCTTCCATAAAAGTAAAGAAAAAACATGACCCTCCAAAGCTAAATTGTTTATCAAGTTATCAAAAAGATTCTTAAATAATAAGGACAAAGGATTTTGGTTTTTGTCTCCTTGCCCAATCAAGAGAGTTACAAATGGGAAAGGAGTAAGGAAGGAGCATTCATCTCCCATAGAAACTGAAAGTGTCTCTTTAACAAAGGCTCAGAAATTGTGTTCTTTATGTATCAGTCAAATGCGTCTTTCACTTAACAATCCCTTCCAAAATAAATGCCAGAGTACTTCAATTATTAATCTAGAGTATTATGTTTTCTGGCTCTTAAATACAACCATGTCAAAAACAATGTTGGCTCATAATGAAATTAATGCAGCTTACATTAAAATGAATTGGTTAATAGGTTTGCTTTCTGACAAGCTCATATCTTTAGTGCCATGTGTCATATTTACTGAACCAGAACGTTGGAAGGGATTTTTAAAAGCCAGCTATCAAGCTAGAATGGAAAGATTAACAATATACAATATTTCAGCAAAAATAAAGTAAAACTTGCAGTTTGTGCTTGACTCCTCAATAAATTAGAACATAAAGTACAGAGAAAAACCAAGGAGGTCACTTTGAAAAAGAAGATTAGAAGGTGATGGGTTTAGGCACATTGGGCTGTATTAGAAAATACAAACTTGGTATTTCTCTTGCTTCGGCTTTGCTTCAAATTGTGCAAAGTTCTTATCTGGGAGAAAGGATATAGAAAAAGCTGACATACAATCAAACCTCAACCCCTTGCGGGTTTAACTTTTGTGGATTTGATTAGTCACTAGTCTGCCATCAATAATTAAATGAGATTTAGTTATTTATTTAATTTTGGAGTTTTGCCGCTTACTGTGGCCTATTGCCTGCTACTCCACAGAATGCTACACAAGGAACACTCCCCTTCCCAGCTGCCACCATGGCAGGCCTGCAACAGTGTGCTGCCCCCCAAGTGTGAGGCCACATGTTAGGCTCATTATGTGAGGCAGGATGAGCTCCTCTGGAGCAGCTTGCATTTTGGTGCATTGGGTCTTGTTTTAAGCAAAAGGTTATTCAAACTGCAAAAGAGGTGAGTGTCAGGCAGATTACCAGTATGATCAGTAGCTAAGATCTGGGGTGGCACTTAGAAATAATTAAGTTTTTCCACTTTCACAGGGATCCTGCATCCCCTGAATGTGAAGGGCTGACTGTAGTTCCAGGCAGGTAATAGACTAACAAAATATTTTTAATTCAAAATCAAACAGCAGAACCTAACAACTGGAAATATGTTCTTCTATGACTCAAGTCACTTAACACAATCTAGCCTTGTCTACATCTGTTATTATATATACTTGGTCTTGCCACTTTGTCCCAGCAAGGAATATCTTAAACCATCAAATTCAACCCTTCTGCATTTCTACCATTATGTGTTAAAATAAATCAATCGTATTGCATAAAATGCAGGTTTATATTTCTGGAAGGCACACAGGTAATTCATTCTCCCTGAATGGGGAGAACGAGCGAGACTCGGCAAAGGTTGAAAAACGTTTCCATTTAGCCGCATATGATTTCCTTGTGGACGGCTTTAAGGCAGAATTGATGATATGTTGGATGTCAGGGTGCAAAGCTGTAGAATTTGACGGGTCATGTCTCGAATCCGATGTTACTTGTCTCGAATCCGATGGTACGGAATGAACAGAGAATGAAGGAGACTAGAAAGCGCCCGAGTGGTTGGATTCGACGACTGGATTCGAACCAGTTGAAGTTGTTGTCGGTACTGAGGGAACGATGGTAGTCATAGGATGCGCCACGCTGTTAGATTCAGTGAAGGCAAGTTTGGGTGGCGAAGCATACCGTCCTTTTGGGTTATGAGATATGGAAGCGACGGTAAATGCAGATATTCCCCCGAGAGATGTCGAGTAGTGTCACAAACCAAGCTTGATGTGGCCACCAAGGGGCAACCAGTATCCCCGGTCATGCACTATTTTCGCTATGACCCGCATCACAAGAGGGATCGGGGGGAAGGCATAGAAGGTCATGTTGTTCCACGGGATAATGAAGGCGTCCCCTAAGGATGCATGTCCGATTCCCGCTCTCAAGCAGTAAGCATTGCACATCCTGTTCTGTCGAGTGGCGAAAAAGTCCACGTTGGGAAACCCCCAGCACTGGAAAAGATGGTTGCGTGCGAGGATCTAACTCCCATTCGTGAGAGGTGAACATGTGCCTGCTGAGAAGATCTGACTGCACATTGTCTGCACCAGTGAGATGGACAGCCCTCAGCATGATGCCTCTCGGAATGCACCAGTCCCAGATTTTCATGGAGAGTCTGGCCAGGGTCGGTGACTTCGTTCCCCGCTGCTTGTTCAGATAGAAGACGGTAGCTACATTGTCCGAAGATATCTGAATGACCCGATGTTGAAGAATGTCCTCGAAAGAACGCAGGGCTTTGAATACCGCTAGTAACTCCAGGGAGTTGATATGATCTGTGGATTCTCAACGATTCCACGTGCCTTGGGTACATAGTCCGGAGCATATCGCTCCCCATCCCAGAAGAGATGCGTTGGTACCGAGGGTTATCGAAGGAGGCCGTGCCCTGAAGGGGACTCCAACAGTCAGATTGGCCGGTACCGACCACCAAAGTAGAGAATGGAGCACAGAAGATGGGATTCGAATCAACTTCGACAGTGGGTCTCTTTGAGGGTGGTACACCTTGTTGAAAAAAAGTTGTAGTGGACGGAGTCAAAGCCTGGCATGCGGAACTATAGTAACTGAGGAAGCCATATGTCCCAGGATCCTCTGGATAGACTTCGCTGGAACCACCGCGTCTCGTCGCATTCGACAGATGTGGCGAGCAAGAGTGTGTTGTCTGTCCCGAGGAAGGAAGGCTTTTTCCAACGTCGAATCCAAGTGGGCTCCAATGAAGGTGAGCATCTGCGTTGGAAGAAGATTTCTCGGTATTAATACGTAGGCCCAGGTCATTCAATAAGGCACAGGTTGTACGAATAGACTCGAGGAGTCCCTCCCTGGACTGCGACACTAACAGCCAGTCATCGAGGTACGGGTAAATCTGTATGCCTTGGAGACGTAGGAAGGCACAGACAGGGGCCATACATTTGGTAAATACCCTCGGAGCCGTGGCCAGTCCAAACGGCAAAACTGTAAATTCACAGAGATGAGGTGCAACCGCAAAACGAAGGAAACGCCTATAACTTGGGTGGATCGAAATGTGGAAATAGGCGTCCTTCAAGTCCAATGAGGCGAACCAATCCTCTTTCCTTAGCAATGGCAAGATGTTTTGTAGGGTGGTCATCCGAAACTTTTTCGGTACAATAAATCGATTCAGGTTACATAAGTCCAAAATTGGACGTAAACCACCATCCCGCTTCGGGACCGTAAAGTATCTGGAATAGAATCCGTAGAGTCCGTCATATGGAAATACCTGACGAATCGCTCCTTTACAAAGAAGTTGATGCATTTTTCGAGCAATACTGGTGAACATGATGTAAACCGTATCGGACTCGATGGAGGAACGATGTCGAATTCTATCCACTAGCCGTGCTGAACGATGGACAATACCCACCGATCAGATGTGATGGACTCCCAAATGGGGAGTCAGCTTCGGAGCCGATCCCCAGATGAGAGGGGGGTGGTTATAGTAGGAGTCTGAGGAATGGTTCACCAGTCCCGTCAACGCTGCCTCTGATCATCGAAATGGCGGCAGCCTTGTTGGTAGCGTTGTTGGGGCTGCAGACGGCGGCGCTGTTGTTGTTGTTGGCGATGCTGGGGTTGTTGTCTTGGCTGATAAGACTGCCTGTAGCATGGACGATTCCATGACCACTTACGTCTAGTTTGGGTCTGTATCTCCATCCTGCGTGCTGTCATCCGGGATTCATGCAGCTTCTTTAGCTTGTGGTCAGTGCGAGAGTGGAAAAGCCCGGACCCGTCGAAGGGCATTTCCTCTATTCGGCGCTTTGTTTCCTCTGGGAAATTGCACTTTCTGAGCCAGGCGTGTCTCCGGAGTGAAACGGCACCGACCAAGGCCCGTGAGTCTGTGTCCATGTGGTGCCTGGCCGTGGACAACTGCTGCACCATGACCTGCATAGCCTTCTTGATTAGGACCTTAGCCAGGTCTCCTTGGTGGTCCGGGAGGGTCGAAGCGATGTTGTGGAGGCGCTGCATAATGAAGTACTGGTACCTCGCCAATGTCACCTCATAATTAGAGATCCGTAGCCCCAGGCCTGAAGCAGCATAGACTCGCCTAGCCAGGGAGTTGATCTTTCAGCCCTCCTTGTCCCGTGGTGCCGTTTGCCCTCTTGCCTCTCTGCCCTGGGAGGATTCCACAACCACTGAGTTCAGCTTGGGGTGACGGAGGAGGAAGGGAATGTCCTCCTCCCAAACCTGGTACATCGACTCATACCTCCTGGACGTAGGTTGAGGGTGGGAGGTCAAGTCCCAGGGCTGCGTCATCGCCTGCCTAAGGTTGGTTATGAGCGGCAGGACAATCGATGTCGACTGTTCCCCGCGGATGACGTCGTAGAACTTGTCTGTTGTCGGACCCAGATGCTGGATGGCGTCAATATCGAGGGACTGGACAAGTCTGGACATCAGCTCCGTGAAGGAGATGTGGGATTCGTCTGGTGACGCAGGACCCTGGGATGTGATGGCAACGTCTGGGGAGGTTGAGTCGACCTCTGAATCATCAGAATCGGCACTGTAGTAGGGTGGGGCCGATGACGAAGACTCCACCGGAGAGAAGGAGCGGCTGCTTTCATCCCGGGCTGATCGTGGGGATGCCCGTCTCGGGTCCGATGGACGTGGCTGGTCACGGGATGGCGGAGAGGACCGCCCCCTAGGAACAGGGTAGTATGCCACAGAAAGTGGGTCACCCCAAGTATGGTAGTAGGGGTGACGCCAACCCTCTGAATGTTGCTTGACGGAGCGGCTCCTCCGGCTTCCCGGTGGGGACATTCCAACATCCGCCTCCATAGTAGCCGCGGGCATGGGTGTAGGCAACCGAGCCCTAGGGGGAGCATCCTGAATTTCCCCATCAGATATTGAGCCCCTTTGCAGAGTTGGAAGGGGCACAGATGGGAGGTCAGCCACGTGGCGCGGGAACCCTTGAGGGGTAACCCGTATAGCCTCCTGAATAACCAGGTCGGGCGGAGTTGGTACCGTAAGTGCTGCCGGTACCGAGGGGGCCGTCAAATCTGAGTCCCGGTGACGGGGACGGTCCGAGTCCCTTGGTTTTTTGGGAGGCTTGGAGACTTTCTTTCTGGTCTTCTTATGGCCTGCCGACTTTTCGGGTTCGGCATGCTTTCACTTCTCATGCTTCTTCTTGGGAGAAGCAGAGGGAGCCACCAAAGCAGACGCGCCTCCGTCCGAAGGGTGTGAAGGTGGGGCCACAGAAGCGGAGCCAGGCTTTGGGGCAGAGATCAGCGGATCAGACTGCAAAAGGGCCCGATCCCAAAGCAGTCTCCGGAGGCGGTTTTCGCGATTCTTCCTGGCCTGCTTGGAGAAGGCCAGGCAATGAGTGCATTTATCGGTCCTATGCCCCTCACCCAAACAGAAGAGGCATAGGTCATGTGGGTCAGTTGGCATCATTTTTGACCCACACTCCACGCATTTGCGGAAAGTCGCTCGCTGCACCATCGTAGAAGAGAAGAAGAGAGAGATAGTGCAGAGGGTAAGTATATATTTTTGTTTTTTGTTTTTAGATAGATCGAAAAAGGAGAAAAGTGAAAGAAAATGCAAAAACTATACTATACAGAGGGACTAAAGGGAGTAAGGAGAAAAAACGGGAGGATAGAACTGGAATATTCGAGAAGAAAGGCAAACGGTCAGAGCGAAGTCGAAAGCGGCACAAGCACAGTGAACGGCGGTCGCAAAGACTGAACAAAATGGCGGACGCTCCGCTCTTTATAGGCCACACGGGGGCGGGGGAGCGGAGCTTCCCACCAAAAGCCGTTAGCTGGCAATCTTCCGGCCAAAGGCACTGCGCAGGCGCAGCACCCATATGTGTGATGCACAGAGGCCACGATGAAGAACATGGGTATTTTATAGACGGGGGTGGTGCTTGACTCAAGCAAAGAGGTAAATCAATTAATCAAATTCTGCCTTTGCCATGTCACATGCCGTTCAATTTTGTACCACACTCTAAAGCAGAAAATGAGATTTAATTAATTTATTCTTCTCTGCATTTAATTTATAATAAGGAAACACCAGAAATTAATTGGCTTAATGAAAAAGTGGAATTAAAATGGAATAAAATAATAGAAGTGGAATTCTAGATTCCCCTAATCATGGGCTTATAGTGGCTTGATATACTCTGCATGTTTTGATTTACTAATCAATACATTCTTCTATACACACTTTTATGGATTATCTGCAAACTTATTATGCATACTACACTCATTATGCATATTATGTTGGCAACATACAGGTATGTGAGGGGATGTCACATGGAGATGGGTAGGAGACCTGTTTTTCCCTGCAGAGGAAGGCAGAACGCACTCCAACGGAGCAAAGCTCAGGGAGCCAAGGTTCATTTGGATGCCAGGAAGCACTTCCTGACAGTCAGGACCCCGAGGGCATGGAATGGGCTTCCACGAGAGGTCGTTGAGGCCCCATCGGTGCGGGTATTCAAGGATAGGCTGGACGTCCACATGGTGGGGATGTCGTGAGCGGAGCCGGCTGGTGCCAGAGGTCAGACTGGATGGCCCGGGAGACCCCTTCTGACTCGCTCTGTTTTCTATGTTTCTATGTTTCTGTTATACTCATATTATACTCATTATGTGAGATTCCCGCTATTATATAATTTTCTACCAAGTTCTACCAAGAGCAATTCTAATAATGACCATACATATTTTTCAAGAGAAAGCACTGAATCAAATCACATTTACATTTAACACCTACATTCAAAATAGAACACATGTGAATGAAATATGCATGGACATATTTGACCAAAGGAACTACCACTTACTTAAGACAGAGTCCTCTGTTTTAAAAATAGTTTTCCTTTTTCCTAGTCTCATTGTTCCTCCCATGTCTCCAGGATTGTGTTCAGGCATGTCAATGACCTTAAAGAAAAATATTTAAATTGGCTTGCATCATTTATCCTCTGAACAAGACACTTGATCATCAAGACATGTATCCATAAATCTACCCACATTTCTAGCACTGCAGTAGTGTTTGTAATACAAATAGACTCAACCCATTGATGAAATTGATATTTTGAGGACCTGGTGGAGTCCCAACATTAGCTGTGTCATTTATATAAGTGCTGCTAACACCTTAGCAAGTGTGAATCGCTCCAGAGAGCTGTGGCAAATGGGGTCTGAAGAGAATCTTTCAAATTTTGAATTTTTTTCTCCAGAGATGTTGAATGTGATTCAGATAAAATTCAACACTTTCTACTGATTTCAGTGAAAGAGTTAAGCATACACGTAGATAAGAAGAGCATAGATGGACCACATGAAAAGTTTACCTAGTCCAGCACTCTGTTTACACAGTGGACAACCAGCTGTCCACAGGAAACCAACAAACAGAACATGAGGTTATTATTATTATTTAATGAATTTATATGCTGCTACAATAGCCCATATCTGGGCTTTCTGTGCAGCTTACAAATTAACAGCATCCTCTCACCCATGTTCCCCAGCAACTCCAAACACATTTCAGGTGCTCTATAAGATGGCCAACAAATATACTGAAGACCTGAGAAAGGTTTTGAGCAAGTATGCTTCAAAAGGAGGAGATCTGAACCAACTATCCCAGTCTGACTGAAAGAACTACTCAAGAAAGAATGTCCAGACCTATCAAAGGCAAGCCCAGAGTTGTTCTACTTAAAAGTCAGCCCTGCATAGGGAAGAGAGTGGAAATGTACAAATGCAATTACTTCATCATAGAAGTAATGCTTGCCAAAGCTTTACAGTAACCGCAGGGAGCTTAACAAGCCTAAAGGAAGTATGTAATTTAAAGGAATGGGGACAGCCATCCTTTGGTTCCTATGTATTGTATAAGAAGCCATAAGATACTTCTAATTCCCATACTTGAGAGAAGAGTGCTCAAGTCTTGAGGCTGAGCATCCACACTCTGATCCCTTTATCCTTCCTAAAGCCAGCATGAAAAGAGCAATGCCAGTTGCTTCTCTATGATTGAAAAACTGACTTCAGCTAGGTAAAGGAGGGTGGGGCTGCTAGGATGTGAACTATCCCAAGAGAGCTTTATTGTTCCTCCCCTCTGAATCATCAGAGCTATCTAGCTAAAATGCAGAACAGGAAGAGTGGGGAGGCAGAGACTGCCTGTGCCACTGCTCCCACTCTGCACTAGGTACTCATAAACCTTCATGTTTAGGGGCTTACAAACTTCAAGGGTACAACCAGCAGAACTTCCAAGTAGTTCCATTTTGTCTAACAAGGCACTTGCTCATAGTTATATATCGTTTATTCTGAAATTGTTTGTTTTGGGTTAGGTGAAGCATAGGTGGTAGGAGGGTTTTCCTGCATTTATGTCCTTGCTAGAGAAACCTCAGCTGACAACAGAGGAAGTGCTGGGGATGAATTTAGATAACTATGTTTTCTAAACTATCTCCTTCATAGCAGAAGCTAACCTGACAATGGCCTGTATACCCAGAGACATAGAAACAGAGCAAGTCAGAAGGGGCCTCCCAGGCCATGTAGTCTGACCCCTGGCTCCAGCCAGTTCCACTCGCGACATGCCCACCATGTACATGTCTAAATATATACAACGCAATCATCCTGCTAGTGCAAGTGATGTTGCACTATAGAAACCCAGTTCTGAACTATGCATGGGATAATCTAATTAAAGTTCTAAAGACACTACCACTTGCAAATCTTTGGTTTACAAAGTAATCTGCTTGCATAATGGGAAAAAGCAGTGCCTTCCCCTACTTTTATACTGGTTTTCAGGCCACTTTCAGGAAATTTGGTTAGAACTGTAGTGCCAATTTTTCCAAAAGTTATTTTCAAAATTAATATCTTACCAATGGTAACATTTTGAGTGACTGACACTTAAAAGCACTGGGGAATCCTAAAAGCACTGGCTTAGAACTTGTTACACTGACAATTACAACTGAGTGATGGTGCTTAGAGTTATTCTGTATATGAAACTGTATTGGGAAAGAAAAATGCAAGTGAAATACCAGAAAGCAATGCAGTGTGATAAGCCTAGAAGAAAAATATCAAATGACTTTATAGTCCAAGAGCCCATGTCAAAATATGTGTTTAAGTTACAAGGGTTCTGAATATCTGGACAGCTTTTTGACATTTTGAAATTTCCAGAGTTACCAGTTTTATGTACAACCATTCTGGCATTTAGGGTGTGGCAGCCCCACAATGCCCTATTTTAGAGCTAAAAATTATATCATAAAGGATCAAACAGGCAAAATCTGTTTGGGAATAGTGTATATAATTACAGGCTGTGCCAACTGACTGATTCTGTTAAGGTGTACCCCCATTCTGAACCCTCCAGAAAGGAGACTTTATTATTGCATAATAAAGTGCATGGCTGAAACCAATAATAGGGTATTTATGCTGGGATTTTCCAGGAGTTACATGTTAATTGTTTCCAGTGTTTTCACAAATGAAATAAAAGCAAATGTATTTTTATAGCCAAATCAATACTTGTATTCTGAAATAGTTCAGAATTTCAGAAATAATGCATATAGTTCCACTAAAGTATATAGGAACTGTTATGACTAGTAATATTAAATGGTCTGCTTTGTTGTCCCTAGATAAAGCAGTCTGACTGGATATTTTGAGATACTGGAAAAAAATCACTACCAAATGATTTTCAGCCATCTATCTGATGGCATAATTAACCATCTTCTTTTGGAACATGCCACAACTTTTTAAAGATGCCTAGGCAGTCAACCTCTTGTACAGAAGTATTTTTACACAGGTTCTTGGACTACTGACATCTATGAACGCCTTCACAGAGAAAAAACAATTGAAATACCAAGTCACTGCTTATTACCAGATAGCAATAGCTATTAACCCTTATAAAAGGGTTAATAGCCACCCCGAGGCTTTGTTGTGATGGGGGCGGCATAGAAATGTTTTAAATAAATAATAAAAACTATTTTTTCTTATTCAAAATAGGGTTCAAGTGCAGATGATATATTCAATAATAGGGACAAAAATAATGGAGAAGTCTGTTTTGAAGAGTTTGAGGCTGTTATAGTCAAACTAAGAGAGTGAGGCCAAATACACCCCTCTTGGAAGAAGGAATACTACAATTACTTGATCTTATAAAACCAAAAATTAAAAAGCCCTACAGAGATGGACTGGTTTCTTTCTCATATGTAGTATCATTAATATGACAATAAGAACTTTCCAATAAATACACATGACTATATTTCCTAACCTACACTGTGAAGACAGTCTACACAGAACATTTATTTCTTGAGCAGTACAATCCTGTGGCCCTTATCCTGCTTCTGGACAGCCATAGGAGTTCTTGGAGACTCTGCTATGAGGGTGAAAAAGCTGCTCCAATCTCACAGCTGAAGATCTACATTTGGATTCTTTCGCTTCCTCAAAGCCAGGATGGAGAAAAACCATCAGCTACTTCCAAGGTTGCAAGAGTGATCTCAGAGAAGGGCTTTTGGAGGTGCAGAGGGAGGAAGGAGACAGGTGCGCCTGAGGAATGATGAATCAGTGGCACACCTCACCCTTCTTCCCTCCTGGTCTGAAGTTCTGTATTACTGTGCAAGGTGGCAGTGATGGGGAAGCAACCTTCATCCTCCTACCTTACACAGAATCCTCATATTCCTCAGAGTTGGGAGGGGTATGGACATCTCAGTTGGACTGCAATTGAAATGAATGGCAGTTGTGCTCTTGCCTCAATTATTAGATGCCATGCCTACTACTTGAGCTAAAAAGTAATCTGCTCCATAGGGTGTGAACAAGTGGTGGTGTTGAAAGGAGGAGAGGTGATACAAAGGCTAACACTTCACTCTTCTTATTTTGATTTGCTTATGATCACTGCATCTAGTTCAGTGTGGTGCCACAGTAGTACTATGTAAACATAATACATGAAAGAAGTACCTGGAAAAAAATGAGTTACCTAAGCAACCTAAGAACAGTAAACAGAAATGGGAACACTGCATTCCAAAGAAAAATTTCAAAATCTGTGCTATCATCAAATCATTACTAAGACATGGCAAGGATCATAAAATATTGTGCAAGCTTTTGAGTTCTCCAGAACTTTTCATAGGGGAAAACTGTAAAGAAATGCTAGAAAAATAAATATGCCTCTTTGCAGTTTATATCCATGTCTCTAGTGGACATGCCATAAATCAGCTGAAAAACATCATTAGATGTACTGCTTAATTAATGTCTATTCCTCCACACTGCTTCATTTTACCTGCCCAGCTCCTGTAATCCCTTTGGGCTGCTTCGACCTCCTACTTGTCCCTTTCCAACTCCAGGTTACCTTTTCTTCCTTTTGGCTCCCATACATAGCCTCTCTCTGTGTCAAAGTATCTCTATACTGGGGTAATTAAGCCTGAACTAACTTGCATACTCTTTTCCATTTCAGCAGTTCCAGCTGGAATATGATACGTATTTCCTGGTTCCTACCTATAATGCATACAGAATTGTTTCTAATAGCTCCCATTTCACATCATGCCCTTGAGATCAGCAACAGATGCCCTTCTCCGGGAACCCTTCGTGAAAGACATTAGGTGGGTGAGTACCCAGAGGGCTTTCTCTGGGGTGGCGCCCCACCTATGGAATGCGCTCCTCAGAGAGGTCCGCCTGGCGCCGTTGTTGTTTTTCGGCACCAGGCTAAGACCTTTTTATTTAAAACTTATTTTAAGTGTTAATTATGTAGGATTTTTAAAAAAAAATTAAGCCGAGATGCACCGGGTTTTAATATTTTTAGTGTATAATTTTTTGTATGTTTTTGTTTTTGTTGTGAGCCGCCCCGAGGGGGCAGCATAGAAATGTTTTAAATAATTAAATAAATAAAATATTCCAGACCAACAATATCCTGTGAAAACATATTGAAACATTACCCTGGATATACATCCACACTTGATTCAAAAGATGCATCCAGCTAGCCCAAAAAGACCTGAACGAGCCTCACAGCTTTTTAACTCACCCTACAACCAAAAGTATCACAGGTTCACTTACATAGGATCAATAAAAACAGAGTCCCTGCACACAGTATTATGGGACAGTCCCTGTCCATAGGTTTACAATCTAAAGGCTTAAGGAAGAGGAAAAGGAAGAAAAAAGCAAGCAAATTCAGACACCAGGTGTTATATGTTAATTCTTATAAACTCCACCCTAACTAGAATAGTTCAGAGAAGCACGAAACTGGTTCACAACAGAAGCAGCGACCTTTTTTCCCTTGGCTGCAGCCTGATAGAAAAGATACTTACATATTTGTAGCTGTCTTAATAGATTGAAGTGACTGTTGTCCTGCTCCCACTGGGGTAATTTTCCTTTGAGGTGGAGCTAGAGCTCCCAGAAACAGATAACACCAAAGAGCCACTTATGTGAGGACACCTTGGGAGAGCCTGGGCTATCAAGCATCCATCCACACAGGTGATGGTGGATGGATGCTTGACATTGGGACAGCCTTATTACCTCAAGAGACAAGCCAACAGCCCTTTTTTGAAAAGTAGAGTTTAATTATATTAATTACAAAGGTGGGCTCCTCAGCAAAAAGGTCCTCCTGCCAAGTAGGACTTTTACTGGCAAGCCATAATGCAGTATGACTCTAGCTATATAAGCCCTTATTTTTGACCTAGCTACTACTGAAACATCATTATTTCAGCTCTTGTTTTCCAGGGCATGCCTTGTGATTGACTCTCCATGCTACAGACCCTCGGACTCCTGCTTTACTTCTGCAGTGTGTAGTGCACCTGACGGCTTAACTGTACTTTACTCATTGCCTATTTCTTGACCACTCGTGCCATAGCCAGATCCCCTACTGAAATGAAATCTTTGTACCTTACCATTTACTTTTTGTTTTTGATATGTTTGTATGTTTGCTTCTCTGCCCTTTAAGTCTCACATTTTCAGTTGCCCAATAATTCAGTTTAACACTGGATATACTGTAATTCAGCCATAGCAGGACAACTCTGTTCATTATTACAGACTATCATCTTATACACTCTTCCCCCACAAGGAAACTATAAAAATTAACCACATGAACTATGAAGGATAGTAGGCAATTTCTTTATTCGCTATTTCAGATCAGAGAGAATTAGCTCATGGGAAGTATATACATTTAAGACACATTTAATCTTATGGCATTTATTCAACTGACTTTTTTGCTTGCTACAAAAACATCTCTTAAAATGCCATTGCAGTCAGATCCACATGAAACTGGGTCATGTGACATGGCCTATTTCATGTTCAGATTATACGGCAGCATGAGTTTGGAAATCTTGTTGGGTTTTTCTTAAATTTGCTGAATCCTTAGCAAGCCTGTGATCCAAAGTGGCCCCTTTCCATGTTTCTAATTCCAAGCCACAGAAAATACTCTTAATGTGCAGTATGGTGTCAGCCATTTGGAAAAGAAACAAAATATGCTATTGGAAAGTTGTTCAAACATGTGCTCCAGGGTTTCACAAGGATGAGTGCAGGAGGCTATTTATCAAGTGGAAATATATCTGTGAGAGAGGGCACTACTAACAAGGGAGAGTGAGGATGGCACTCATGAAATGGCAAGGAGCTGCTAGACTTTTTGCTGCTCTTGCCAAGCAGTCCTATAGCTAGTGTTGAGAAGCTGCTGACAAGTCATCCTCATCACTCCTGCAACAAGCCATGGGTTTTCAGAGAGGCTCATGTGCAGTCAACAAACTGTTCCGAGTTACTGTTCTGAGTTAAATTTCGCAATAAGTCATACCAACGTTGAGGATCTGGGTTGCTCCAAGGTTCAATCTGGTGACCAGAACCATAACAACTACCAAAGGACTTGCAAGGTCTGTTCCTGGACCTGCTGGACTTATCAGCCGCCGAATGAGAGACAGCTGGGAGACTATGGGGAAGACCTGTATAACAGCCAGCTCTTCCCTCTACTAGCTGTCTCTGAATGCAGTGTTTTTCTGCACTGCTGCAGTGAGGATCTGCTCCAGGATCTTGCTGCATCTGCTTCTTGCCTTGGTATATCATTGCCTTGCTGTTTTATCTCTGCAACACAGGACTGCTTGTTTGTTCTTGCATTTTCCTGTGCCTGCATCTTGCTGTTCTTTGCTTGATCCAGTTCCTGCCTCACCTTGACTTGTCCCGATTTTGCTCCCCTGCCTTGCTTGCTACACCTTCACTGCTCCTGAATCCCGTCCAGTTATTTCATTTTATTTATTTGTTTTACTTCTATATATGGCCCCATTTCCATAAATCCTGGGCTTAAAAGAGATTAAGACCAAGACAGTGCTTAAAATGGACTAAAAACAACATATTAAATAAGAGTTCTGAGAACTAATCAGAGAAGGCCTGTCAGAAGAGATACATCTTTAATCCCATTTTAAAGGTGGCAATCTGGGATATCAGAAGCCTCTCCTCCAGCAGACCATTTTCACAGATCAGGGGCAACTATCCTCTGGGTACTTGATATTAATCTTATGGAAGCAGACTTCAGAAAATTATCCCCAGAGGACCTTAGCTGGTAAGGCAGAATGTATGGGCAAAGGTACTCCTGAAGGTATTTTGGACTCAAGCTATGAGGGTAATTACCAGCATCTTGTACTATATCTGGAAAGTCTAAGCCAGGGCAAAGACTTTAAAATAGGTGATAGGTGGTCTCTCCATGATATCCCAGAGACCAGCTTGGCTGCTGTATTTTGTACTAGTGGCAGTTTCTGGAGAATGCATTGCAGAAACTGAGCCTAGAAGTTACCAACACATGCAACTGTTTTCAGATCATTCTCCTCCAGGAAGAAGAGTGCAAATCAGCTGAAACTGATACATGCCATAGGCAAGAGTGTCTGGTATTTGCGCTGGCAACTGAAGGGCTGGATCAAACAGCACCCCAAAACTGCAACCACAGTCTTTTGGGGGAATGTGACTCTACACAGAACCAGTTGACACACCTCTTGTCCTGGAGACACACGCTTCACAGCAAGCACCTCCATGTTGTGTAGATTCAGCTTCCATCTGTCTTCCTCATCCAGCCCATTACCAGCTTCAGGCAGTCATTGAAAGAGGCGACGCTGTCACTAGAGTGTGTCATCCGCATACTGATAACATCTAGGGCCACTCCTCCAGAGGATCTCTCCCAGCAACTTTATGTAGATGTTAGGTGCTTCCTGCTCTTGTTGCCCTCCTGGTTCTCAACCACTAACTTATTCATGACCTTGAACATGACCTTGTATTGAAACATATTCCTATTTCCTGACTTGACCTCTTCTTTGACTATGAGCCTGCCTTGACTTTACTATTGGACTGTGGACTGTGTTTAAACCCCAAATATGCCTCAGTTTCCGCTCTTTCCCAGCGCTGTCGCTCTGGGCACTGACACCAACCCAAACAAGGCTCACAATCAACTGTGAGCTTACTGTGACACATGAACAAGCTCTGTCTTCATGGTGGGTAAGACATCAAAATAGAATCTCATTAGTATATTAACATTCTTTGATTTAGTTTTTGAACTTTTACCCATGGCTTAAAAAATTAGAATATCACATGTAACAGCCTTCTGAAAATTAGTGCCACTAGATATGTTGGAATCTGCTGTTGCTCACGACATCAGGAGGGTACCAGGATAAGAAAGGCTGTTTTATAATCTTTAAAAGCAATTGAATTTTACATGCTAGAAACGAAATACTAACATTTTATGAAAACCAACTAACAGAATAATTAGTGCCATAATTAGTCACAAAGGTTAAGGCATAGGTGGTTTCATCCTAGGTAATAGTCATCTACTGAATCAGATGCTGCACATGACAATTAGTTGTATTGTTACAGGCAAAATAAACCCCACATACTGCATCTGATCTAAAATTACAGCTGTCTAAAACCTTTGTTGTATGTAATAATTCTATGTATCTTAGTCAGTCCCTATTTGCTAATCAAATCTGAATCTAGAGGTACAGATATGCTTTCATTGTACTCTATGACACATACGCAAAAAGATTTGGGAGTGGTGCTTATGAAGAAAAATAAATAGCTATGAAGTTTTAATCCAATGTATTGGCCAATGCCCAGGGTATCTAAACCATATAAACTAACATAAACACACAGACTTGGAAGGGCTGTCACTATCTAGTGAATTAAGGACAGCTTTTTGCACTCTCAAAAACAAACCAGCCGACCCAAAATGGTCCAAACATCATGGCAAACTCCAAAGGGCTCACAGTTATGGCAAGAATGGCAGATGAACTTGTTCCTGCCACAGGGTCCCCTGGGATATCCATTGGACAGCTGAGAAAATCATTAGGATCAATCAGGAAATGACTTCCCTTCCCACCTGCCAGCACAAGTCCTCCCTTAAGGCAATCATAAGAACATAAGAAAAACTATGCTGGATCAGTCGAAGCAAGGGATCTAGATCTAGTAATAACCAAGAGAATCTGGAAGTGAGATGCTTCCCCTTGCTTGAAGGTATGACCTAATGGTATACTGGAGACTGGATTTTAGTTACAAAAATACAAATGAAAGAATAGCATTGTTTCCTTTAAAATATGGTGTTTGTCTCTACCTTAATGACACATGAAGTGCCTCTGCCATCAAACGATTTGGACTGAGTGTGCTGCCTCAATAAGCCAGATAAGAGAGTGCACAATTGACCACACCTCTTCAAGAATTTTGCCTACACCTCAAGTTGAACAAATTGAAAATATCCAGACTGAAAAATAACAAGTTATAGCAGCCTCCAGAACAGATCTGCAAAGTGGTCCATAGCAGCTCTTCCCACATATATTACTGAACCATCTTCATGGTTAGCAAACTGATGTTACTAAGCTAACTGATGAACAACTCACGACTGCTATTATGTATGCTCATATATACATGCCATATGAATATACATATTTTCTGCTGCCGTATTCATTCTATAAATGTTTAATAATGAATACACTGCCAAAGCAACTAATATCACAGTTGGCATTTTTTCCAGTTTAGTGGCTGATAGAGGCAGAATTTGTTTGACAGGACAGGACAGCACAGGAGCATGCCTTTATTTTCAGAAACTCCTTGAAATGACTGCTGTTGTTCTACCTTTCATCCCTGTCACTCAAAATCATTTCACTCACTCTTGGAGTAAGCTTTGAGAATAAGAATCTTGCCTAACAAATTTATTCAGTTGTGAAAATAAATCAATACAATCAGACTGGGATCAAGTACAGCAATGCACTAAGATGAACAACAATCTGTAGCAAAGGAGTAAATGCCTTCACATATCTCATTTATCCACAGAAAGAAATACTCAGGGAATGAAAAGGAATGATAGAAAATACTATATTCCTTCAAAAGCTGCAATAATTTTAGAATGGAATATCCCAAATGGAAAGCCAACTGTCAATTTACCTGGATTCAACACACACCCAGTGTATAAAAGATACTTGTTATGAGAAATGAGGAGGTGTTCAGATCTAGAGTAGATAAACAGGGAGTAACAGGCAGCATTTATCATATTGACAAGTCAATGCTAGACAGTCTACAACTACACAGTTGTATAATTCATTTTAGTTAAGCAGAGCAGTAGTAGAGACAGTATTTGGGAGAGCTGCTATTGGATGCTATGGAAATTAATTATGGAAATAAAATAAATAGCAACTCACTCACTCACTGTGTCAACTCATTATTAATCATGGTGAACCTAGGAACAGTGAGGCAGCAGGTAATGAAGAAGGCATACTTGAAGTGAGGCTCACTCCCTAGGATCCTGAAAGGAAAACTCTGTAAAAGTTCAGGATTCATGAAAGCTATGTTGATACTTAAAAACTTGGATTTAAATCAGATCTACTGAGTTGAACACTCTAGCCAATGAAGTCAGTGTAGCTTTCTTCAGGTGAGGTGACTAGTTTAATTTTGTGTAAAATGCTATTTAGCTGAGGAGAAACACAAATCAACTTCAAATAAATAAGCTGGCTATTATAACAACTTCATTAGAAAATGCAATGCAATTTTATTACCCACCTACTTGTAACAAATCTTCTGATATCCATGGTCTAGCTAAAACAATGGTTCTCCTGGTAGCCTCCAACAGCAATCCAATGTATGGAAACATATTACAGTCTCTTTTTTGCTAAGTGACACAGGTCCAGCTCTTTCCGATGTATTGTATAAAAGAGAGTCTTGAGTAGTCTGATCATTATAGTACTCCTACTTTGGAGAATTTCAAGCACCAATCATAACAAGATAAAATTATTATAACTTTCAGATTTCAGGCAGAGATAAAAATATTATAAAAAGGAAAAGTATTAGAATGGAACAAAAGTAAAATGTCAAATTTTAAGTTGAATTACTGGTGCAATTAACTTTTTAGAACAGAGACTAAATTCTAACACTTCATAAAAGAATCCCTTTAGCATTATAAATGCCACTTGAATACAGGAAATCGAAATTGAACACTGTGTCACAAAAGAGAATTTATCAGTATCCAGATAAGGAGTATAAATATATGTCTATTCCAAAATTAGAAATGCCTCAAATTACACAGAATTGCTTGTTTTGTAAGCAAAGTCAGAGAGATAGTTTATAAGCACCTTGTGAAACATCAAGGTATTCCTTCTTCTTCCTGCTAGTGAGTTGTATACATTAAATTTATAGATTGTGCCTATAGCAGTGCTAGGGCTCTCTGGGCAATGTACATTTCTTGTTCTCTTATTTATCACCTGCAATCTAAAAAGGCAAATTCTGACTGAAAGCTTTATTGTTTACACACTAATCCAAATGCAAAAATGTCTCATCCTTACAATATTTTAACAATCTCTATAAAGTTTAGACACATTCAAGGGACATATTCAAGTTTAGACATATTCAAGCCCAAAATTCAGGCTGGGCTCCATAATGCCTTCTTGAATACAGTCATGCTATGTGTAAAAATTTGGCATTTTCTATTGACATCACAGATATTTGGAGCACAAGTGCAAATCATTCTGTTGTGATTCACTTAGATGGTTTATAGATTTGCCAAAGTGTGAGAAGCTGATAAGATAAGAAAATGTCAGCAATACTGACCTTTCCACAAAATCATATCTGGAAAAGATCAAACTTCAACCAGATACATGGGCAGCAGGGTGAATACAATGGGTTTTTTCCTTTTTTGGGGGGAGGGAGGGGTTGGTTGTTGTTCTTTAAAAAAACAAAAGACTGTTGAAATACCAACATGTTAACAGCTGCCAGCAAGTTACTTTAACAAAAGGCAACTTTCCTCATCAGGGTGGAGTAAGAGAAGGTAATACTTTATAAAGGGTGTTTCAGTCTAAAGCATCTCATACTGCATTTGAAAAGCATTTGAGGCTGCAGCATCAGGTAAATATGAATTGTATATTTTCAGCCTGTTTGAATGTAATACATTTTGGCTGCAATCCTATACCCACTGACCTAGAAGTAAGCTCCACTGAACATAATGGGAGTTACTTCTAAGTAGGCATGCATAGGATTGTATTATTAAAGTGAATTGAACCATGCTGTATACAGAAACAGTATTTTAACTTTTTTTCCAGGAAAAAATAGTTCAGTAAAAAATTGTAGTTTTCCTAGGAAAAAATATTGTAACTTCATATATATTAGAGATTCATATATAATGCCATTTAGCTTGTAATTATTTTTTGTATGAACAGAATCAGGAATTTACAATAAACATTTTCATCATAATTGTCATATGTAACCAATTGTTTTTTCTTTATACATGAAGTTGTCTCAGAAGAAATCAATGTATTTTCCCTATAAACATCAAAATAGATTAAATCCAAATTAATTTTGGATTTTCTTTTGCAGCTTTTAAATATACAAAACTATGGAAAACTTTGGCAGCGAAGAACTTTTAAAACTGTTCACAGATTATGCTTTGAAAGAGGGTAGTTCTACTTTGCTTTCCACTAATGGAGTTATGAGTCTGCTTCAGAATCACTTCTCAAAGTTATTGGTAAGTATTTCCAAAATTACCCTTTCAATTAGAGACAAAGAAAAACAATATTTTTTGTAATCCTCTAAACCCTTTCAGATAGACATCTATTTCTATAAAATACTGCAATAAAGAATCTGAAGAAATCTAATTAGATGAACCAATTATATCTTCTGCCAAAGTGCCAAGGGCATTCCCTAGTCTGGGTCTGAAGAGCTAGAGGACAATGTGGGGACACAATCCAACAAGGGTGCAATCCTGTGGTTGTTAGCCCACCACCCATCCATTGCTCTACGCAAACAAGACAGGCAGGCTAGGGTGAATGGCACATGCTTCTATTTCTTTATTAAACTTGTATCCCTAGCCCCATGGGACTCTCTAGTGTCCTTGTACAACCTTGTTATCATCCTTTACAAAATATTCTCCGAGCTATTCCCCTAAACTCATCCAGCTGCTGTCCACTGCTAAGGGCAGGGCTAGGACTAAGAATCCTCTTGGGTATAGTGAATCCTCAGACTTTCCCCTTCTTAGGTTTTTCCATGGTCAAAGCATGGTGTCATGCTTTTCTTATGTTAGCAAATTGTCATTTCTCCAAATAGTCATTATAAAAACCATCTAACATTAGTGAGAATGTTGAATGTAAGGGTCTCTTTTCTCTGGCATTTCCCCTCTTATGGAATTCCCTTCTATTGTGAGTTTAAACTAAGCTAGACTTGAAAAAAACACTGTGTGGGCTTTTATAGGATTTTCAGTTGAGGGTTTATAATTCTGCTTGTTTTAGTTTTAATATTCTTGGTGGTATCCAGTGAAGTCCTCCTGCTTCCAAAACGGATTCCTATTGCAGAATGGAGCAATTCCCCCCATTTACCCTGAGAATATGGTTCAGAGGAGTAGGAGATCCTCTAAAGACAATGTGGGGCAGGGGGTTAGGGTTAAGGTTAGCAAACATCTGCTCAAGGGGCATTGGACTGCCCCTCCATTTTATTGAAATTAATGGTACTCAAAGATTTTGAGATGGTAAGATGTGCTCCAGTGGCTAGAAGAAATCTATAAAGTCAGTTCCCAAAGTTTTCAGTAGTAACATGCACTGGTAAGCAATGGAAAGATAATTGGTACTGGTGAAGCAAGTTCACACCGCTAGGGTACACATGGGTATATGCAGTAAAGTGTTTCTCTTTAGAACAAGGTCAGAAAGTCATCGTGTCTTCCGAATAAATATAATCTAGTGTAGTATTCTCTGTGCAAGATGGAGAAAGTGTGCATTTAATACATATATTTATTTTAGAGTGGAACAAATTTTAGTTCTAGAAATGGAATTGAAATTATAATTTTCTTAGATTTGGGCAGTCTGACCATACAGATAATTTGTAAAAGACATTTTAAAGAAATTATGACATCACAGTCATTAATACGATGAATTTAAACCAATTTATTTAACAGCATAAATTCATTTCAAGTGGTAACTATATCTGAAAAATTAGCTGTTAAGATGAGTGCAAACTGAGGAGATATGTGCTTGGTTTGAACAAGGGAGAGACCCAGGTTCAGATATCCATTTAAGTGAGCATGTTATTGTTCTTTCAGCTTAACATACTTTGAAGGTTTGTTATAGTCCTTTTGAATACTTAAAAATGGCTACAGAAATAATAAATAGTTGCACACAATGAGCACCTTCATTGGAAACCATTAAGAACTCAACCAATTTTATCTGCCCCACATCTTCATATGCATGCCCCTTTCCAAGTTACATCATTAGATATTAAGAGTGTAATGTGACTTTTGGAATTGGCTTTTATATAGCATCAAACATGGACTAAGGGGGAGAACTAAATGTGAGTTGCAGTAGCTTTCTACCAACTTTCAGCTACATCACCATCCCCATTCACCACTGAAAATGTTCTCTCAACAAAGGATAGTACAGGGACACTTTTTCATATCAGGTGAAACAAATACCCAGTTCTTAGAAAAAGGTAAGGAATCTTCTTCCAGCTCAAATGCTGTACTAAGACTGTGAAAGGTGGAAACAGCTAAAGCTTTGCTTGGTAAAACATTTCTTTAAAAATATGCATCCATTATAAAAAAAATTGATACAGATTGTAGTTTGCAGTATGACCACAGATGTGAAAAGACTGACCCTTTGTACCAGGAACAAATTCAACTGAAAGTTAATAATGAACTATATTTATTTTCCAATGGCATAACTGAAGCTAAGCATGTGTTTGAGAATATATTTCTCTGTGAAACTGTCTAAACAAACTATTGTGTTTTGCTTTCCATTATTCCCACCCCCTTGCACAATTCCTTGCCCCCCAAAAACATACAGGGTTCACTTACTCTCAGTGATGTTGCTAAATATGCGGACATCGATAAAGATGGAAAAATCAACTTTAATGATTTTAAGGCACTGCTGAGCACAATAAGTGGTTTGTCTGGATTATCTGGTTTGTCTGGATTATCTGGTTTGGGATCCTAATATGTTCCAAGAAGACGGCGATAGCAGAGAAAATACGTGAGAACCCACAACCACTGTATTATGGACAATTAAAATGTTTTCACTTCTACAAAGAAGCTCTCTAAAACAAAATTTAATCATTGAAAAAAGATAAATATAATTGAATAAATATCTACTTTGGTTTAAAAGCATGCATTTGTAACTGGTAAAGCAAACACCGTAGTTGTTTTAAGAATAAATCTAAAATAGTGACACTATTTATCCTACTGCAAAAAATCCTAATGGCTGGAGGGAAGGTCCAGACAACAATACCCACAGCACTTCTGTTGACTCTTCTTCTTTTCTTGCCACCAAAAATCCATTAAGGAAAATAAGATGAAATAGCTACACTTTTCCTTCTGTTTGACATTGCTAGGCGCCACCTCTCTGGAAGTACTTTTATCTGAGCCACAAACTATCCTTTTGAATCTGGACCCTATGACCTGAGTAGGCTTGTAGGAACTGCATGTGTCCAGGCCTTTTGCAAGCACAGAAAGGAATGGTGAAATACAACATCACCCCCAGGACTGGCAGGAACTATAATGCCTCTGTACTGGTGAGACTGAATATAAATACCAGTCCACAGAGCAATTATTTTCAGTTTCCTACATTGCAGGGTCCTGTTCAAACCTGCACCTTCATTTGCAATGACTTGCCTCAAGGATACACATACATACACTCAGTAATTCGCAAATGTTATGTTAATTTCTATTTGAACTATAAATTCTATCTATAAGCTCATTACTTTCTGATCAACCAGTTGCAGTAGTGACATTCTATTAAATACCTCTAACAGAAAATCTCATTGAGACGGAGGATCATCAAAGTACTAACATCAAGTTTTGGCATCAGAACATGGCATCAGAACATACAAACCAGCATATTAATAAATCTGCATTAGTTTATTTGAATCTTGAGGTATGTCAACCCTTCAGTGACATAGATTGTCACAACAATTAGTATCAAAATCTTAGGCATTCAAGAGCACATGGACTGACAATTGTGCTTAGAGTAGACCCACTGAAATCATTAGAACAAGTCAGTTGTGAGTAATTTTATTCATTAATTAGGACAAGCCCACTTTAAGCATTAGCAAAAACTGTTAAAAAGGGGAGAATTCATACTTACAACAGGATTCTTTGTCTTTGAATCAAATTCTGTAGAATTTGCATCTGCAGAACAGGATTTTAAAATGTTAGTCAAACAGTCATATAGTTTAATTACTCTATATCCATAATCTTTATAAATTAAAAAATATATTTTAAAATTAAGCAAATACACACTGTACTGTCAAGAATTAGAACATTTCTCATAGGCACTTTTACTTGTTAGTATGCTCCAATTATGCACAAGGATTGGCCTACATGACACTAATTGAAATTAAAGTCAGACAATTCAACATAATAATATAATCCAAATAATATGTTTTAGGATTGTCAAGAACAGGCTTTCGCTACAGCTATCTTAACTGAAGGGATGAAGGTGGCACAGAGCATCCACAAATTTGCATACTTTTAAATTTTTATTGGTTATATCTAGTGGTGTTACTCTACCAGTTGAAGGGAGACCACCAGAAGAACAGATTTCTTCTTTCCCTGCAATCCCAAATGCACCGACCCCTCAAATCTGCCCTGGCAAAAACTTCCAGAGCAAATTTTGGGCATGCATAGTGGGTTGCAGTGGAAGGAAAGGACTAAGTCCCATTGTACAAGAGGATCTTAGTGCATGTGATAGTAGCTCCAAGCCATTCCTTCTCAACTTCCTTCTTACCTGGTATGTGAGGATAAAGTGCAAAGCTAATACAAGTAAATGGCATCAAGCCATTTCTATAGATCTGCCCTCTCTTTGATTTGGAAAAAGCTAAGAAAAGGGTAAAAAGAGTATTAGCATAATGACATTGATGCCACTGTTCTTGGAGCCTAGTCAAGATTTCATCATAGACTTTAAATGAAACTTTTCCAAAGAAGGAAGCAATTTACCTTGCCATTTTAGACAGTTCCTTGCAAACTCTACTACTGCCAGTTGCATCCCCAAGCAAACACCTGTGTGAACCAGAACAGAACAACAGTAAATGTGCACAATAGCTCACGCATTTTCATACTACTGGTCTTGTTCCAACACATGTTCCATGGCTTTGTAGGCCCAATGGTAAAAATACAGAGAACAGAATAGAACAGAAATTTATGACACAAGGTTTTTTTATTCACGTTATTTTCAGTGTATCACTTACCAGTAACCATTATCTAAGTTTTGGGAAATTTAAATAGGATTTGTACCTTAGAATAGGGCAAATGGAAGTCCAGTAAGATTAGCCTCCTTGGTTAGCAATGCCACTTTGAACTCAGCTAGTTGGTACAGAATAACTTCAGGACTGCATGAGGCACATTTGAACTTCCCAGATGGAGTATTTAAAACCTTATTGGATGTGGAAGCATGAACACAACCCTGAGTCCTGATGGCACTTCCATTTAAGTCCATCAAAGTTAGAGTTTATGCAGTTCCAACTCTAGGCCCTGACAGATCCTTCCATCTCCTCATTGCCCTCTTTTAACCTATACTTCTTTTCTAGCACTTTTAACACCACATGCCTCTTATCCTTCTTATCATCCCCTTTCCTGTTCTCTCCTTTCTTCCTTCCTCTTACTTCCCCCAGTATCTTGACCACCTTCTTCCCATTTCTTCCGTGTGGCCCATTGCTTCTAGCACTTCATTCCCTATCCTCTCATGACAAATCACGTTTTGCAGGCGACTGACCTTGCAAGTTTGTTTTTTCTTAATGAATTAGCTGCTGCAAGGGGAGGAGAGGGGATAAACATGGAACCATGGCATGGGCTGAGAAGCTTTAACCTTTCTGTCCTTCTCTATATGCCATCATCCCCATGTCTTCTTCGCACTTCCCAGAGCTCCTATTTAATAAAGGGGGAGCAAGTATGCAAGCATCATTCCTGTGATTGACCTGACATCTAGTCTGGCCTTCACCTTCTACTGTCTTACGTTTCCACCGTAAGGGTGTACATCCCTGCACCCTTAGATCCTATACTCCCTCCTCATTTGTCCTGGGCCTTGGAACACTTATTGCTCCATCACTCTCACGTCCATTCCACTCTCATGCTTTCCCTGACATTACCTACTTCCTCTGATACGCCATTCTCTATTTTTCTTCAGTTGTCACAACTTTTCTGAGACCCAGGATGCCTCTTGAAGCGAAAATATAGGCTACCCATATTGTTATTCATTGTTATTTCATTTCTGTACTACCCCTAGCTGGAGCCATCCCTTCATACCTAAAGCCATACCTAATCCATACCTTTTCCCCACAGGAGAAAAAAAGCAATGAGTATTTTTCCTATAGAAGAGTTAAAAAGCTCACTCTCTGTCCAGTATTTCAATCATGCTCACAAGAGCCACCTGTAGGGGAGGTTGGGCTGAAAGCCTGTGACTGGCTCCAAGCCACTGGCCTAAAGTCACCATGGCCGAGTGGGGCCTTGCACCTAGATCACTTGTCTCCATTCCCACACTCGACCAGTACACTGAACCAGCTCTCAGGGTGCGGAAGAGCAGCTCTCTCTGCGTGGCTAAAGAAGTGTATATACAATCCGTCCTGTTTTCCGCCATTCCCAGGATCTTCTGCTGGTATTTGCAGGCACCAATGTGCCTATGGACACCTCTTCCAGTGCTTGGCGGGCTCCCTGCTCCTCCTGCTTTTAAAAAATGTTTTTAGGTTGTTTCCAATTTAAAAACAATTAACTGGGAGGCTGCTCTGGTACAAATCAAAATACTTCGCTCCAGTGTCACACCATCTTTATTTCCAAGAATGCCTTTGAGCCCCATGTGAGTCCAAGAGCCATTCTTAGAAAATAAAAATAGTGGACAGCTGAAGCCCAGTGCTTTGTTTTGAAGCATGCCCAGGAAAAAAATTGTCCACTGGTACAAGAGTGTGTGTGTGTGTACACATACATGTGTCACACAAAATTATATGGCAATGGTGAGGGGCAACTAGGACATTTTGGCTATGCGCGTATGTGAGCATCAGAAGGGTTGCCTGTTTTTTAAAACATGATGTGTTTGGCGTGGTGTCTGTGCTTTGCTTATGGGTTTGCTTTTTGTTGTTTTTGTCTCGGGGGGCGTGATGTATGTGTTTGAAGAATATTTACCTATAAATATTATTATAAACATATAAATGTTTATATGCATTTCCCTGAGTATCAACACTTTGTTTTTTGTAGAATCGGGGGCAGGGGGGTCAGCTCTACGAAGTATCTTGTTGGAATTTGGGACCAAAATCCCATCTCTGCTTTTTTCCAAAAGCCAAATTACTTTTCTTGTAGCTTCAAGAATTCCAGCTCTGGGAAAAGGATGTTTTGTGACTGGGTGCATCCACCCTGGCAGGCTTCTTGTAAATGCCACAATGAACTCTCAGAATTTCAGATAAGTACACTATCCCAAGAGGGCTGGAACCCTTGGCACATGCCATGGAGCTCTACATTTAACTAATAAATTAGCTTTAGAAATTAGTACCTCTGGGGAAAATAATCAGCAAAATTAAGTAGGATGTATCTACTACCATTTCATCAACTATCCTATTTTATAATGGATCATTATCTGTATTATAAAGATATATCAGCTTCTCTTTAAAGCATTTAATCCTGTGTTTCACAATTTATCCATCTAATTTCTGGGGAGATACCAATGTCACCGTCTGGTCCAAAATTAATGGATGAATTTCAGTTATTGCGGCCTGATGATGTGGACAAGGTGCTTGGACGAGTACGTCCCACCACTTGCCTATTGGACCCTTGCCCATCTTGGTTAATAAACAACGCCAAGCACGGGACTGGGACCTGGATCTTGGAAGTGGTTAACACTTCCCTGAGGGAGGGTCGGGTACCTTCCCCTTTAAAGGAGGCGGTAGTCCGACCGGTCCTGAAGAAAGCGTCACTGGATCCAGAGATGGCCACTAACTATAGACCAGTGGCCAACATCCCATTTCTGGGCAAGGTGTTGGAGCGGGTGGTGGTGGGACAACTCCAAGCATTCTTGGATGAAACTGATTATCTGGACCCATTTCAGTCCGGCTTCAGACTCGGGTATGGTACTGAATCTGCCTTGGTCGCCCTGTACGATGACCTGTGCAGGGAGAAGGACAGGGGGAGTGTGTCCCTGTTGGTTCTTCTGGACCTCTCGGCGGCTTTCGATACCATCGACCATGGTATCCTTCTGGATAGGCTAGCGGGATTTGGGGTCAGAGGCACTGCTTTGCAGTGGTTCTGCTCCTATCTCAATGGCTGATTCCAGAAGGTGGAGCTGGGGGACTATGACTCTGCGCCATGGCACTTATGCCATGGAGTACTGCAGGGATCCATTTTGTCCCCTTTGCTGTTTAACATCTACATGAAACCGCTGGGAGAGGTCATCAGGAGGTGTGGACTGTGGAATCATCAGTACGCTGATGATACCCAGCTCTCTCTCTCATTCTCCACCAATCCAGGTGAGGCAGTGGCTGTGCTGAACCGGTGCCTGGCCAAGGTAATGGGCTGGATGAGGGCCAATAAACTGAAGCTCAATCCAGACAAGACGGAGGTCCTGTTGGTTGGTGGATCGGGCTTTGAGAAAGGTGAATTGAACCTAGTCCTGAATGGGGTTGCACTCCCTCTTAGGGACAAGGTCCGCAGCTTGGGAGTGCTCCTCGACCCGGAGCTTTCACTGGAAGCTCAGGTGACAGTAGTGGCGAGAAGCGCTTTCTTTCAGCTTCGGCTGATCCATCAGCTGCGCCCCTACCTGGAGAACGACTGCCTGGCGACAGTGACACACGCGTTGGTGACTTCCCGACTTGACTTCTGTAATGCGCTCTATGTGGGGCTGCCCTTGAAGACGGTCCAGATACTTCAATTGTTTCAAAATAGAGCTCCCAGGCTGCTGACGGGGACTGGGCGTTATGTTCACATGACTCCAGTTCTCCGTCAGCTTCACTGGCTTCCCATTGAAGTCTGGACCCAATTCAAGGTGTTGGTGATGACCTATAAAGCCCTAAATGGCTTGGGTCCTGGTTACCTGAAAGAGCGCTTACGTCCATATATGCC